>NC_072798.1:59357662-59660692 GCF_028583425.1 Eublepharis macularius
GATGCAATAAAGGGAATAAAGGGGCGGGGAAAAGGCAGAGCCTGGGCCAGGCCTCACACTGAAGAAAGCATTCTGCACTTCAAAAAAGTATTATATTGACCCATCCAATAAAAACTATTTTACAAAAAAAAAAAAGGCCCGTTTTGACTTGGTTGAAAAAACAACAACATTGGGGTATGTGTGCAGGAAGAAAAGTTGCAGAAAGGCCAGAGAAAGATCAATTCTGCGACAGATGCAGAATGTGGAATGCAAGTCTGGGAAGCAGTTTGGAGATGGAATCAGGGTATTTTGGCTGTGCATGGAGAACTCCGGAGAGAAATCAATGTAGTATGGGGCCAGAACCAACAAAAAAAGCCCTGGGCAGAAAAAAATCCCAGTCCTGGGGGTGTCTGTTCTTTTGAATTGCCTGGTATTTCAAAGATGAAAGTATATTGCAATAAATATATGTGTTGTACCACAGCGGATTCCAAAAATCAGAATAAATCTAATGCTCACATTATTAGCGATTGCAAAACTAATTATAGCTTCTAATTGGAAACAAAAATCCACACTGACAATCTCTAATGGGCAAGCCCGAATTTGGGGCCATTTTATAATGGAAAAACTTTCGGATCAACTTGCCCAAAGGGAAAACCAAAACTATAAATCCCACCTTCTGGAGCAATGGTCCCCAATTCTAGATTACTTAACAAAAGATGAAAATATGACAAATGCAAGCAGGAAACATGACCTCTACTATTCCCTAGCATATTTATGATACCAGTTGGCACATTAATAGGATCACCACTAAGCAGTAACCAACCCTGGAAAAATTTTGTTTAACAGAGCTTTTCCTATATATTTTTGTTACACAACAGCCACTCAAATAACTGAATATTGAGTATTGATCCATGTAACAGGAGGTGTACTTTTCTGATTGTTGTATGTAATATACCATGTTGTTAATTGGTTCTTGTTGTTTTAAAAAAATTATTGAAAACGTTGAATAAAATATAATTAAAAAAAAAAGTAAATAAATGTTATGAATTTCAGGTTACTGTTGCAAAAATCAAGAGGTCTGCTACATCAAAAAAAGGAGAGTGTGGCTTCTCCTCACCAGAACCTGATAATCAGGACTCTTCTGGAAGTGAAGGTAAGTTGTACTGTGGCTCCTTTCTTGATTGTTTAATAGTAATGTTAATACTTAATACTCAAGTCTTTATTTTCTTCTGCCTTAGATTGAGGGTATTGTAGTATAACAAATTTATTTTATGCTGTCCTGATATATAACAAAATACAGGCGTTACCTGTTACTTTTGATGTATTAACATACTTTTGGGGGGATTTACATTTTTAACTTACTTTACATGCTTTTAATGATTTTTCAAGCACAACTAAAGCACAGTACAAGAATCCGGAAGAAGATGGTAGACCTTGGAGAACTGCAAAGTGCCATTGAATCTATACGGGAAACTCAGGAAGAAATTAGAAGGTAGGAGGACACTCGGTATGTGACTTCTTAAAAGATAGGTGCCCTGTTGAATTTAAACCAACACTGCTTATTTGAGTCAGGGACTTACTAAATAAGTTGTACCAAAATGTTCTCTTAAATCATCAAAGTGTGAATGCCTTCTCTCTGAGGCATGATTGAGCAGTTGTTACAAAGGATACAGAATCACCTGTGCGTGTTGTATTTGAAGATCGGGCCAGGAATGTATGGGCTACATTGTTTCTTCTTCATGACTCTTTTTACCAACATAGCTACAGCGCAGTGAAAAGACCAAACTGTTGACTTCTTGGGGTTTCTATTTCAGAAGCTTTACTGTATGTTTTGGATTGGTATGATTCTTCTCTTTATCTTTTTTTGTGCTTGGTAAAAGCAAAGGAATGTGCTATTAGCAGAATAGCATTTGTCATAACTAGAAAGTACAATAATTTTAGTTAGTTAAGACTATATAGATGGGTCTTGTCTGTTCAGTATTCCAGGTTCTTAATTTATAGTAAGTGAACAGTATTACAGGCATGTGTCCCACACTGGATAATCTGTGGATAAATTGCATTTTTAATGCCACTGTGGTGGAGTTTCTAGCAGTTTTGAAAGAGATTGTGTAACTTTTGGAGGTAAGCTTATTTCATCGGAGATTTTTGTCTCTTACCATTAAGGTAAAAAAAAATCCCATCAAAATTACTTCATTGGAGTACAAATGTTTTAGTATCCTGTCTCCAGACCTCAACATCTTCCAGCCACTGCTGCTTTTGGCTGTCCATCAAAGTATATTGTCCACTGATAAAAATACCTCTTCCCCTCCTTCCCCTTTAATAGTTTGCCATACTTAGCTCAACAACCAGTTATTATCAGTCTGTGAAGGTGAGGCATTTTTTTTTCTTTACAAGCACAATGGAGGGATACTTGGCTGCTCTCTCCTCCTGCTTATTACTGCATGTGGTTAGGAACACATGTTCTTTGGACACATGTCCATGTCCATGTGAAGGTGGCCTTTGGAACCAATAGTCATAAACCAGACTTTCTCCCTGCCCCTCACAGCCTCTCACTTTCAGTGGCATTGGCTTATACATTACCATGAGTTGAAACAAAAATGGTTGTTGTGGGTTTTCCGGGCTGTTGTGGGTTTTCCGGGCTTGCAACAAAAATGTTGCAAGGAACAGTACTCTTACATGTTTCCCCACACCCAATGACCTTAAAGACAACAATTAGAACAGTGACTGAGATGCCAGTGTTAAGGATCTTTGTAACTTGGTGTTGAAGCAGTAACTTAAATTTGGAAACTGTAAAAAAATATACAGGGAGCCCAAATAGGATAAAAATGAAAACTCAAGTCTGTTGAAGCTTTGTAGATTGCATCAAATCTGAGGAATTATCTAGCTGGATGTGAAATCAATCAAGTACCAAGAGTCTCGGAAAACTGTACCACTTGGGTGAGAAACAGGCAGGAAAAAGTGCAGGGGAAAGAAGACAGGAGTACGCGATATCTGTTCTGGAGGGCCAGCCCAAGAATCTGATGCAGGGGTAGCTGGGCAACAGAAAAACCTAAAAGGGAAAAAGGAGAACCATGTCATATGGATCCAACAGCTAACAATACAGGGGTACTCTTTGAGCATTCTGTGGAAGGATTCCATCCTCGGTTATTAGGGGGAGGGGAAATGGTAGCTTGAGAAAAGGGAGAGCAAAGGCGGGTACCCGGTTGTGTGTTCAGGGAGGGACAGCTTATGAGCTAAAAACTGGCCTCTTTTGAGGTATCAGGATGTGCATGACTTGGAAAAAAAAGCAGTCACCATTAGAAGGAAAGACCAGTGTTTGTTTTCGTCTTTACCCATTGCAGTAACATACCCAAACAAAAATGATCTCAAAAGTTTAGAAAGTGTCCCCTTAACACAGAGACTTGAAGTTAAATGACTCAGGGAGAAATCCTATGCATGTCTACTCAGAAGCAAGTATGCTATTCAACAGTACCCAGGAAAGTGCCCTTAGGGTTACTGCCAAACAGAACTTTCCTATACGAAGTTACTCTGGCCTAAGCCCATTGAAATCAATAGGTTTTGAATAGAGTAACTCTGCATAGGATTGCATGGTTAGGACTGGATCCGACAAAAGTTTTCCCACAGATGTTAGCATTTTTGTGGGTACAACATTGGAAGAAAACCTACAGTTAGCAGAAATGTTTTGTAGGGCTCAGCCCTAAAGATTTAGGTGATTAAACTACTAATTGGTTAAAGTTGCAGCCCTAAACATCTTTGTCAAATGTCCTTATTGGATGTACTCCAATATCCTTATTGGATGTACTCCAATAAGGATATACTCCAATTTCTCATTAAAGCCTTTTGAATTAAATAGCAACTTCATAGGACAGTTAGCAGGGCCAACCCCACAATTTTAAGTGCCCAAGGCAGTGAATGAATTTGTTGCCCCATCCTGTGTTGTATGGCACCTGTCTCCACAAAGTGTGGGGAAGCCACCACCTGCCCTCCTCATCCGTCTAGGGGTGAACACACCACCCTCACATTTAACGAGTCAGGCACAGAAGGGAGGAGTGAAGACACCACATCAGCAGCAGTCCAGTGTGGTTCCTGGCCTTCACAGATTGGTGGAGGTGGGGGAAATGCTGGACAGGGCAACAGGCAGTCCTGCAAGAGAACCACGGACCGACTCCATGGCTCCTTACATTCCATACCTCCACTTGAGACACAGGCACTTCCAGCTATAGCAGGAGAAGGCTGGAGGGTTGTGAGGGGAACATTCCTCATCATAAGTAGTCAGGAAGCCCCAACTGGGCCAGTGCATGTCCTACATTCTCTTATAAAAGATCTGGAGGTAGGCTTGTAAGAGAGGGAGGGATGCTAATGAGCTCCCTGAGCCTTGGAGAGAAGTGTGTGAGAGTACAGAGGAGGCCATGACCAAAGTAACTCTTCCCTTCCTCTCTACATTCTGAAGCCAGCCAAAAGCCTTAAAAGGTGAAGTGCTGGAGTGTGCCCAAGTCCAGGCCTCAGCCTCACCTGTTCCTTGCAGCCCTTGGCATCACAGGGAGGTGGAAAGCCACACTCCCTCCTTATTCCCCCCAGCTCTGCGGAGAGTTGAAAATCCACCCTTTATCAGTATCTAGATTATTGCAGCTTCTATAATGCCAACTTCAGAATCAGTAGATTATGAACTTACTCTTTTTTCTTATGTTTTGTAGGGACATCATGGCTTTGCGAACCCGAATGACTTCAAACCCACCTACTCAAGATAATTTTTTTCAGTTCAAGCACTATGTCTTCATTTTGCTAATGATTCTCCTACAGCTTATCATCAATTATTGGTTTAAATAGAATGCCTGAGGAGAAGAATATATGAAATGGGAAAAATTATATTCTTCTGGGACCATATTTTATGCTTGAGTTGACTTCAAATAATGCAATATTATCTGAAAGACAAGAGACCAGCGGGTAAGATTTAGGCCTTTGCTTCAAACACTTGTGCTCACATGGAGCAACGTCTGTGATATTCCGTCCTAGCCAGATGACCATGGACAATACAGATGTGCCAGTACCTTACTCGTTGTGACTTTTAAATGCCAGCTACCTGCCTTGCATATTCCAGTGTGTTGTATGTTACAGTGATATAAACAAGTACAGAAAATGTCAGATTGGTTATTCAAAGAAACATTTTTGTTATAACAAAGTAATCTTCACTGGTGATGTTGACAACACAAGTTTAATAGAAACTGTGATCCCAGTTCATTTGGAAACTTACAGTGATGCCAACTTGAGAAATTCAGTCTTACAAAGAATAAATTATTCATATGTTCATTGCCATTAAATGGAGGTAAATTACTAGTCCAACAGCATTTCATTAATCCTATGACATTTCAGTGACTTGCTTTTTAGCTGTGGTTATCCTTTGATTATGAAAATTAAGTTCCATTGGTAGCACTGGCCAGATAAGAGAATATAGCAAGATGACAGTTTGGAAAAGCTCACTGATAGGTTTGTGAGTGCAGCAGCACTTTTATCCACTTCTTTCCCAACATTAGCCCCTTGTGATAAATTAAAAACTTTAAAAAAATACTCCAGGTACCTTCAGAGAAAGTTTAATATTAAATGCGGGAACATGGATGTGGTGTCTTCAGTTCATATGGAGAAAGGATAAGACCTGTTGGGTGATACACAGAGCTTCTTGGATAGCACATGAGATCTCTTGCTAACAGTAAGCATTATGCATTCAGTATGAATGAGGGGCTTATCAGGCCAGCAGCAGCCATTGAATATAATTGTTTCTAGATTGTTATGCTGTTAATATTATAACATAATTTCAAGAATGGCTTTCAATGGCAGTTAGTCCATCATTGTATGCCTATTTGCTTTGAGATACCCGAAGTCATAGTAAAGTAGCCTTTTTTTAATAGGCTGAAATACAGATTTGCTATTCTGGACATTTCTGTAAGTGATAGCACATCTTTGAAAATCCAGTTGAATTGTTTAAAAATTCTACAAGATAAATCAGTGTAAACCCAAGTGCTATTCCTGTATTCACTGTGTGTCTGCATGGCACACACATATTACTTTTGATGCATGGCAAAATAAGAGGAAATTCACATCTTTTGTAATTAATGTACTTTCAGAGTATACATAATTCTTGTCACTAACTCATGTGTATGTTGTACAGGTTATCGATTATTTTAACCAACTTTTTTAGAAAAAGGATATACAGCCTAAAGTTATTTAAGCAGAGTAAGATAGCAATAGAAATAACGTAGTTAGATGTGTCTTTCTGTTTCATGTTTGCCTATCTCAAGCCTGTATTCTAATTTTACCCATTTGTACTGCCTTTAGACATCTTGCCAAATCTTTCTCTTTAAGGATTATCCATCAATACACAGAGCAACTAACTTTCAACATGCCAGGTTATGATGTGGTTTCCAAGGTGCTGTGCAAGTAGAGATTTAACATGGTTCTACACTTGAGTCTATGCAGCCATGATCCAGAAATTTTGCAGATAGGCTGGGATGCTGTCTCTACTTGGTAGTCGAAAAATAAGGGATGACATATTAAGTCAGTAAGCAACACTAGCACCAACAAATAACTATAAGATGAATAGATCTGTGTTTCAATGTCATACTGATTTGTAAACACTTGAACAATTGCAAAGGACTTTGGCCCCATTTGCAAATGTACAGGCATGCTACATTCTCTTTCTGTGTGCTTGTTCATATGTTTTCCTTAACTGTGTGAGATGAAGCTACAAAATGTATTCATTGGCTTTCTTTCAGGTGTTTCTATTTTAGGAATCTTTTTAGTCAGAGTTAAATCATAGTAGTCTAATCTAGTTCTGTCTCTGATATGGAAAAGCACAGCTCTTAAAAGTCTGAATTACTACTTTGCTCTTTTATATTGATTTCCCGTGCAAGCAGGAAAAAAGGAATTTATTGCCTGAGTACTTTTTATATGAGATGGTTGATTATGGGTCTATTTTATGAAATGTTCCTTCATATATAATATTTAGCCATGTGTGTATATGATCTTAAATTCTTTCAGGTAGACTGTTTTCTGCATAGTTGTTTAAAAAACTGTGATTGTACAGTTTGTAGAACTGAGGGCAGTAGCTTCCCTGCTGACCCTTAGTATTTAAAAGCACTTGCTTCTTCTCTAGTAATTTTTGTTCTTCCTTGTATATAAATAGAAAATACTCAGAACTGCTTGTTGTTGCCATGTTTATGGCTATATATTTAAAAGAAATGCACTATAAGCCTTTAATATGCCATGTAACCATTAACATACCTAAAAGGAAATTTAAGTATGTTGTGTATAAAGTAGAAAATAGACTTCTAGGCAATACGTAACATTTCCTCTATTCCATGTGTTGGTTTGGTTTAACTGTTAGACATCCCTTATAAGGGTACAGCATGCTTGTTTTTTCGTGAAAAGTTCATTCTGAAAGCGTACCTCTACAATGTATCAAACAGTTTTACAGTTCACTATCCTCCTGTGCCTTTGGGAAAATCTTCTTGCCAATTCAAGGTTAATGAAATAAAATGAGAGTTAAAATACGTTTGTCTTGTCTACCTTGATAGTAGCCTTTTGCTTTTCAAGGCTCTTGCTCCTTCATGGTTTTTATCCTGTTGTAAATAAAATACCTAACTGCTGTACTCTTATAAGAATGATTACTGTGTTTCAACTTATACCCTCAGTTCTGGGGCATCTTTGGAGAGTCAGGCCATAAGATTGAGTATTGTAACAGTGCCTTGATGGAACTCACACAGAAGATGTGTGTATATATAAAGATGCTGTCAAGCTTGTGCCAATTCTGTTCATGAACCTCAGTGGAAACTGTTATTTCCAATATTATCTGTTAAACTTTTCCCAAAAGATACGGTAGGGTTTTTCCAGTTATTAGTAATGGCTTAACATGATCTCTCAATTTTGGAGTGTGTATTATTGTACAATGAAGCTGCAATGCTTTGTTTGTGATACTACAGAAATAGCCATAATAAAACCATAACATCACAGACAGGTTATTTTGCTTTCTGAGTAAACCTAAGAAAATCCATTGTGAATAAAAGTGTGGGGGGGGGATGAGGGGAGAAGAATTACTCAGAAGAATAAAAGACAATAAAGTTGTTCAACTACTGATAAAACTTGGGGGGGGGGAATACTACTTCAACCCTAATCAAATGGCTTCCTTGAACCAAGAGGCACATTTAGTGAATTTAAATTTTCTATACCTTTGGCTAAAACTTGGAAAGCACTTTTTAAAATGCATACTCTCTCACTATTCTTGAACTCCATGTTATTGAAGGTCACAAAGTCCCCTCAAACATTTTTATCCCCACCCCCCTTTTAAAAAAAAACCCTTTTCCTTAGAGTTTTGTACTGTTACATATTTTTTAACTGAAAATGGGCTGTTGTACTAAAGCTGTACAGGACCAGTGTTCAATGCATATAATATATGTAAAAGTCAGAAGTTATGACAGAAAAAGAATGTGAATGCACTTATTAAATATATGTTGGAAAACTAATTCCTATTTGTGTCTGCATATCATGTAAAATAGCATCGATTGTCACATTATTGCACTGTAGTGTGTGTGTTTTTTAAATCATGCTGCCTGCAGTATGATAAGAGAAACCAGTAATTTATTTGAAAGAACTGGAAATTGTGTGTTGCATGCTTAATTGTACAGCTAAGTTCAACAACTTATCTAAAAGGCCATTTGTAAATTTTACTGGTCATAGTTTTGTACAATTAAAAAAATAAAGAGCTGTGATTAAAACATGTATGGAGTTGTTTGTGTACCCAAAATTGTTAATTGTAAAAACTCTTGCTACTTTCCCCATGATTCCAATATTCTGTCTTGCTTTTTCCTCTGGTCTCACTTGATTGCCTTGATTTGATTTCTTCTCATTTGTACAAAACTCTTCTGATGGGTTATTCAGATTGCCTGCTCATTATCAAACCAGTTTTCTTTCCTATTCTAGTACCAAACTTTTTGGACATGCAGCTCCAAACATCTTGGTCCTGATCTGCTGTACCTTTGGGTCTTGCTTTAATTCAAAGGATTTATCTCGTTGGTTTTTAATTCTGCTTGCCATTCTAGTCATTCTCAGCTGAATTTTCTTCTCTACCTACATTTTCCCTTCCTGCCTCTTAGGGAGGGCCACTAATGTCTCAAGAAGCATAGATATGTAAAGATGGAACTGTAATACTGTCAATTTCAGAGTGAAGGGGTATGTTTAGGGCAAAACTGCTTGTGGGTTTCTTCTATATTCTTTCTCAAATAGTTCTGCTATTCAGAAGTAATGTAAGGCATTCACAAATAAAAAGTGAATGAAAAATGTGTCTAGGAAGTGAATTTCACTCTGCCATGTACATATTACTCATTCTGCAACTGAACAATCGTATGTTTAAAAGGAAACTGATTCCATTTTTTAAAAGAACCATGAAATGTGTTTTTAAGTAACAGAATGACAATTTTTATACACACTAGTTGGGAGATCCTTTCTCTCTGCCTGTTTTTCCTTAATTGGAAATTAAACTGGCATTGTATGCTGCATCTTCCATGGGTGCTGAACAGCTTTTGTCATCACTGAAGCATCACAGTAGTGTATACAAAAGAATAAAAAGTAGGTATTCCTGCAGCCAGTAAATTATGGTGGGGGAATTTTGAAATGAATTTTTTTTTTCACATCCAAGGTGCTGCATATTCTTACCAATGTCTAGCATAGAAATCATCAAATTGGTTCATGTGCTAGTTAGAATATTGCTGCTGTTCAAGGGTGAGTTTTTCGACTTAGACTTATGACAGGTTTCTGTTGCAGCCCCCCCCCCCTTTTTTTCTTTGACTATAAAGCTGTCTACAAAATGGTAACTTCATGCATCTGGTGAAGTGAGGTGGGGGGAGCCCTCTGCCCTCCTCTTTAAGACACACTAAGACTGCTGATTGATTTAACTGGTAGGAGATGTACATTGATGCCTGCCATAAGAGGGTTTTTTTAATTCTCCATTTTGCGTTTCATTAGTTAAATTCAGTGAGGTGGCACTTATTCAGAGACATACTCCGGCAGCTACGGTGCAACTTTCCCGGTACCTATCCTCACTTAAGCCCGCCTAAGTATACACGTCCCTTCGTTGGATGTATTTCAGGGTATTAATACAGGTGGAGGAACACGATCCTGCCTGCTTGCTCTGAACAGAGTTGACTCTGTCCCCATATAACTTGTATCTAAACCACGGCTGTTTCTACCTTAGACAAAGGAGGAGGTGGCAGGTGCAGCAGAGCCTGCCCTCCTCGTTCCCGCCCCCCCCTTTATCCGTACCCAGATCAGTCGCAGGAAAGGGCCAGTCCATCCCTCCGTTCAAAGGGCCCCCTCCGCCTCCGAGAGGAAGTCGTGGAGGGCGGCGCTTCATTGAGGCCAGTGGACTGGGGAGCTTGAAGAGACGCGCCCCGGCGTGCAAGCGGGAGAACGGCCTTTGAGCGGCAGGCCCCTTCTATGGATAATGGAGAGGCGTTGAATTTTACGTGCTGATAAGGCACCTGCAAAAGGCAAACAGGATTCCTGTTTATACAGGCGGGCTCCTGCCTGTCTCGCCCTTTCGCTCAGCCCCTTTCGGGCAGCAAGGCGGGTTCGTTGTGTCCGGCACCTCTGCACCGGGATTTAAAAAGTAAATAAACGGGAAAAGAAATCCACGGCGAGTAAGCCGGTCATTTTGCTTACGCGGCGCCCTCGTCCCACCCTCATACGTCGCTCGAGTCGTCGTTGCCATGGCAGCGTAGCGTCACTTCCGGGGAAGTACGAATGGTTCCGGCTGGGCCCGAAAGGGTGTTGTGGGCTTTCTAAGTCGGAAGGGCTGTTAAAGCTAAGCGGCTGTCCATGAATGTCTCGAAAAGATCTTGATAAGTTTCTCGACATTCTGACGCTAACAATTCATAGCAGCTAGTAAAGGACACCCAGAAACTCTTGGGGCTGCGACTGAGTTTCGGGGTGTGTGTTTGTTTTCGCAAGGAAATCTCTGATTTCTTTGAGGCTCCGCTTGAGAATATGGCTGCCCGATCCCAGCGAGGAAGCGTGCATTATAATTACAGCGTCGGGCTATGCCTTTCAGAAGTATGCCAGGCAGCAATTCAACAGGGTGAGGCTTTTCTCATGTGTGTATCTCCACGGGGTGAGGCTGCACGTGCCGAGTTTCTGCCTGCATTCTGCCCCCCTCACCCTACGAAGTTTGTTTTACATTTATTATTATGATTGCTATTGCTATTATTATTTATGTCATTTATAGCCCGCCTTTCTCACTGAGACTCAAGGCAGATTACATAGTGTGAGATTAGTACAATCAGTATCAAGGACATTTCCAAAATAGTAAAGAGTCCAGTAGCACCTTTTAAGACTAACCAAGGACATTTCCACACATGCATAATATGTTTTCAAAATGTAGCAACAAAAGGGTCTATGGAGCTCTTGCTTTTAAATCTAGATTATGTGCAGGGAAATTTAGAACAGGAGTCCAGTGGCACCTTAACAACTAACCAAATTTATTCCAGCATAAACTTTCCTGGGTTGATCGCTTCAAAATAAATTATGGTAATCTTTAAGATGCCAGTGGTCTTTTGTTTCATTTTGCTGTTACTAACACAGCTGGAATCTTCAGAACTAAGGGAAGTATTTATCGTCTCTTGACTTTCTGCCTGTTAGCAGGCTTTATGGATCTGCTTTGAATGAGTGACATCTCTGTAAACCTCTGTGTTTACCTTCTAATTTTAGGGTACAGTAGAAAGTGAGATTATTTCAAAACACTATAATTAAAGGGGAAGGGCTGTAGCTCAGTAGAAGAGCTGCTGCTTTGTATGCAGAAGGTCTCGGATTCTAAATCCCTGGCATCACCAGTTAGATGGATTAGGCAGTAAGTGGTGTGAAAGACCTGAGATCTTGGAGAGGCTGAGTAGAAAATACTGACTTTCATGGACCAATTGTCTGATTCAGTATAAGACAGCTTTATGCAAGTGTGGAGCTACTATCCTTGCTTGTTTTATTTGCATTTTTACATATGTTTCTATGAACTGCGACCATTCCTAGAGGAATCTACACCCTGCAATCAGAAACCAGTAGTATTAGAAAGTTCTGTCGATCGGAGCCCTCTTCAATCAAAAAAGCTGCCCACTGGAGAAAAAAGCGAGGTATAAATAAACAAATTAACCAAATTGCAGGAAGTTAGACTGACTGAACATTAACTATAAAACTGGTTTAACAAAGGAACACATTACCTGGGGGATTAGTCAATTCTCCTTTGTTGAAGGATTCCAAGCGGAGGACGGATTGCCATCTGTTGAGAATGCTCTAGCTTTGAATCTCCTGCAGTGTGCAAGAGGGGGTGGGCTTCCAGCTCCATGACTCCTCTCTGCGACTTCCCAGCCATCCCCTCCTCCTCATTATTTTTCCTCCAGATGTGGCAAACCCCTTTGGAAACCAGCTGTTAAGAGAAAAACGGAGGGGTGCAAGCAACAAGTGGGTAAGGAAAGGACTAAGCACTCTTTTTGGTACAAATTTTGTTCCACCACTCCTTAACATTCTGCAGCTGCTGTGTAGTGATAGGGGACTCTGCAGACTCTTGGGTGTGTGTTGGAAAATAGAAAATAAAATATTTATCTAATCCAATGAGACTGTAAATTCTGTACACATTATAAGTTACTATGTGGTAGTCCACTTCTTTGTTTCAAGCTTATGAGCTCTAGATGAGGTTATTCTTCACTAAGGCCACTGTGTATTGTCATGCAGTAATTATAAATATCGGCCAGCTCTTCTCTTTCAGATGTAGGTGTAGAATTTGTCAAAAGTACTGAAAGTCATTACCAGACTTTGGAAATTTGTACTGGTTCCCACAAATGATTTGCTTCACCCTGCACTCACTGCAGCACGGTTTTTCAGCGCATCTAGACAATGTCATCCTCCTGTCGCCATAGCATGGTTTCTCCTCCTGTGCGCTGTTGTTTCCAGAACCTGCATTGACCCAAAGTTTAGGGGAACATTGGGGTTAAAATGAGGTTTCCTGCAGCACTGGGTAAATGTGGATTTCTACACCTCCCTGCCCACATCCAATGCTTTCCCCCTTCCCTGTTCTCTCATGCCTAAGATTTCTCCTTGGCAAAAATGTCCTCTAGTGACATGGGGGAGAGGAGAATGACAGCAATGGGGAGGGTAAACCCGATAACAACCCAGTGTGGACATACCATTGCCACTGCAAATACCTCTGCATTCCTAAAGGCAATGAGTCCAGAACTGGGAATAGTCCCCATATAGAAGCAACCTTGAATTGCAAAAAAAACAGCAGTACAAATATGAAAATGTTGCTGTGAAGTGTGAAACAACAACAAATTGTTAAATAATCTGCAAAAGAAAGTGGCATGTCCCCTGCAGTATGTCAGCAGAGTAAACATCTCTTTTTTTGAAGTGCCAGAGCAATTTCACTATTTAAACATTCTTGAAATGATACTCAAATTTTTAAAAATATATTTACAATGAAGTTCTTGGAACAATTATAGCAATACTTTGCCAATCTTCCCTGCCTGCTGATAAAATGAATGTTTATATTAGCTTCACTAGGACTTGTGGAATTCAGCTTCACTCTGTAATTTTCACTGACCCATTACTCTGATATTATTTAGCAACAAACTTGTTTTTTTCAGAGAGGCTTCAAAATGCTGCAACAGAAGTTTAAAAGATAACTGAATGCTGTGAAATAATATCTGAAAGTAAAAAGTAGTACATAATAATACGTTTGTGATTATGTGTGGGTGGGTACATCTCTCATAGTAGGGTGCAAGTATGTAACCAAAAACTGACTCACACTGTGGGGCCAATTCACAGTTTATGAAGTCCACATGGCCACCGTGAAGACTTTTGATCAGGCACGTGCTACAAGTCCATCTTTGTTCTTCTGTGTATCCCCACATTGGGACTGCGCATGCATGGGCCTGCTGATGGAGAAACTTACTAACTACTTTAGAGCTCTGTTAGGGGCCGCTTCTCCTTGGTCACATAGATTAACCATTTTTCCCACCAAAAACGGGTCCTGTGACCTAGGAGGAACAACCCCCTCTCCCTCAGTTCTCTCTTAGCCACTGCAAAGAGAGGAATCGAGCTCGCTAGTATTTCTTGTGCTTTATCGATTGTCTAATGGAAATTTTCAGACAAACTGATCTTTGGACTGGACTTGGATTTTGGCTTACGAATTTTGACTCTGGTTTTGGTTACTTTGGACCACGTGCCTTTCCCTCAAGTTTATCGTGTTGAGGGCAGTTGCAGTGAGTTCTCCATGATGTCAGAGAAATCATTATTTAAGCAATGTACCCAGTGTGGTACTAAGATGACCAGGTTGGATCAACATGACATGTCTCCTGTGTCTGGGAGAAGGGCATAAAGTGAGTGCATGCTCCTTTTGCCAACAATTTACCACCAAGGCCAGAAATGAGAGGGCCCAGCATCTTAAAGCTGCTTTGTGGAATAAAGTCTTTGCGAGACCCGACCCTGTATCAGGTCAGAACTCGGGTTTTGAGGGGCACTCAGCTGGTTCTGCTAAGAGAGCTGACAAGCCCGCGGCCACGCTGGATTGATGTTCCAGAGCGGGATCCATGGCTTCTGTGCAGTCAACTCTGAGGGTGGATCCAACAGAGGCAAAAACTTCAGCTCCGCCCACTTCATTGGAACCGAGGCCCTCGTCAGAGCCACCTGTGCAGAGGCTTAAAAAGATGAAGCATTCATCTAAGACTAGTTGGAACTGAGAATGGGGCCATGATCATCGGAGTCGATCCAGAGAGCAGCAGTCGGAGGACGATGTCATCTCACTTCCTCCCAGGACTCCGTCGCCCCTTCTTCATTCCTCAGAGCACTCAACATCAGAAGGGGAGTTGAGATAGCTGGATCCGACACCAGTGGCAACTGACTCCGATTTGTGGACCGCTGAGCTTGGTTTTGAGTCTACATCGTTCACAGAGCCAGCTCCGGTGGGTGAATCATTAGGATGGGTTCAAAGTACTACTCCAGTAGAGAGATCCCTGACTCCAAGTCATCACAGTGAGCATGGATCCAAGCGTGTTTGTGCTTCGGAGCCAAGAGGGTCGATTCAACATAAACATCACTTGTCTTGTGGTATTCCTCCTCCTCACTACTGTCACTGGACAGGGGGGCCTTGTAGTTTTGATGCATTGGTTCCAAGACTGTCTACATCATTGGGAAAGGCTTGGCTCCCGTCACTGTCTCCTGCTCAGCTCCAGTACTCCTATGATTCTGATGAAGAAGATGGCAATTACCTTCTAGAACCATCTGATCATGGATCCGAAGTATTGGAACCATCACCCGATGAGAATGTGGTGCCGTCTTTGGAGTCTCCATATGAAGACCTGTGATTATATGCTGAGCAGATGGCCAGGATGGCTCAAGCATTAGACCTAGATATCTCTTCGTCAGCACCCAAGTTATCTGGCAAGTTATTGGGTAGACTTTACAGTGATGCCCCAGCCACTGTTGGGTTTCCTATTGTGGAGGGCTTGGATGAGGTAATTCTAAAGACTTGGGAGAAACCAGCTGAACTCCCTGCCACCTCTAAGAGAGTTGAAGCCATGTATAAAGTGAAGCATGATACATGGCCCTACCTTTTTAAGCATCCGGTTCCTTCGTCTCTAGTTACAGAGAAGTTTCAGAAACAGAGACAAGGCTCCCATTCTGTCCCAGATGACGAGGAAAGGAAGAAGATAGATACTTATGGGAGAAAACAATACTCGATTTCAGCTCTGAACTTGTAGATCGGCAACCACCAAGTTATTATGGATGGCTACCAATTATATCTGCGGGAGAAGGTTGCGGAATATGTCACTACTCTCCCAGAAGACAAGAAAGCAATGTTTGCCCTACTGTAGACTGAGGCCATAAGAGCATCAAAGCAGCAGATGAATGCTAACTGCCATGCAGTGGAAATATCTGCAAAGGGTATGCCATATGCTGGTGCCATATTAATCCGATGCCATTCATAGCTCAGATCCATGGCCTTACCACCTGAGACCAGAACCAAGGTCGAGGAGATGCCCTTTGAAGGGTCTACCTTGTTTGCTGTGGCCACAGATGAGACTTTGTCTCAAAAGAAGAAAAATCGTCAAACAGCAAAGTCTCTAGGAGTAGTCCAAGACCAACTGACATATAAGCCTAGGTATTTTCCTAGACATCAGTATCCCTACCAGAGGTATGACAGGCTGTATAGGCAATATCAGCAACCACAGGGTCAGTTCTCACAACCCTACCAATCATCCCAACAGTACAGAAGGAAGGGACAATACAAACAGAAACTTTCTCAGCAGGCTTCTCAATGCAAGGACAACCAAGGGCCTGCAAAGCATTTCTGACGTGTTCCAGCCACACCCGACCAAAGCCCGTGTATCACTGAGAGACTGTCCACCTACTGTTCTCAGTGGGAGTCTATAACAACTGACTCTTGAGTCTTAACCATTGTTAAGTGTGGTTATGGGCTGGAATTTGTGGCGATTCCTGATTGCATTATGCCTTCTGCTGCTGTGAACAATACTTTAAAGGAACTTGAGACTGAAATTGCTTAATTGTTAGGAAAAGGTGCAGTCCAAGAGATTGAACATATCCAAATTTTTTTCTCAAGGTTTTTCTTGGTCCCTAAGAAGGATGGTGGCCTACTGCCTATTTTAGATCTTAGAGGGCTTAATTGGTTTCTTCAGGTATCTAAATTCAAAATGTTTTTTTTAAATAAAATACTTTATTGTTTTATTCTGAATATAACAACCCATCACCAACATCACCCGTGTAGGGACCTCCAGGCAGTAGATACATAAATATTATTCCATACAATATTATTTCATATTCACAATTACTCCCGGTACAACTCTATTGCTCTACAGATCATTCCACTTAGCCTTATAATTAAATTAACCTCTCAATTTCCTATTAACCAACTAATCATCCCAAATTGTTTAAACGTTTCTAAATACCCCACCATCCTTCTAAACCAATTCTCCTCTTGTTCCCTAACCTTTAACCCATTCATTCTACGTATCTTCATCGTAAGGTACTCTAAAACTATTATATTATTCATATTTCCCCTCCAGTGATTAATCGTCAGTTCCTCAGCTTCTTTCCAATTCCTTACTATAACCTGTCTTGCTGCTACTAACATCCAATTTATCCACTTAGATTCCTCTCTTAACCTTAGCCCTATTCCATCCAAATTAATAAGTGCCATTGCTTTAGATATTCTTACCCTTCTTCTCACTATCCTCGACATTTCCATACCAATTTGATCCCAGAACTTTTTTACTAAAGGACAATCCCACCACATGTGACTAAACGTTCCCAATTCTCCACATTTCCTCCAACAATTTTTACTCCCCGATTTCTAAATTCAAAATGTTAACTCTCTCTGCTATATTCCCTTTGTTGGATGAGAATGTTAGGTTTGCAGTACTGGACCTTAAAGATGCATACTTTCATGTTGAAATCAGAAGGGACAATAGGAAGTATCTCTGCTTCAAATATCATTACAGAGGTTTTCAATATGCTGCATTACCCTTTGGGTTATCTACTGCTCCAAGGGTATTTACTAAATGTATGGCACTGGTGGTGGTACATTTCAGGGCTCAAGGTGGCTCTGTCTTTCTGTATCTAGATGACTGGTTAGTTACAGCCCCATCAAGGGAAAAGCTGGTGCAAGATGTAGCACTTCTGGTGGACACATGTCTCAGACAAGATCTGGTAATTAGACATGGGCACGAATCAAAATATGAAACAAATATCATGACAAAACTGGTCCTCTCACACTTTGAGAAATGTGTTTCGTGGGGGCCAAGGTTTCACGAAATCCACAATCGTTTGGGCTATTTCATGTGTTTCATGATCAAGTCATAACACCAGACAGGCCGGCGCCAATCTATTGATTCCCTAGGCAACCAAGGGCAGAAAAGTCTGCAGATCTTCCATTGCCCAGTCTTAGCCCTCAAAACCCTGATAGACATCTCTCTCTACCAACTGGAGAGAGCTCCCATTTTGCCCTATGCTACAATATTGTCTAATGTGCATCAACAAACAGTATAACAATTACACATCAAAATTAGACATGGGCACAAATTGAAATAGAACTCAAATTTTGTGACAAATTGGGTCATTTCATGCTTTGCAAAAACGTGATTTGTGGGGCCGTTTTTCATGAAATTCACGACTTTTTTGTGGTTGATTCGTAATGCCAGACAGGCTGGCGCCAATCTATTGATTCTCTAGGCAACAGAGGCCAGGAAAGTCTGCAGACCTTTTGTTGCCCTGGAAATCCCAATCTTAGCTCTCAAAAGAGCACAGGACTCTAATCTGGAGAGCCGGGTTTGATTCCCCACTCCTCCACTTGAAGCCAGCTGGGTGACCTTGGGCTAGTCACAGTTCTCTGGAGCTCTCTCAGCCCCACCTGCCTCACAGGGTGTTTTGTTGTGGGGATAATAATGACTTACTTTGTAAACCGCTCTGAGTGGGCCTTAAGTTGTCCTGAAGGGCGGTATATAAATCAAATGTTGTTGTTGTTAAAACTCTGATAGGCAGAGATCTCCCTGCCAACTGGAGATCTCCTAGTTTGCCCTATACAGCAAGGGGCAGCGGATTAGGCAACTGAGGAGATGGGCCTTCTGTAGCCATGGAAACACCAATCTCTTCCCTCCAAACTGATGGGCAGGTCTGTCTGCCAACAAGAGAGCTCCTGTTCTGCTCTATGTGAGTATTTCTTATTTAAGGCACAACTCTGCCTCGTGCTTTCAGTTTCAGCACAGACAGAGGAGAGGGAGGATCTGTTGTTGCTGGAATTTGGGAGTGAGGGAGTGGAATTGGGAGCTTTTGGAAAGAGTGGAGATCTTTTAGGAAACATTTGGGAGCTTTTTGAGAAGAGAGAGTGGATTTGGGAGTTTGCTGGGAAGGTCTTTTGGGTGAGTGTGCCTTTTTTCCTCCACCCCCCCTTTCTCAGGCCTTTGCTTTGCTCTGGGGCCTAGCTTGATTCTAAGGCCTCTGGCAGCACTTCCCTTCCCACCCTTCCCATTGACCTTCCTGATCATCGTATTGCAAACTGGGAGGGTGGGTGGAGGAGAGCCTGCTGAAGTCTCCCTGAGAGTTTGGCATCTCCGGGTATGAAGGGGGACATTGAAATGCCCCAGGTACTGACAAATCACAAAACTAATGAATCATTTCGGCAAACATGTTAATTTCGTGAAATTTCGTAATTCATGGATTGTGACGAAACACGAAATTCTCATTTCAGTTTTTTTCCGTTTCATGCCCATGTCTACTGGTGATCAACTTTGCCAAGTCTAAACTGGAACCCGGTACGACAGTGGCCTACATTGGTGCTGTTTTGGATGCCACATGGGGTAGTGCTACCCTTCCACCTGAAAGGTCAAAGGTTATTCAGTCTCCATGTTTGTTAGAAATCGCTTTCAATTGGTAGGAAGGATCTAGAAATTACTAGGTCATATGGCTGCAGTGGTGCCTTTTGCTTAAATATGCAGCCACTGCAAAATTGGTTCATGAAGAGGTTTGATGCTAGGGTGCATTCTCCTAGTCACAAATTCTCTATTCCAGGACGAGTTGTAAATTATCTAAATTGGTGGTTGGTAGGAGCTAATCTTTTTTAGGGAGTTCCCTTTGGAACCAAACAGTGTGATAGGGCAGTAACTACTGGTGCTTCTACTTATGGTTGGGGTGCTCATTGTGGGTCCTGGTCTGTATAGGACCAATGGTCACTTAAAGAACAGTCTCTGCAAATTAATGTCTTAGAACTGAAGGCAATCCGCTTTGCTCTTGTCTCTTTTGCAGCTCTCCTTCAATGAAGGGTAGTTCAAGTACAGGCGGATAACACCACAGCAATGTATTATTTAAACAAACAGGGCAGAACTGCATCATTCACTCTTTGTGCGGAAGCCGTGGCCATCTGGGAATGGGCTATTGCCAACAGAATTACTGTACATGCCATACACATTGCTGGTACAGACAATGCCAAAGTGGATGTGCTAAGCAGACAACTGAATACCAATCATGAGTGGTCTTTAAGCAACCAATATCTGAAGCCTGTGCTTGCTCAGTGGGGGATACCAGAGGTAGATCTTTTTGCCCTGCAGCCAACGCAAAGGCACCCCGGTTTTTCTCCCTAGCAGGAAGTGACCCCAACTCAATGGGGGATGCTTTTCAGCACGCATGGTCAGGTCGAATGTACTGTCCCACCATTCCCCCTGATTGCAAGAGTGTTGTGCAAGATTCAACATGGACTGCATTCTAGTAATTCCCTTTTGGCCAAGACAAATCTGGTTGCCAAAATTGGTAAGGTAAGGTAAGTTTATTGTTTGTGGCCAAAGTTACTAGATCTGTCCAAACGGATTTACATTACACTACCTGTGGTCCCAGACATCCTAACATGGAGAGACTTGTTTCACCACAACCCAGAGAAACTCCACTTGACATCCTAGCGTATATACCCCAATCCTAACTTGCTCTCAAGAGGTGCAAAATGTGATCTTGAATGCCAAGAAGCCTTCTACTAGGAGGTCCTATTCATCAAAGTGGACACGCTTTGTGTATTGGGCTGACAAGAAATGCCTGTCACCATCTACATGTTCATTATATGACATCTTGGTTTATTTGTATTCGTTGAAATCCACAGGTTTGGCCACCTCTTCTTTGAAAGTTCACCTGGTAGCTATTTCAGCCAGTCATTAACAATTTAAAGGGCATACAGTGTTCTTTCACCCAACTTCTAAAAAAATCCTGAAAGGGATGTTTAATCTTCATCCACCTGTCACACCCCCTGTTCCCCAGTGGTCACTATCATTGGTGCTCTCACAAGTTATGCTAAAACTTTTTGAGACTTTGGCTACATGTCCTTTAGAATTGTTGTCTTGGAAGGTGTGCTTCATGGTAGCTATAACTTCTGCATGGAGGGTGAGTGAGCTTTCTGTACTCAGGGCAGACCCCCCCCCTTCTTAAGAATCTATCCTGACAAGTGGTACTTAGGCCTAGTTTACAGTTTTTACCTAAAGTGGTCTCACCATTCCATGTTTCCCAGGAGATTATCCTTCCTGTTTTCTATCCTTCTCCAGAGTTGGGAGCAGAGAGGGCATTGCACTCCTTGGATTTAAAAAGAGCCTTATCCTTTTATTTGAATAGTATCCTTTTATTTGAATAGTAATGAGTTTTGCGCAGACACACATCTTTTTTTTTTGGTGAGCTTAATAAAGGGAAGCGGGCTTCAGTCCAAACCTTATCACAGTGGATTGTATCAGCAATCTAGAGAGCGTACCAACAGGTGGGCGTAGAATGTCTGCTACAGCTCAGAGCCCACTCTACCAGGGTGCAAGCGGCTTCTGCTGCTTTTCTGCGGGGGGTGCTAGTAGCTCATGTCTGTAGGGCTGCAACCTGGTCTTTGCTGGGCACTATGCAACGGACATGGATGTCACACAGGACGTTGCAGTGACAAGGGCTGTGTTGAACTTGTTTGTATGATATACAAGCCAATATTTGTATTTTATGGTGTATGTGTAAGGGTAATGAAATCAGATGAACACAAGGTGTTACATTACCATTGTAGAGTATTTTATTATGCTTATATTTTCAATACATCTGTATGTATATAACTGCTTGATGGTTCGACTTTGCTGTTTGTGTTGAACAGCCTAAAAAGGGGGGTGAGTTAAGAATGTTCTTGAGGTATTTATTAATAGTTTAATATGCTGAGAATGTTTTTCAGTGATATTCTTATGATGTAAACAAAATTGAGTTGGAGAGTTTCACTCCGCTCCTTATTGTGTATTGCTTGGTAAACTTCCCAGTGTGAGGATGCACAGAAGAATGAAGATGAAAACAGGGTTGTACATACCTGTAACTATTGTTCGTCAAGTTCTTCTGTGCAGACACACATCCCTCCCTCCTGCCCCACTGTGAACTGTCTGGTGGTAACTAGTTGCGTTCGCGGCAGCTGAGGAGAACTGAGGGAGAGGGGGTCGCTCCTCCTAGGTCACGGGACCCATTTTTGGCAGGAAAAATGGTTAGTCTATGTGATCAGGGAGAAGCGGCCCCTAACGGAGCTCTAAAAAAGCTAATAAGTTTCTCCGTTGACAGACCTGCACATGTGCAGTCCCAATGTGTGTCTGCACAGAAGAACTCGATGAACAGTAGTTACAGGTATGTACAACCCTGTTTTTCTATGCTTGAAACTTATTTCCTAGGTCCATCCGGTCCTGATTTGGACGTGGATCATGATACATGGGAAGAGAGGACTTAAGCTTCTAACTCCCTGCCATTTTCCTGGCCTGAAATATCCTGGGGAGCCAGTATCCCATTGGGGAAATTTATACGTAGCCATCAATATATGTAAGTTTCCTCAACAGGGCAAATGGTGGCTTCCAGGAGCTATTTCAGGTTGGGAAACAGCACAAGGAGGAAGGCCTAAGCCCTTTTCCACTGTGCATTGTAGTCACAAGGAACTCCCTGAACATGTCTGACTGTAAACTCTCATGATTATCACAAGGACGTGAAATGTGTGAATCACCCCTGCGATTTTAAGCAGGAGAAACAACACGTTAACATGAATTTATTTAACACAAATCTGCAAAGAGCCTCTGCATTGCTGTGCCCTTGGCAGCTTACAGTGTGGTCCTGTCCTGTGTCCTTAGTATTAACTGCAACTGACAGTGCTTAAGAGATCCAAAGTGTGTCTAGCTAAGATGGCAGAAATGAATGAGAATGAGCTACTTGAAAATCATCACCATGTCCAAATAGTAACGAAAAGCACCAGTTCTAAATGTACCTCAGCATTTATACACCTAAGAAAAATGGATGGAATGGACAATGTCGTGGAGCTTCACTTAAGTATGAGGATTTGTCATCTGTCATAAAAGCAAGATCTACAATAATTTCATCTGGTGCCTAAAGAGAAGATCCATTTTACCTGCAGGGGGTATCTTTGAGATGCCATTATATTACTCTTAGCTTTGCTATGCAAAATAGTGCCAATTATCAAACATATCAGTCCTTTGTAGTTGCTGATATGCTGCTAAGCATTCCAAAAATGTCTGGAGGGCATGGAAGAAGAACGTTTATTCTCAGCTCTACCTCAAAGCCACTGAACCAACAGATTCAGGGAAGAAGCTAGAATCGGAATACTTTTAATAGTTCTCAGTTGTTTCTGGCTTTTAAAATACATCTTTTATATACCTTTTTCTTGAAATAATCACAAGAATAAATAATCACTAGTAATGATATCAAACAAAGTTATTAAACAGTAATAGAAAACAGTTCCCTCATTAAATAACCTACAGCATTGATAAAGACTCCAAAGATATATTTTCAGTAGGCAACTGATGATTCCAGAACAACAGAAGTCCCCCTCTTGCCCTTTAAATAAGGTCATCTTGACCAGCCTGCCTATGAATAACAGAGGTTAATTTAGGCTTGGTGATAACATACATTGTCGAATCATTGCTGCACAGATCTGACTGTTGTTGTTTAGAGGCTACCAGAAAGAGATGAGAAGATCCCTTGGAAGCTGGTCTACATAGAAAGAGATGGGTGCCAGTCAAGTGGGATACTTGGAGCTTGATAAAACAACATGATGGAACCTAGGTTAGAGTTCTGAAACCATTTTCCCTCTCACTCACATGCACCTTAAAGACTGACAGGTTTATTATGGTATAAGCTTTTGTTGGACCCACTTTATCAGATACATAAGGTTTGTTTGAGTTGGGTAGCCATTTTGATCTGCAGTCAAAGAGCAAGATCTGGGTCCAATAGCACCTTACTAAGGCCCTTTCCACACGTCCTTAAAGGGACAGCTCACTCACGGCTTTCCCCCTGACTCCAGATGTCTCTGTTTTCAAAACGATTGCAAGCTGTTTGGCTTCCATTTTTCAGTGCCTTTTCTGGGACTGTGGGAAAGTGCACTTCCAGAAATGTGCCCAAAAAAACAGAAGCCAAACAGCCTGCAACCATTTTGAAAAAGGAGATGTCTGGAGTCAAGGGGGAAAGCTGTCAGTGTTCGATGAGTGGGTCATTCCTTTAAGGATGTGTGGAAAGGGCCTAAATTTCCAAGGCATGAGCTTTCAAGAGTCAAAGTGACCTTTGTCAGCTTTGACTCTTAAAAGATCATATGTTGGAAATCTAGTTGGTCTTTAAGGTGCTATTTAATAAGGTTTGCTGTCAGCTTTTCATAAACAGCTTTTCATGGGGTCTAGAGAAGAAAATGTAAACAATAGGATCAAAAGGCCATGAATTGAAAGATGCGCAGTCTGAAATTTCTGTGCAAAATTCAAGTATGCTCACGCTAAGCATAGGAACCTTTCACAGCAACAGTAACAGGAGATAAAACATGGAGTCACACTTCTGCATAAAATTGGTGAATTTGAATTTATTAGGAAGTTTGATTAGGTCTCAGGATGTTTTCCTCTCAGAATTAGCTTGGCAAGTGGAGGAAGACTGATACCTATTCCTTCAGGTATAAATGATAAGTATACTTATTATTTGCACATTTGAGCATTGTATAAAGAAGAATATAGACGGTACCACTTACATTTCATGGCCTTTTAGCCTCACTCTACATTTTTAGCTGTTGGTTGATAGGTTGGTGGGTTGATCGGTCAGTCGGTCGGTTGGGATCTAGACAACAAAAATATGTGAAAATAAATTGGGTAGATTTTAAGAGTTGTAAGTCCCTTTTTTGTTTTTCCAGAGTCTCTCTGCTTTGATGAAAGTGTTCTTCCTATAGAAGGAAAAACCATATCAGGTGTAATTTTTCTTAGATCCAGCACATTTTCATTAATATTGGGTGTGGATTTAAATTAACTTAGGAAATGGAGGAGCATTGATCTTTGTACAGGGTTTCTATTTTAAAATGCTGTTCAGCAGTGAATAATAGCTTGTGTATGCTTATACCCAAGCCTGAGTCATTTGTAGTTCTGAGGTTTCAGTCTGTGTAGGAACCGAATACACTGAATTGGCTTTCTGACAAGTTGCAATGTTTGCTGATCTGCATAATTCAATCTAAACTTTGGATCAGTCCACCTTAATGTTCACCTTTTTCTCCAGAACAAAAGTTTCAGCTTTCTTTGGACCACAGAACTAAAATCACTAGTTCAGCTCACTGATGAATAAAGGTATGGCTCAAGACTGCCTTTTGACTTGCTGGCTTCTCTCAGTGGTGACAGTCCCTGTAGCCACCAAAGAGCAGAGCAGTAAATATGGAGGAAGAAGTAAAACAAGACAAAGCAAAAACTGACGTTGCCCTTGTTATGATGCAGAACGTTGATTCAGAACACTGCAGACACTGGCCCGGGAAGAGGGCATGCGCCTTGTGATCAAGAGGGCATGCACCTCGGTGTGACACCAAGAGATCCCTGTCTTTCGGTGCTACACCTCTGAACATGCCAGCCACAGCTGCTGGCGAAACGTCAGGAACTACAATGCCAAGACCACGGCAATACAGCCCGGAAAACCCACAACAACCACCTTGTGATCGGTTAAAGGTGCAAGACAGCACACATGAGAACTCAAATGTCAGGATCAGTCAAATAAAAACCCAGCTGGAAAAGAAAGAGTTAAAAGCTTTAAAACAGAGAGAGAGAGAGAGAGAGAGAGAGAGAGAGAGGCAAGCCAAGGCCCAGGGAATGGGGAGAAATGCATTGGCCACCCTCTGTTTCAAAGTTCCAGTTTGGCTTGTGTCCATTCCTTGGAAAGAAATGTCAAAGTGAACCCAATGACTTGTACAACTTACTTAGCCCTTGGTGTTGTTTCTTTTATATTATCTTCTATAACATTCCTGCTAATGTTCTGAAAGTAGCTTCCTGTGCTTCTGTGCTCCTACAATCTTTTTTCCTCCTAAAGATCTCAGGCTGTGACAAAAATTTCTTATCCAAGCACTTGGCAATTCAACCACACAACCAATTCAATATTCAGTTTAAAACACATCTTCCAATTTCTTGCTGAAACCATCCTGATGGCTACAAGCACACAAACAACTATTTAGCTATATGGAAGGGTTAACCACATCAAACAAACCGCATCTTTCTTTAAGCACATTCCTTAGCCCGGATTGGGGAAGCACCCAGAACACTGCACATGTATAGCGTGTTCTATTGTTGTATGTCTACCATATCTGCATGTGAAGACAGAAGACTGGCAATGTGGCAGACTTCCATATAGACACATCCTTTGAATCATCAGTTGTGTGTGAGCATGCATAACAGCACTGATTGCATCAATAGCATTTAACACTGAGCCAGGGATATCTTTTCTTTGTTTCTATTTTTAGGAAGCTTTAATCTACAGCTGCAGATGAATATGAGCATCTATCTGCATTTCAGGGTTACATGATAATATGTTAAAATCGAAAAGTGAATCTTCCAAGCTTTCTCTGCCTTACTCATTTTGTGATTTTCTTGTTTTTTTAACCTAATATAGGCTTAATTGTATGTGAGAACCTAAAGCCATTTTGAAAGAGCATCCATGTTTTCCAGTCCCAGCAGGAGGCGCATCAATGCTGCTGCTGGCAGGTCCCAAAACGACAGATAGAAATTAATATACAGAGAATTTCTCCAATGGGGCTAAAATGGGGAATCAGTGTCAGGTGCTTAGCATCACCTGTCATACCCAGCAACCTCCTGCTGTTATGATTGTAGTCTAATGCTTTATGTTATAGTTATGGCTAAATGCTGAGACTATTCTTTGACTGGACTGCAAATGTTACTCAACTTGTCTTTCAGACCCATGATGTGAAACTATGCAAGGGAGGTGTTTGTTCCTGCTGTTATCTGTATGCTCCTCTGAACTGCACCAAACACCATGACCTTGAAAATCCCATACATCAGTTTGGTTGTTTTCCCCGCTTTGATGCTTTCCCACTGAGTTTAGCTGACTGTTAGACTGGGTGGAGAGGATTTTAGAATTTGCCTGTGCTTTGAAAGCCTATATACGTTTGGTGCTTGCATGTGAACATTATTCCTGGCAAAGATGGTGTAATCTCATGATAACTAGACACTTTTCAATAAAGTTCTTTTATTGCCTGCAGAGAAGTCTTTTGAGAGTTGCTTGGCAGATTAACTTTGAAATGCTAATAATTGGATAGTATGTAAGACAAGTTCCAGGGAGATGCATCTCTAACTCCATCCTTCCTGATCTGATTTTATATTGCTTAATTAATGTATGAGACATCCGTTTCACTGCTAAGCGTGATTTAGCTAAATTGCTGAATGAGAGAACTCCACTATGGTAGTGCTAATATGAGGAATTTTAACTAAACTGCTAGGCTTTTGGTAAAGAGGCTCTGGATTTTGTAATTATGATTAAATATTCAAATGCTCTGGATTTTGTAATTATTATTAAATATTCAAATATTGTTCAGCACTTGCAATCTTTAACCTAAAGAAATTGTATATAAGACATCATGCCCCCAAACATCAATGAAATCTATTATCAATATTCCACCCCCCTTTGGTTGAACTAGGAACTGTCCTCTTCAACTCTGCCTTTCAGCTTGGCTTGAGATTGAATGCCATGTGATCTCATGAGCCATTTTCTTGCTCCTGTAAAACTGCAAATGTAAGCAAATAAATGAATTCTTAAATGATAAGGGACCCTTGTTATAGTTGGTACAGCAACTCCAAGTGAGTGGGCAGGTATCCTACCTGCATACCTTCATGAGTTATAATGTGCCTTTCCCCTACCCCAGAAAGCACAGAGGCTTCTGCCTGCACAATGTGACTGTCTTAGCCCCCCGCAAGCGCCCTGAAATACCCCCCAGTTCTCTTCCAAGAAAGTTGGAAGGAAGTCCAAGTGCCAAATAAATGCTGAGCTGGAACCAACCCACAGCTTCCTCTGTTATTTATCGTAACATATCTGCTTTATTTTATTCAGTGCTTGCATTTTTTTTTAAAGGGAATCAGATTCTCTCTGCCAGAAAATTAACTGTGGTGAATATGTATAGCCTGTATGACTTTTGAATCATAAGATTTGCCCAAATCAAATGCATGAACTTTGCACTCACAAGGTTTCTCACATGATTATCCCTATCATAAACCCATTATGTAACCTGGACCTCATGCTAAAATGTAGCTCTCTAGCAATTTTAACAGTATGCTTCTCTGCACTCCAAATCTAAAAAAGCATAAAAGGTACCAGCAGCAGCCAAAAGTGCAGCAGCTAAGAATGTTTAATTTCCTTTGAAATTCCACAATTCCCAAGGGCTATGTTTGTCTGCTGCAGCGAAAACAAAAAAGTTTTGTGGCAGCTTAAGGACTAACCACAAGTGGGCTGTAGTCCACAAAAATTTCTGCTAGAAGAAAAATGTGTTGAGTTTTAAGGAGCCACAAAACTCTTTTTTATTTTTTCAGGTTTAGTATCATGACTCGGTGTTTGCACAGGTGACTACCTTTACCTTTAGTATCCTTTACTATAAGCAGGGCTGCTGCCACATCAGGGTGATTTTCCATGGTAATCTGGTTGCTGTTAAGAACATAAGAATAGCTCTGCTGGATGAGATAAGTGTAGGGGTGCCAGGTCCCCCTACACTTTCAGCAGGAAGCGACATTATCGCACAGGTGCAGGAGCACACATGCACTTCTCAGCGGGCTGATTGGGGCCCCAAATGAGTCCAATTCAGCCCATTTGTAGTCAAAATCAGTCTAATAAGAAGTGCCGGAGCTCTCCCAGGAGCAATGTGATGATGTCACTCCCAGAGGTGATGTCGTTGTGCCACCCCAGGAGTGTGCCCAGGATGGTGTTCCCCCACCTTTCCTCTTCCACTGGCCAGGTGAGTAGAAGCAGGGGGTGGAGGGTGGGTGGGGGATGCCCCACCCCCAGTGGGGGAATGGCATCCCTAGATCAGTGTCCATCCAGTCCAGCATCCTGTCTCACACAGTGGCTAACCACTTACTCTGGCAGGCCAACAACAAGACATACAGACTTGATGTTTCCTTCCCTTGACATCTGGAACTGATATTCAGAGGTTTATGCCCCTGAATGTGGAGGTTCCCTCTAGTTACCATGGCAAGGAAGGTCTGGCAGAGAACTCCACATTTTAATCACTCCCTGTGTAAAGTATTTCCTTTGTTTGTCCTGAATCTTCTGTTCATCAACTTCATTCTTCAACTTCTATTCTTTTTGGAGATGGAGAACTAGTTCTCTTTGCCCACTCTATCTCATGCATAATTTTATAAACCTCTATCATGCCCCCCCCCCTTAGTCATCTCTTATATAAACTGAAAAGCCTCAGACTCTTCAGTCTTTCCTCTTGGGGAAGGTGCTCCAAAACCCCATAATCATCTTGGTCACCCTCTTCTCTACTTTTTACAGCTCTGCAGCTTTTAAAGATATGGTGACCAGAACTGCACACAGTATTCTAAGTGAGACCACACCATAGATCTATACAAGTCATAACAATATTGGATGTTTTATTTTCAGTCCCTTTACTAATAATCCTCAGCATATAGTTTGCCTTTTTCTCAGTTGTAGCATACTGATAGACACTGTCATTGAGCTACTACTATGATCCCAAGTTCCCTCTCAGTTTCAGCAAGTTCAGTCTCCATTAGCATATATTTGAATTTGGGATTTTTTGTTCCAGTGTCCAATACTTTATCCTTACCTACACTAGACTTCATTTTTTACTTTTCTGCTGAGTGAGAGAAAAAATTGTGACTGCACTCTAACACCAGGTGTAGACAATACAGACATTCCCTTTCCTCTTGTATGCAGAGCAAATACTCCACCACTTGAACTACTTCCCCAGTTGCAATGGAGGAGAGCTGTCATGCTCACTCTCTCTCAGTTCAACACTAACGGAGACAATGAAGAGTCCTGCGGCCACTCCCCAAGTGCCAAAAGGTCACACCAGATGCTCAGGCACCAGCCCCACCAATTGTCACATGCTAAGCCAGAGTTATCTACTTGGGCAAAAGATCAGCTTGCTCTTTTGGGCAAGGGAGGTGACTCACAAGGGTCAGCCAAGTCCATCCCTCGTCTTTCTTTCCTCCCTCCTCCCACCTTTATTCTACCTTTGCTTCCACCTCCAAGTACTAAGCAGCCTGGCTTCCATTGCAAGCAACTTTTTAAAAAGTATTGAAAAGGATTGCAGTGACTTATTCCACACCCCCTCTGCAGCTGTGTCTTTTCTGTGACAAAATGCAGATTTTACAGCCCAATCTATGCTATGCTACAGGGTTTGCTTTTGTCTGATCCTAGTAGGGAGATTTTGGTGTATGTAGTATTGTAACTAGAGATGGGCACAAACCGAAATACGAACCAAAATTAAGCACAAACCAGGCTGGTTCATGGTTCGCGAACCGCGGTTCATCAGATCCCATTTCTGATGAACCACCATGAACTTTAGGCTGGTTCGTTTGGTTCATTTTTTGGTTCGTGACTGCAGACAGCCTGGTGCCAATCAATCAGTTTCCTAGGCAACAGGGGATGGACTTCCTGCAGACCTTCTGCTGGCCCGGAAGTGAAGATTTTCTGACCTGGATGTGACGTTTTCATGAACCAAACGAACCAAGTTTGTGAAAGTTTGTGATTCATAGTTCATGAAATTTGACGAACCACGAACCGCATGGTTCGGTTTTTTCCGGTTCATGCCCATCTCTAATTGTAACATCAGCACATAAAATTATGGGTGTACTCAGAAGGCACACAGTGGGCTTTTTTTTTTGTCTTTCCATTCCTGCAGCCCCTTCCTACTCTGGGGTCATGGGATCTGTGCAGAGAACCAGCCATGTGGGTTGGTGAGCTGGAGTTAGGATGGATAAGGGAATGCAATCAACCCTTTTCCTCAGCAGAGCTGTGTTTGCAGATGAAGGAGAGAGTCTATTTCACCTTCTTGCCTTTCTTTATTCCAGCCCCCTTTCCTCAACTTGCACAGCCATTACTCTGCCACAGCTCTGGGAATGAACCTTTGGGGCGCTTCAAGGGACTGCTGGAAGAGAGGGGAATGCAGGAAAATGCAGGTGTTCCATACACACAGTGGTAGGATGCATACTATTAGCATTATTCTCATAGGGTTAAGTGCCTTGGGTTGACTGAAAATATTAAAACGGCATGAGTGGGCACCAGAGAGGGGAAAGTGATATAGAAGGGAAGGAAAAAGCAGCTTTGTAAAATGGTTCTTTCCCAGTCCCGAGACAGAGATAGAGGAGTTTGTGTGTGTGTAATTAAAGAATAGATTTTAACAGACTTGTGGAAGAGAAACCTGCTTTGCATTGCTGCGTAAGTGAAAACTTCCAGATTCTTAAGAAACTGATGCTGTTCAGCTAATATTCTCAGTAAGTTCCCTTAATTGTTTTTACTGGATGTTCACTTATTTAAAGGGCTTCACTGATTGTGCATTAGCCTGATAGGAACTGTGTGCGTCCTGTTATCAGATGCAACTTCAATTATATGAAATATATTATTTTGACTTCATGTCCAGGTTTAGTCTCTTGTCACCTTGTTGCTCCTGAGGACAAAGGAAACTTTTCAGCAAGATGAATGTAATTGGACTTCTCTTGTCTGATCCAGCAGAAAAATGATTCCTGTTTTCAGTCTGCAGCAAAGGAAAGACCTAATTTAGCAGCAATTACATTCCCTGCACTAGACAAAGGTCTAGAGAGTACCTCCCAAAACATTTTGTCTCCTGCACTGAGGTAGGATTCAGTATGCCAGAAACCCCAATGAATATATTTTTTTCTGATGGCCTAGATGGTAGAAATCCCTAATACCCAGGCAGTACTATGTATGGTTAGCTGCTTATTTGAAGCTGTGCCTACATGACTCTTGATTATTTTAGCCATCTTCTGCTCAAGTACATACAAAAGAGCAGTTTCACAATACTGGCACAAATATAGAAGACATGGCTGCACACAACTGGTTGTCCCAATAAAGCGGTAACCATGAGTCTTATGTTCCTGCCCACAACTTTGATAAGAAGTCCCATGAATCAGTCATCTCTAGCAACTGTGTAATTTATGTTTGCTACTTCTATGATACCTCCATATAAAGGGAGCTCTCAAAAGACCAAAGTAATTTGCTCTTTGGTATGTTTACATTTGCCCTGGCCGGAGCGGCCAAGCTCCGAGCTCCCATTGCCTGATGCTGCTCCAAATGGTGATTCCTGGAGCTACCTACTGTCACTTCTGAGTTTTCCTGGGAAGTGATGTCATCACACACATACCAATTAATGTCATGCATGACCTGGCAATCTTAGTCCTGACCTGGATGGTCCAGGCTAGCCAGATCTTGTCAGGGATGGCCCTGGTTAGTACTTGGATGGGAAACCATCAAAGAAGTTCAGGGTTTGCTAAGCAGTTGCAGGCAATGACAAACCTCTTCTGTTAGTCTCTTGCCTTTACGTACCCTATAAGGTCATCATAAGTTGGCTACAACTTGGCAACGCTTTACACATACACATGTTTGCATTTGATCTGTCCTTGAACATATTAAAAGAAAGCAACTCTATCTTCTTTCAATAACTTCATTCAGTCTCCTGGATTTCTAGTAGTAAAAGGTTGCTTCTCATTTACTTTTAGAAGTAGGACAATGTCTTAAGATCTGAAGAATGAAACACAAAATATTTCTATATCCCACAGCAAATTCACATGGGGTAAAACATCAGAAGGTGTATGCCTTCTTTCTAAAAAAAGATACACATTATAGCCTTTGCACATTATACTTCCATACATTTTAAGAGATACATTCTGTACCTCTGATTTCTGTTTATAACACGGAAAGTAACCTTAAGACTAGTGGGTTACATCTGCAAAATCGCCAATATGACATGTTGAAATGGCACATTGTATTGATGAGCCAGTTTGGTGTAGTGGTTAAAAGCGTGAGACTCTAATCTGAAGAGCCGGGTTTGATTCCCCACCCCTCCACTTGAAGCCAGCTGGGTGACCTTGGGCTAGTCACAGCTCTCTGGAGCTCTCTCAGCCCCACCCACCCCACAGGGTGTTTGTTGTTGGGATAATAACAACATACTTTGTAAACTGCTCTGAGTGGGCATTAAGTTGTCCTGAAGGGTGGTATATAAATTGAATGTTGTTGTTGTTATTGTTATAATTGTTATTAATGAGATGACTCATGTGGGATGATCTCCCAAGATTCTAACTGCAGACAAACACCATCCAGCTACACGAGGAGGTTGTTCAAAGAAGCCATCTGCAGGCAGATTTCATATCATTATTATAATATTACCTTTCCTCATACAGCTCGCCAGCGGCACCCCCCATGTACCCTCCCGCCAGGCCAAAGAGGAACACGCTGGTATTCCCGACGTGGGAGGGAGAGGACATGTCATTCAGACGGGGGCCTGATCACCCAGCAACCACAGGTCCTCACCCGAGGGTCCCACTAAGGAACAGTGCGGCGGCAGCCAACAGTACCCACCTTCCTGCCTTGCCGGGAAGGATGGGAGAGAGAGGACCTGTCATCATGAGGAGGGGGAGGGGGAAGATCCCCGAGCAACCGTGGGTCCTCACCCGAGGGAGGATGGGAGGGAGCCCACTGAGCTTGGCCCCAGGACCTGATAGCACCAGAGGAGATAGATGCCTATCCCAAAAATCCCAGCTCAATTATACTCTCTCTGTCTCTCCCCAAAAGCTAGCAAATACAAGCAAGAGCTCCATCCCACTCCACTACTTGCTGAAAGTGAAACCAGAACTGTGATCGCAGTGCTTTTTATAAGCTGAGGTCCCATAGAGCAATGCAGGAGGTCTGTGTTTGGCCATCAGAGCTGCCTATCAGGGTTTGTGGAGATGAGATTGGAGTGCCCGTGGCTACAGAACACCCCCTCCCTCCCCTGGGTGTCTTCTCACAACTTGTAACCGCTTTGCAGCTCCATGGTTGGAAGGAAGACCTGCCGATCAAGGTAAGCTGGGCTTCCATTCAGGTTTCCAGGGCAACAGAAGGAGTGCAGACAGAGTTCAGGCATTCCTCCGGCTCCGTTTCCAGGGGAATTGATTGATGGCGCCTGACTGTCTGGCTTCCCGAACCGTGGCCAAACGCACTGAACCATGCTTCTTCCGAACGCTGGTTCAATGGCTGAGGACAATCATAAACTGCTGGATCACGATCGCGCAATCGCCAATTTCGTGGGTTTTTGAAGTTCGTAATGCGGTTCGTGCCCATGTCTATTCTTGACCTTCCTCTGTTACAACCTATCTGATGGGGAATCAACATCACCTGACCAACAACAAATCACTGAGTCAATTCATTTAACAATGATTAAAAAGGATTTACTAGAGTCAGGTAAACATGCAAATGAAGGGCCACAAATGTAACAATTAATGCCTGGACTACTTCAACTACAGTAAATCAACAAGGCTTCCAGTATTGTCGAAGGCTTTCATGGCCAGAGAACGATGGTTGTTGTGGGTTTTCCGGGCTGTATTGCTGTGGTCTTGGCATTGTAGTTCCTGACGTTTCGCCAGCAGCTGTGGCTGGCATCTTCAGAGGTGTAGCACCAAAAGACAGAGATCTCTCAGTGTCACAGTGACACAGTGACTGTGACACTGAGAGATCTCTGTCTTTTGGTGCTACACCTCTGAAGATGCCAGCCACAGCTGCTGGCGAAACGTCAGGAACTACAATGCTAAGACCACGGCAATACAGCCTGGAAAACCCACAACAACCAAGGCTTCCAGCTTTTCATCAGCAAGGCAGAGGTAAATGCCAGTCTCTAACTCAATGCGAGGCTTTGACAAAATTACATACAGAAGCAAAGGAAGAGTTACTAATGCAAACGCTAGAAAAACTACAACAGAGCAAATATACGCTAAGGAAGGAATGTTGACCAGCACACGTTCCATAAGAAAAAGAGATAGCTTCACTTGTGCATGGCAACAACCTAAGTTAAAATAAGACTGTGAACTTTAAGTTTCTCTATTGTGTTTAATATGTGTGCAAAAGAAAACTATATGACCTGTCCTGAGGGAACGCAGTTAGGATGCTCTTCCCTGTGAGACTCGAGAAAGGATCCCCAAATGTAGTGATTTGGATGAATAAGGTAGCCAGTGAAGGTAAAACCTACTATAGAGGTTACCTTTATACCTGGACAACCCATATACCATTTAAATGAGGTCATGTAATATGGGCACTGTACACATCTCTGTGTCAGTTGGGTGTCCTGAGGTAATTCAGGCTAGGGTTGGAAGTTGTGGGGCAGGCAAATGGCGCGGGTGGCTGCGCTGCCTTTTGCCTGCCCTGCAGGGCAGGGGGGTGTGCAGCAAGCCAGCCGCCCATTGTCCTGCAGAGCAGGTGAATGGCACAGGTGGCCACGCTGCCTTTTGCCTGCCCTTCAGGGCAGGGGGTGCGCAGCAAGCTGGCCACCCCCTGTCCTGCAGGGCAGGTGAAAGCAGTGCGGGGGGCTGCGAGGCCATCCGCGCCATTCGTCTGCGAGGAGGCAAATGGCGCGGGCAGCTTCCCAGCCCCGCACGCTGCCTCCGCTGTTCCGCCCTGTGTGATGACGACATCATCATGCAGCGCGGGGAGCATGAGCGCACTGTACGCGCACGCAAGGTGGTCAACCTAGGGTTGCCCCGGGTGCAGGCAACCCTAGATCCGGCGCTGCAAGTGAGCAACCACATCTTTAGTGAAGTCTCCTTTTGGCACATGCACTTGGTGGAGGAGGGCGGGGTGTGTATGGATGCTTCTCCAACTCTCTGCTGCTGGAGCGCTGAATTCCTCTGCGGATGCTTTGAATTCAGTTTCAGGGGCAGCTTGGGGGCTGTTCCAGGCATACTGGGAGCTTGCATTGTGCACAAATATGATAGTGCCTGGTGAATTTCAGCTTTGTATTTCAGTGGTGGCATTATGAGAAAAAAACAGCATATTCCACATTTTTGAAGATAAGAATAACATTTATTTATCATTTGAAACACTCTGCTAGCAGCCATCATATACGTTATTCATTAGGGCGCCAGCTTTTCAAATTGTGGCTCTTTTATGTAATTCAGATCTTGTGTATTTTTTCTATTCATGTATTCTCAGGAGTAGTCATTAACTTTATTTATATTCTGGGGTATCTTTGTATATTTCCAAATAGATTTTGTAATTATTTTTCATTATTTGTGGGTGTCAGGTTTCTCCCTTCTGTGTGGTTACTAGACATGGGCACAAACCCAAAAAATTTAACAAACCAGTGGTTCATGTTTTGGTGCCGATGACGAACCCAAACCAGTGAACCTCAACGAACATTTCCCACTGATGAACCAGTTCGAGGTTTGTGGTTCGTGGGCATCGGAACAGCCCCCGTTGGACTTAGAGAGCCCATATTCCTAGGGAGTGTTTAGCAGGCTCTCCTCCAGCCAGCACCCAAGTTTGGTCAAGATTGCAATAGGGATCTTGGAGTTATATCCTCTCCAATCCAAGGCCCCCAGGAAACTCCCATTCGATACAGTTAGAGCCACCAGTTGACGTTGGCCCAGTGTACAAGGGGTTGGCCGCCAGAACTGCCTATCAGGGTTTGCAGGGATGAGATTGGAGTGCTCATGGCTACAGTACACCCCCCCTTCCCCCCGGGTGTCTTCTCCCATGTAACCAATTGTAACCAATTTGCAGCTCCATGGTTGGAAGGAAGACCTGCCAATCAAGGTAAGCTGGGCTTCAATTCGGGTTTCCAGGGTGACAGAAGGAGTGCACACAGAGTTCAGGCATTCCCCCAGCTCCGTTTCCAAGGGAATTGATTGATGGTGCCTGATTGTCTGGCTTCACGAACTGCGGGCGAACGCAACAAACCGGGCTTCCAATGAACACTGGTTCATTGGCCATGGATCCTCACAAACCGCTGGTTCGTGAACAGACAATCAGGCGGTTCGTGGGATTTTTTTGGTTCGTAATGTGGTTCGTGCCCATGTCTAGTGGTTACACTTTATATTGGTTGTTCTGAAAGGTTGCCTTTTTCTTTTTCTTTGGCTTATATTTGAAACAGCTTGATATTCATATGAGGTGGATGCTGTGATGTCACATTACTCACCAGCCAACTAGCTTTTATCTGCTCCTCCCGCCCCCATCTTCAGTTATCCATTTTTCCCTCCCCCGGCAGCCTCTTCCTGGGAAAAATCTGTGCAGTGCTGGCTGCCAGTGCTGGCTGTCCAGTGTCCAGGTGCTAGTACAGACATGCTCTTAGGTTTGCATCACCCTAGTACTTCATAGTTGAGCTTTAACACCAAGATTACCAGATTCCTTCAGAAAAGAAAGCCACTAGAAGCCAGAGACTGTCTAAAACTGTGAACTACAGAGCCCCAACTGAAATCTCACATGAACCCTGAACCACTAGATAGCTTTTTTCAAATCTCTATTTCTCAGCCTCAAAATCTTCACCTCTGCATTTGCAATATGGGGATAATACCAGTCTACTTTACATGGTTATTGTAAGAATTACTGTTACAATTTATGTGAAGTGCTTGAAAGACTCACTGTTACAACATTAAATATTATTCACACATTTGAGCCAATCAATTGGGGTTGAGCTGAATTAGAGGCACAATGATGTTTCAAAAGATAAAATTGATCCAAGGGCATAGGGCATTTTAAAACCAGGCTATAGCCAGGATCTTGGATTGCGCTTTTAATTCATACTGCTGCAGAGGACAAAGTCTGGGAGTTGACTTCAAAGCATTATTATCGCTCGTGCTTTTAGTCAGACAACTTTTTGGAGAGTGCTTTCAGCTACTGTGGCAAGGACTTCCTGGCAGATGCCAGTTTTGAGAATGCTGCATTTCTAAATCAAAGGAACAGCTTGCAGCAAGGAGGGAAAAATAAGCTAATCAGTTTAGTATCAGAAAACAATGTGGCCCATCAGTCTTGCTGCTTTCAGGAAGATGAATCAGTAAAGTTTGATCTACTTTCACATCTATCAAGTTGAAAGCAAAGCAACCACTTTGACAACAAAAAAAGCAGAGTCATGATTTGTCCTATTTTAATGCTCCCAATACACAAAATATACAGGGGGAAAGAAAGTCAATCACATGAAAATATTATATGTACAAATACAAAATCTTTTTATACAAGTGTTTTGACATCAACAAAAATAAATAAATGCAATTGAACACTATTTTAAAGTGACATACAATTATTACATGCAATAATTGTATGTATTGTGGTACTGTCATTTTAATCTGATGCAATAATTGTCCTTACTGGAGCGAAACTGTCACTTTAAAATAGTGTTGGCTATTAGGTATTTAAGGGTGTGGTGGTTACTCTGACCATCTTGCTGTGTGCTGAATAGGTATGCACGAGAGATTGACTTTGGTGATTCTTTGGTGAGTCATTGACTGCTATGCTATGTTTACCAAGTATGTATTTGATATTTATGAAGAGAGAGCAGTTATTATTGTATTTTGTAATTATGTTTATTTGCAGAAAAGTGTTTCATTGGTGGAGTAATATCTGGCCCCTGAGGAAGTGGATAGAGCACGAAACAAGCCAACTTTGCTGGCCGCTTGTAGGGTGGGGGAACCCCTTTGGGGGACCCATGACATCTTCGTGGTTCCACCCATCTGCAATAGAAAAGAAAAAATACAATTAAAGAAGGAGTATTTGAGGATCACTATTGAATATACTTACCTGTGACTGTCGGGTCCATTTGGTCAGTAAGGGACAGTTCTTGACAAATTGGTTCCATCCCTGGATATAGAGGGTTCATTCAGGAGGTGGTTATTTGTCAATACCTTCAGCGTCTAGGTGAAACTGACACAGAACTTTGAGACTTTATCTTGGAGGACGCTGTAGACTGAGCTGTTCGTTTTCTGTATAAGGTGTACTGAGTACTAATTTCAATTGCATTTATTTATTTTTGTTGATGTCAAAACACTTGTATAAAAAGATTTTGTATTTGTACACATAATATTTTCATGTGATTGACTTTCTTTCCCCCTGTATTTTGTGTATTGGGACTGTTACCACTGGGGGTAGCCTCTTGTGTTTGGTTGCTTCCTATGTTAATGCTCAGCATCTACATTAATAGCTTCAGAATTTATTTATGTAGAGCACTTTTTAAAAAACTTTATCTGAAAACTGGGCTCAGGGGGTTACAATGAGAATAAGACAGAATATAATTAAAATTCCATAAAATAGTTACAAGTATTTTTTTTTATCTTATCCAGTTTGTGGAATCTCAACAACACAGGCACCTTCCTGACCTCTGTTACTCTTTGATTTGTAAATGGCCAACTTAACAACCTACCAGAAGGAATGAATGATCAATAGATTTTGATCTGAGAAATGATGTTTTCATATGGGTTGATAGTGGGACAGATAGTGAGTCTTGCAAGTATATAACAGACTGAGCTTTAAAGGAAATCACCAGTACCTTGAATTGAACTTGGAATCTCACCAACAAGCCATGCAAAATTTTCAAAACATACATAAGCAAAATGGCCAGCTCCATATTTTGGGCTACCGTAGTTTGCACTAGTGAAGTTTCTAAACTGTTTATAAGGGCAGCACCATATAGAGCATGTTAACAATAGTCCAGCCTCCAGATTACTATCATGTACTATGACAGCTTTGCTGGGTTCAAAAAGGGTAAAAGAAAAGTCCAGTGGAATTTTAAAGACTAAAAACATTCATTCCAATATGAGCTTTTGAGAGTAACAGCTCACTTCAGATATGTGAAAGGAAATCATATTGGGAATCCTACTTAAGGGGAAGATTGTAAGAGGTGGCAAAGTTAAGGCAGAGACTGAATTATGCTATGAATCTTTCAAGTGATGATTTTAACCTTTTTACCTCTTTTCCCCACAAAAAATCTACACTTGAAAGATTCATGGCATAATTCAGCCTCTGCTTTAACCCCGCCCCTTGTAACCTTCTCCTTAAGCAGGATTCTCAGTATGATTTCCTTTCACAAATCTGAAGTGAACTGTTTCCTCACAAAAGCTCATATTGGAATAAATGTTGTTGGTCTTTATTTAAGATGCCACTGGACTTTTAATTTTTTTTTTTGTTATAACAGACTTACATAGCTATCCCTTTGCAGTCATTCAAGAAGGATGCCATCTTAAAACTAGATGCAATTGATAGAAGATTGGTTGTTGGGGGTTTTCCGGGCTGTATTGCCGTGGTCTAGACCACGGGCTGTATTGCCGTGGTCTAGACCACGGCAATACAGCCCGGAAAACCCCCAACAACCATCGTTCTCCGGCCGTGAAAGCCTTCGACAATACATGATAGAAGATTCTTTTTGTTACCACCTCAATCTGTTTCTTTAATAAAGGAAATGGACCTGAAATCACCTCCAAGCTAATTGAGCTCAGTTGAGTCCAATGGGAACAAGTTTACCATATTAAAAATAGGCAGTAAAATCACCTCAGCCTTGCCACCCAGCATTACGTCTATCTTGTCTGGACTGAGTGTCATGTTAGCCTTCTGTCCCTTAGCCACAACCTTAGTGGCTAGGCACTGGCTCAGGACAGAGACAGCTGCTATTGGAGGCTTAGATAATGGTATCACAGTTAGATGTCATTAGCACACTGATGCCATCCAGTTCCAAAGCTGTGAACAATTTCATATAAACATCATACAAATAATACGGGAAATAGCACAGATCTCTGTGGCACTACACAGACCAAATTCCAAGGCATCTGAATATCTTAACATGACCTTCAGACAGTTGGACAGATCTTTCCTGCCTACTTCCAAGTGTTCCAATAAAATCAAGTGGCCAACTGCATTGCTGACAAATATGGCAATAATTAAAAAGCATACCCTTTGCCAGCTTGTAAACAGACATTTCCAACAGAGCAATTAAAGCTATCTCTGTTCCACAGTCAGGCCTGAAGCCAAACTAGAATAAATCAAGGGTAGATGAGTCATTAAGGAACTCCTGGAGTTGTTCTGCCTCCACTCTATAACCTTTTCTTTAAAATAGTAGAATTGTGCTTGAGGTGCACACACCTCTTGGCTTATGCTATGGCAACCATTTGTCATTCCCATGAACATAACAACAACAGTGGCAAGGGAATATCTTTTTGCAAGGATTTTAAAGATCAGTTTTATATACGATTCCAGAAAAGTGCATGCATGACATTTCATTTCATATATACTAAAAATCCCAGTATTGTCTGTGTTGTGCTATAGAAGTTAGATGCAGTGCTGATGGTGGTATCCAGTGACACTAAGCTTTTTTAATGAGCAAGTCAGTGAACAGGTTTATTAGTTAAATTGTATAGCTCTCACCTAATAGAAACAGTCCCTTCCAAGTTCCTTAAAAACATATTTTCATGGACGTTTTATTAAATATCAACTTATATTTAAGGAACTGATTAATCAATTCAAAGATGTAATTGAATAAACTAATTGATGGTCTCCGACACTGTTGGAACTAGCCTAGAGTTTGTTGTGTATGGTCCATGCCAAACCTCTAGAGGGCTCCAGTTTCTATGTTTGTGTGCCAGGAAAGCAAGCAATGTGTTTGACCACCAGTTACTTTGGAGCTGTGTCTATCTCCAGAATTCATACAGTAGGATAGTGGGTTCCCAGCCTTTTTTAAAGTATGAAGACCCCTCTTAACATCAAAAGATTTTGCAGACCTCCAGCACAATAGTAGTTGCACTATAAAGAGCAACGTGACAGCGCTTAAAGCACATATGGATTCACAGACCATATGTGGCACTTCCACCACTTCAAGGATGGAATTAGCATTAGCTCGTACATCTGTGTTTATAATGTTAAAACTCTTCCTAGGAAACAGGATAAACAATAACAACAACAATAATAATAACTGCACATATACTGCTCTTCTAGACAGGTTAGTACCCCACTCTGAGTGGTGAACAAAGTCAGCGGTACTATTATCCCCATAATACAGCTGGGGAGCTGGGACTAAGAGGAGTAGCTTACCCAAGGCCACCTTCTAAGCGCATAGCATTAGTGGGCTTCAAACCAGCAGAGTGTTGATATGTAGACCAACCACTTAATCAATATGCTACAGCAGCTCTCTATGTTTTTCTGGGTTATGATTAGAGATGGGCACGAGCAGCAATATGAACTAAAAAAACCTACGAACAGCCCAATCTGCTGTTAGTGAGGCCCGATTCTAAACGAACAGGTGGTCGTTGCAAGCCTCATTTGTTGCTGTTCATCAAGCCAGACAGTCTGGCACCTGCAATCAATTCCCTTGGTAACTTAGGCAAGGATTGTCTGAACTCTGTTTGAACTTCTGCTGTTGCCCTGGAAACCCCAATCTAAGCCCAATTTAGCTTGATAGGAAGGTCTTCCTTTCAAGTGTGGAGCTCCAAATTTGTTACAAGGGAACAAAGACCAGGGGCGGGGGCTCCCAGCTCTGGCTTTGGAGAGGGAGAGACAGCTGCTGTTGGCATTTTGATAGAGAGAGTGCATTGGAGCTTGAATTTTCTTTGTGTGTGGTGGGATAGGGATCTACCCCTTCAAGTTCCAGGGCTGTTGCCAGGATCTGGACCAAGTTATTTATTATTGGTACCTTTCCTGCTGCCTGCTCAGGTAAGGTTTCTGGGAGTGGTGCGGTAGGGATCTACCCCTTCAAGTTCCAGGGCTGCTGCCAGGCTCTGGGGCCAAGCTATTATTTATTATTGGTACCTTTCCTGCTGCCTGCTCAGATCAGGTTTCTGGGAGTGGTGCAGTAGGGATCTTGACTTGGATGATGGCTGGAGGAGAGCCTGCTAGCCCCCATGAACAGCCAACCATGAACATGTTCGTAAACAGGGCCATGTTTGTGGTTGTTCGTGAGTCCCTGTTCATGGATGGCAATGAACAACAAACATAATGTTCAGGTTTTTTTCTGTTCGTGCCCATCTCTAGTTATGATGCAGTTGTACTGAAAGATAGATAATGATTCTGCTAGTTGTATGGTGCCAGAACAGTTGGGATGTGAATTAAGAGCCCCCAAGTTGGTTTCTTAGCTGCCTCAGGAATCAATGGATTGATTCAAGAGTGTAAGTTACAGCTCCCAGTACACACTTTCTGGTGAGCCATTCAAGAGCTTCCGTACAAATGTGTGTGTGTTTCTCAGACTCTGGACTGGTTGAACCCCACTGACATCACTGTCTTTCCAAAGCCCATTGGGTCTTTGTTACTCAGGAAGACTATACATTAGCAATGCTTCAACACCCACCAATTGGTGCTTACGTCCTGCTCACCAGTTGCAAACATGGAGACAATTTTTGTCACACTATTTATCTGTTTATTGACATGTTTCATGGGTTTTTTGCAGGTTTCTTCACTGTATCCCTTTTTAACAATGCTACACAGTATAATTGGCTTTTCATGCATATGCATTCTCACAAAGCTTGATCGAATTCTACTCCTATCCTCTTTTGCTGTGCCAGTGCTTCAGTCAGCAGAAATTTGTTTTAACAAATCAATCACAATTCATATAAATCAGTAATGAATAAACACTGTTTTTTAAAAAAATCTATATTTTGTTTGTGTCTAAGTAGTCCTTAGCAACATTAATGGCTACTGATCTGTTTGGACTGGCGGTGTTTTCCTGCATGCACAGTTTTGAAATTACCCAATGCAAATAAGCAGGTGTCTACAGAAGGGAAGTCTCTCTCTTGAAAGCTTACATTCTGAAAATGTTGTTAAGGTGCCACTGGACTAAAGTCCTGCTTTCTACTGCAGCCCAACATGGCTACACACCTAACTGTTTAGCAGGTATTAGGTATCAAACTGAATAGATGGGGTTATCAGCTCAAATCTGATTGTCACAGGTAAGTTCAACTTTGAACACATTCCTGACAAAATTTACAGGATCCCAGCTATACATGCTTCTTGGTAAAACTACTAACCAGGTTGTTTCAGCCATTCCTTTGCAAGCCTATTTTAGCCTGATTCAATTGGAACATCCTGGGATAGAGTCTGCCTCTGTATTTATTCTCTTCTGCTATGGTTTGTAAGGCCTGTTTCCTAAGGTTTGCCTTGGTTTTCTTGTGAGTTCTGCCTCTATGCTTAACAACAACAACACCCCTGTACTTATATACCAGTCTTCTAGACACATTAGTGCCCACCAAGAGCAATGAACAGATTCAGCATTATTATTATTCCCACAATACAGCTGGGGAGCTTGGGCTGGGAAGAGTGGTTTACCTAAGGCCACATAAGTCATTGTCGTCGTCATCATCAAACTGATCGGCACCTTGAATGTAATACATCAGACATAACAGTCATGGAAAATCAAAAAAGTCTGGATAATCATTGCAATTCCTGGGGATGCCAGAGTCAAAGAAAAAGAAGAAGAAGAAGAAATGATTAAATATAGAGATCTGGCAATAGAAACCACCCGACTATGGAAGAACAATGCAACAGTAGTCCCCATTGTCATCGGGGCACTTGGAACCATCTCGAAAAACTTTGCAATTCATATGGAAAAACTGCAGTTTTCTGACATAACACCTACAGAACTGCAAAAGATGGCACTACTTGGAACAGCGTACATATTACACCAATATCTGGTTGATACTTAGATCTCTGGTAGAAACTTGTATTAGCTTAGCAAGGCCAATCAATAATATGTGACCTCTGCTTATTGTTGATTGTATTTTGAATAATTTAAATAACAACAACAACAATAATAATAAACATTCGATTTATATGCCACCCTTCAGGATGACTTAACACCTACTCAGAGAGGTTTGTCATTATTATCCCCACAACAATCACTCTGTGACTGACCCAAGGTCACCCAGCTGGCTTCAAGTGGAGGAGTGGGGTATCAAACCTGGTTCTCCAGATTAGAATCCCTCTCTTAACCTCTACACCAAACTGGCTCTCATTCCACTTACAGAGGTCTTGGCAATAGTGGGATTCAAACTAGCAGAGTGCTGATTCAATCACAACCCAACCACTTAACCACTATGCTACAGCAGCTCTCTTATCTCAGTACTGCTGGGATCAATGCTTCTTGCATGTAGTACTCAGTTATCTATGGTCTAATGCTATTAGGCTTCCTTCCCATGTCATCAAAAATTGTTTGGATCTGGCCGACCCTATAATCAAACAAGTGCAGGAGTTTCCACAGGGACACATCCTGCCAGTAGTGAAGCACACATGGAAATATACTGCTGGGATGTATGCATGATTTAGGCAAGCTGCTTGGATAAACTCCATGTAGAACAAATATTACAAAATGTATTACAATCATGCATGGAAAATCACCAAATGTCTTTTGTCACAGGAACATGTACTACGATGCCCACAACTGATACACTTCCAATGCATGACAAAATCAACACTTGCACACATTCATACCTGAGGTGTGCGTATGTGTATTGTGTGTACATGTTCTTTTCCTATTTGTAGATTATCCTCAAGTACCCCACTGTGAGCTAAGGTTGCCTGCTTGCTGGCCTAAATGAGCTCTAATCTCCAGCCTGTGTTGGTGATGTGGGGGAAAGAGTACATCTGTTAAGTGAACATTTCACTTTAAGCAATCCTTTGTTTACACATTGATTAATGCAGCTTAATCTCACAATCTCTAGGCATACCCTTAGAGGGATGTTAGTCAGATTTACAGAGAAAAGGCCACCCCTCTTCCCCAAGCTACTTTGTTTTACCCCGAAAGGTTCCACATATATGTCTATCCTTTCAAAGATGCACTTAGATTTCTCTTAAGGAGGAGAAAAAACAGCTTTGGATAGTAAATTAAAGTGAAAATGGCACATAAGAAAAAACCTCCCCATATCCAACTCTCCTGCTCAGAACTGCACTCTCTTGAACCTGTTTTCATGGCCAGGGGTTCCATACACGCATTTGCATGTAACATGTATTTTGCCCCTGAGATGTGCGGGTATGTTAATGCAGGAAGTGAGACCTTGTCATGATGCACCACCCAGTCTGATCGCTGAATTCCAAAGATATAGCTGAGCAAACAGAGTTGATTAGAAAAGCACTCACACCTCTGAATATAAGCTCAGAGTACATAGGACGTTGACTAGCAAGGAATTCCAGCTTCTGGTTAAATAGAGTGATCAGACAATGCATGGACATTCCTGTACATCCAGTATTTATTTTGTTCGGACAGTCAGTCTTTACATAGGACACTATGGAAATGTACTTTCTTATGCATCTCCTCGAAGTCAGAGGCAGATCCTAACAACATTTCGATTAAATGTGAGAATTCAAGCAAATAATAACCTTCTTTGCTCTCTTCTGTTATTCACCTTGGCAAACTCAATTTATGGTGTTATATAAGTTCTGCCACTGAAAAGGAGGGGGATTGTTCAGCTCAAGAAGGCTGTATTAAAAGTGCTTGCAATTATTCATAACGTGCAAAGATAATATTAAAAACACTAGCATTCACGTGCTGGCAACAGCAAATATATCACATAAATTACCTGAATTTTAAGAAAGGCGGTATATAGATAGCATCATAAAAAAATCCTCTGTATATTAGAAAGAACTCTCTCACATGATCCTGGAGAGCTCCAGCACCTCTCTAAAAAATTAACCGCTGGTAGTCTATCAGTGCAGTCTTAAGCAGACATTTACACTTCTATGCCCACGGAAGTTAATGTGCTTACAAAGGTATAACTCTGTTTAGGATTGCACTGTAAATCAGAGATAAATAGCTTTAGCACAGCAGTAGATATAAGAAAGAACTCCCTTCTATTCTTATGATTGAACAAAAGCTGAAAAGAAATGGCTTGTGACATTCTCACCATTTGTTTCTTAAAAAAATAAGATCACAAAGCATCGTTCATGCAAACTGCCAAGATCTCAGGCAAATGTTCAGGGAAAAAAAGCTATTGAATCACAGCAAATTTTTAAAAAGCATAAATCCACAGTCTATAAAAATAAACCTCTGTCACAGCATGCTGCGTCATGTTGATTATACCTGATGCACTATTTATAGGCACTAAAATAAGAAAGGAAAGAATAAGACCTGGTTTTGATGCACTGAGCTACGTAGGCCCCGATCTCTGCTAGGGAATATTGACACAACACTTCTAGTAAGAATGAAGTGGAACTGATTTTTCTCCACCAGAAAAACTGTGCAAATGTTTTGCATAAATCCTGAGATGATGTGCCTGCTGAAAGCCGCTGCAGGCTGGGCTGGAACCCTGACAGGGCCCTATCAAAATCTTTTAACTTTAACAGTTGGAGGTGGGGCTGTACAGCTGGCACAGCCTAAATGCATTTCCAAAGAGATAAAAGGAAGATTAATGTATAATATTTTTGAATAGCTCTTCATAATTCTGATGATGGAAGAGGCCTTTTAAAATACATATTTCACAGGACGAACCAGTTCATAAACCCAAAAGGGTAATCCTGATGAGAGGAAATAAAGGCTTCGTATGTTAGGAAGACATTATGTATACTAGAACTGTGATTCTCAAACTGGAGCTGCAACTTTCCCTACTTTGCTATCAGAAGAGCAGTTTTCAGTGGAAGGTGTGGGATCCTTTCTCTCTTCACCCCCCTGTACTCCCATCACTGATAATGGGATAGCTAAGGCCTTCTGAAAAGGTGCTGACCAGATCAGATTTTCTAGTTTCTCAGTTTAACAAGCTTCCATAGTACATTTCCCCCCAAACCACTACAGCAGGACAAAATTGTGACACATAATTCAGTTAGTATTCAAAACATTTTCTTTTTTAACCTCAAGCACTTAGTTCTGATGACCACAAGCAGCCATACAATATATCTCAACTCATACACAATAGTCAATTCTAAAGGCTGCATTGTCTTTTTCATTGTTCACTTGGGTTTGCAGAGAGTGTGACCCACCACCTCTGATTGCTGTTTAAGAAGGAAGGCGGGGTAGGGGGAAGCTGAGAGCAATAGCCTCATTCAAACCAGAATCCACTCCACATTACACAGCACTATGAAAGAGTCTTTCAGTAAAGATATCTGTTTTTCACAGCTGCACGCATGGGTATAGGATGACTGCTTACGTTAGTTATGCACCAAAAAGCTTTCTGTTGCATTGTAACAAAAACATTGTAAAACAGAAACATTACAAAAAACAAAAAGGGAAGAGGATATATAGTTTTTAGGTGGATGCTCTTACCTTCTGACCTGGCTACCATTAATCAGAGACAGCTTTGATGTTCAGTGCAGGGTTTAGATACAAAACACAGGAACAAGAGACCAAATAAGAGAGTATTACATGCTTTCCCCTCCAGTTTGATTTAGGAAATACTTTGATTGCTCCCTAATCTGGGGGTGATCTCAGAAGCCATTTTTTTAAAAAAGATTTCACAATATGATGGGTAGGGCCAGTTGTGATTGGTGGGCACACAGTAAACTTGTTAGGGCAAGGACACTGCTAGGCACTACTATTGCTATGCCCTTGGATATGTATTATTACTGCATGGCCCCAAAACACACACACAATGTAAATATATCCAATCATAGCTCAAATTTCCAGTTTAGATGGGAAAAAAGCTGTTTCCAAGGAGAGTAAAGGTGGTGAGGGAAGTATGGGTGCTTTATCCTCACCTTGCCTACCATTTCCCCTCTCCAGTCCCCACACACAACTTTTACCTCCTCAGGGTTTTGAATGTATGGTTCCTTGCATTAAAAACCCTTATAGGGTATCTAAACTACTGTTGCATGTATTTGAGTACCTGTCTTTTGCGACTATCTAAAAAGTCAAATATAGCCACCAGAATAGGAAGAAATAGAGAAAATAATTCATACATTTCAGATTCAAAGACTAGAACTAGAATTAGAAAAAGGCTGAAAATACTCTTATAAATTCCATTGTTATTAATTTAAAATTTACGTTATACTTCACCTTTAGCACAATGTTAAAAATTTAGTGTGTTCCCTCAGGGTCCCAACAACTGAGGCAGGAAACCATGCTGGCTTTATTAGAAAGATCCAGTGTTTCCATAATGTACGTGCAGTGCAACATGTCAGACTGCATCACTTTACAAGGTACAAGTATGTGTTAAATCTGGAGCATGTCTTCTGCTAAAGTGTGATGTATTAAGCAGACATCATTGTCAAGGCCATACAGAGATTCATCAAGTACAATTTCTTTTTGTTTAGGAAACAAGTTTATTCTGCTTTGTCATATCACACTTGATGTAGTACTTTCTGAAGCCTGAATAATTTCTGCCCAGCTTGTCATTTTTTATCTGCAAGCTCCAGACATTTGGAAGAGGGGAGGGGAGGGGTGGAGAGGGGAGACATTTCGCAGCAGATTATGTAAGTGCTTCATTTATGGATGGAAATGTGGGATGTGGAAGCTGTTGCTTTCTACATCCATTTCTCCAGCTCTTTTAAACACAAAGAAACCTACCTCATTCCCATGCGCCATTCATCCAGACTGAAGAGTCCAATGGTATTTGAAATTATTTTACTTGCAAACTTAGTGTGTAACTTTGCTTTGAAATGCCTTGCAAATGAGAAACTTACACATATACACACAATGTGAGGGCGAGTGTCATCTGTGTGCCACAATGAGCAGGCAGAATGGGGTGTCCTTCTCTGCAAATGCACTACAGGCTGTTTAATTTTTCCCCCTCACAGCCAGTGACCAGAATTCTCCTGGCTGAGGTGAAAATTGCCTGGAAATACATTGACAAGAGAGAAACAGCAGGCACAGGAGCAATTAAAGCTGCTCCATTCCATCCATAGATTATCTCCTGCAAATATCCCCACTGTCCTTCCATTTGTTACTTCTGCAAAGGCAGACTTGGAGAAGCACATCTCCTGAGTTAATCTGTATCATCAGAATTAGGCATACCTTGTTCCCACTAGCACTAATGAGTCTCAATTAATAGGCAATTAAGCAATGAGGATGTGCCATAGATTTTAAGTTGGGAAAGACTGATTTTGTCTAGATGGCTTTGTAAATGATTGTCTGGAAATTCCTGCTGGTTGTTGCCCTCCAAGAGTCAAAGCAGTACTGTAGGTAGGGGATGGGGGGCAGTTTGTCTCTTGTTCTGCCTTGAAAAGAAGAGTTGCCCAGCCCAAGAAAGGTGCTAGCAGTTAACAGTGCACTCCTAAGCAGAGTTACTGTCATAAATCCACTGAAGTCAAAGGGCTTAGAAAGGTGTAACTCTGGTTAGGATGGCCCTGCTAGCCGTACATGGCAAAAGGGGGATGTTCTGGTTCTGCACACATTGCTCAAGACCAAGCCAGGCATTAGGACCAGTGTGTGGCCACCACAGTCCTAGGTTGCCTCTCCATGTTTCCTCTGCAATATTTTCTTCAAAATGGACCATGGCATGATGTTACTACTTCTGGCTTCCTCACACTTCTGCTCTGGATGCTGCTGGCAGGAGTATAACAGCATCCCACTGCATATCTTCTTCAAACGAAAGAGTACTGGGGAAGTGTGGTTGGTAAGATGCCAGGCTACTGTTTGGAACAACTCTTGTTCCTCATAGTTTTGAGCCTCTGAATCTGAACTCTGATCTCCCATGTCACTTTTCATTGGACAGCAGAATGGTGTGCAGCATAAGCAAATGAATTCTGCTTCCTCAGCCATGAAATATGGAGAGACTGAAACTATTGGTGGCTAGTCTGAAAGTCTTTCAGTCAAATTCTGAAATGTGCTGGGACTGAACCAGCTCTCTCTCTCTAATTAAGCAGATATCTCTTTGCAAATCAATAATGAAGGATTTTATACCAAAATTAAATTTTAAAACGTGAGTAACTAAAGGCAGTGTTCGTGTAATGAGGGATTACATGTTCAGTTCCTAAGCATTAAAGATGTAACATCTGTTTTAAATGCAGAAAACTTCTTTTAGGGCATAATGACTTGCTGCAATCACTTAATTAAATGGTGCTTTTGTAGGATTTACCTGCAGCACTTCCTGAAAATTTGCCACAAATCCTGCAATGATCTGCCTGTGTAACAACAACACACATCACCAGCCCCTCTTTTCCTCCATCCACTACCTTTTCTTCTCCACACACCCGGCACAATGTCTTACAACTACTGTTATATTCACTAAATCCATTTGTATCCCTTTCTTCCCCTGAGGTGCTCAGGGTGACATGCATAATTCTCCTCTTCTCCATTTTATCCTCACACCAATCCAGCAAAGTAGGTTAGGAAAGGGCCTGGCCAAGGTGAGCTTCCTGACTAGGCAGGGCTTTGGACCATTATCTTCCCAGTCCTAGCCCCTGCCTTCATGGCCTCTCCATCTTTATCTTTGCTGGGGTATTTGTTCAGCCCTAGCCCAACACAGGACTGCCTCTTTCTCTTCTGTAGTTATATTGTGGATGCAATAATAAATATAAGCTATCTTGAGCATAAAGGGTTACACACAAATTTTATTTTAGTCTGACCAGTATGCTTATGATAATCTTGTTGGGAGGGGGAGATGGGCCTGCAGATATATTACAAAAACTGCCTCTATGGTCATTTTCAGGCCTGTCACACACTGCAGCTCTTTCATGGGGCCCTTCTAAGCCCCATTCAGTGTGAAGAGTGGTCTACTCGGAGTCAAGCCAGAAAAGATGCTGGGAGTTCCATCTTATACACCCTCTCCTGTGTCTTGCAAATTCCCTGCAATTTGTGTGCAGTGAATTACCTCAGGTTGAAAGGAAAGGATGTCTCCGATGAGGCACAATCTAGAGAAAATCTCACTTTGGTAATGACATCATCATGATGAGATGTTCTGTCCAGCATTTCACTTTATAGTCAGTCTGATTTGGGATACTACTAGTCCCTCCCAAAACTCTCTATGATGTGGGTGACATCTTTGACATCTTCAGCTAAGGCCTTGTTCTTCTCCCTTATGTGAATACTGCATGGTGGTGGTGGAGATACCCTGTCACAGTGGATATGGTTAGTTTTGCTGGACTGGTCCATGTTACAGATAGAAAGGGGAGAAAGGTGACTTTCCCTGCTGGGAATCTTCCCTAGACCATGGATTCCCTGGAAAGCACCTTCCTAACAGGCAGCTGGCCCTCAAGTGCCTCCTGAGAACATCTAGACTGACTCACTGAGAAGGTGCCTTTCCAGCTCAGTTCTGGCACAATAACAAAGTAAAAGGGTGGAAATCCTGGAAAATACCTTATAACAAATGGTCTGGTCCATATGGAAGAGCTTCAGAGAAATATCCTTGATAAATGTACTAAGAAAGCCAAAAATGCCTTTATGGAAAGAAGGTTTACTATAGAAAAATGGAGAAATGGTGGGTGGATGCAAAAGGGGTAGGAAAGGGGGGCAAAATATAAAACACAAGAAAGAGCACACCAGTACACTAACTTTGCTAAGTACACTTTACTGAGGTTGTAATAGGTTCCTCAGAGTATATAGAGGTCCTTGCAGTAACAAAATAGTGGAGGAGTCCTTGACCTCTGGCTCACTGGTCTTGAGGTCTCCAGATGGTATGCAGTTCCAAAGTGGGGACAATCCAGAGCTCTCGGTTATTTATGGGCTATGGAGTCTGACCTCCTCAGTGAGATTGTGGATCCCCAGCAGAGCTCCATTTCTGATGTCAGAAACTATTGCTACAATCAGAAAATTATTACAGGATGGTCCCACACTTCCATGACAAAAACGGAATCGGATCCAAGCCACTTGACCATTGTCAACAAAGGATTAAACTGGCCAGGTAGCCCTAATGCGGAATGGAGGATAACATGTTATTCTCATTTCAGTCCCAGGGGACCAAGACCCCCCATATTCTAGGTGGTGTCTATAAATCTTGGGGTCCTGTTACAGTCTCAGGTGTATGAATAAAGTGCCGTAAAGTTGCAGCAAACTTACAGAGACCCCATAGGGTTTCCAAGGAAAGAGATTAACAGTTGGTTTGCCATTGCCTGCTTCTACTAGCCACCTCAGTCTTCCTTGTTGATCGATCCCCCTTTTCTGTTTGATTTTCATCACAACTTTAAGATAAAGCTTAGGATTTCAAAACTGTAGATTTTCAGAAAATAAAATCTTTTTGCCTGTCTTCAGACATTTGTCAAAAAGAAACTTATGTAAGATTCTTAGTTTGAGTTATATAATCACATTTAAGAGGGAATTTCAATATGAGATGACATATCCTTGTAATTCTTTTGCAGTTGTTAATTCATCTTTCTCAGGTCATGAAGATTCTTGGTCTGACCCATCTCAGAAGTACTTGTGCTGCTTTGCTTTCAGACTTTAAAAAAATACATAATATGAAAACAAACTAAAAAAGTAACCCATTGATGAAATTGTAACAGTAATATAAATTATAAATAACTTTTATATAAAGACATATTTATAGTTTTTTTTAAAAAAACGACATTTTAAAAATTATATACAATTGTTTTCATCTTTATTCTCTTGCTCTAAAGTTGTTATTCTATGCATAGTTAGATGGGATCTTGCTGAATTCAGTAGGACTAACTTTGAATACATGTGAATAGGATAAGACTGTGATTATAAACTCACTTGAATAGCAAAACTGCTCATTCAGATCAAAGGCCATGACAATACAAACACCAGAACCTGAACTTAGAAATAATGTACACACACACACGACTGACAGGAATATTATGTGGATACTTAGATACAAACTTCTGATGTCACCTCACTTTTTGTCTTTGGGAATGTTAAAACACTTCTAGTCCAACAGTCCTAAGTCTAGGAGCCAAAGAAAGGATATGTGTACAGGAAACACCTTCGTGAGCAACCAGAACATTGCTTTTTCCTGGCTTTGTTACCAAAGAAACAATCCACTGCCATTTTAAAAGGAGCTTGTTGTCTGTTTTTCAATGTCAACAGCTGCTGGGAACCCAGGAAGCAAGGACTTCACTTTTGCATGCTGCTATTATGCTCTAGCAGGTGATGGTAGCAGAGTCTACAATGTGTTGCCTGATGTAGTTCTGGAGTGTTTCGCTTGTTCTGATGATGAGCTGGCATACTAGCCCTTCCACATGATCCTGTATATCTCCATAGGAGAGCCAACATATATGTTACCAAGTTATTCTACTGAAATCAATGGCTCTTATTTCCAAGAGTATTCTTTGAGGATTTGGGAAAGAACCATTTTTTTATTCATTCTTTTGTTGATCAGTTTGATCAGGGATAGGGTTTTGATAAATTGAAAACCAACCTGGCTAACTTTCTACAAGCATTCTCACAACCCATCAGGTTTTGGAATACTTGACTACTTTTTCTGTATGGATGTTTTCCAAGGCTGTAAAAATCATTTCAGCTGGATATTTGCTATCAGCACAGACATCTGATAGCCAGAGTAAGTCAGAAAGAAATGCTTTCCTTGACATTTCTGATGCACTGGATACTGCTGCTGAGTAACACCCAGTCAGCTGTATTCCAAAGCTTTAACAATGCAGAGGACAAGATATGTCTTTGTGTGCGTGTATTGCATAGATATCTCCACATAAGCAGCATGAATCTCTCTCTCTCTCTCTCTCTCTCTCTCTCTCTCTCTCTCTTCATGTAACAGCAATTTCATTCAATGTAATTGACAAACAGAGAAAAACACTACTGATTCAAGCAGTAACGTATGACATACCTTAATAGGGTGAAGTTCTGGATCAGCCATGTGTCTTCCCTGGATTGTTGCAGTTGAATGTTACAGAAAACTGAATGGTAATGTAGTCCCCTTAAGGCATGTAGCCCTCAGAACACAACTAGGAAGGATACTTTCCGTTTTATACAGCAACAAAGCATGCAAGTTTAACATAGTCTACAAACTTAATCTCACCAGTCTCTCTCATCATCATCTTCTACTCCAGTTAGTACTTGTACTCCTTTTTTTATGGGGCTGCAGAAGCAAAACACTGTGTTTATCTGCTTACAGTGTGATGGATACTTAACCAGGGAAACTGCCTTTCCGTTGCATTTTGCACAATTGATATTGTCTGTTGGAGTTCTTCCTTTTCTTCTCAGTTCAGTTCTCTCTGATCAACTCCTGCACAGATGTTTGCCTTTTCTATTCTTTCTTTTATTTGTCACTAATATGCTTGGCTAGTTAGTTGGTTGTCCCAGCAACAGCCTATTCAGAATATTTCCGTTATTAGCAATCATGTATTCCTCCAGTAACAACATAACCAGCCATCAACGTCAGCCTAATCAGCACATTCCATTGCAGTAATGATCAGAATCCCCAGGTATGTACCAATCCCTGTACATGGTTCCTAAAGTGGCTCAACAGCCTTACAACTCCCGCACATAATTAAATTTAGCCATCCTGTCACACAAGGTAAGGGACAGGTGCTTCCTTTTTGTATTTTTACTGATTCTCATAATTTGTTGGATTTCTGCCCCAAGTCTGTCAGCAACTGCCACTAACACAGGTGTCCACTATTATGCTAACAGAATTATGTACATTTCCACTTTGCCTTGGAAGCTCCCATTCAGCCACTCACTTTTTCATTCCAACAGTGCAATCCTAAGCAAACTTAAACACTTCCAAGTCCATTGACTTCAGTGAACTTGGGTATAATTCTGCTTATGATGGCACTGCAAATAGGCCAAAAGCTAAGCACAAAGAATCTTTTCTTCCTATGAATGATGTATAATTAAATTCCACTTTGATAGGAAGCCATCATTTGTGAATAACCTTCAATATGGAAAAGATCCAATGTAACAGAATGAATAATTTACAAGCAGCTTACCAGAAGAAAAAGAAATAAGCATGAAAATTATGCAAGATGAAACATTTGAGCAAACATTAAAATTAACTCTAACATCAGCTTCCTTGCAAGATGCAATTGGGATATTTTCATCTAAAGTTGCATTATGAATATATAGGTCCAGGCTATGCAAAAATACTTTCTACTGATAAGAAACAAACATAATATTAATCTGAATAGAAAAATCTATGTGACCCATGCAAAAACTAGAAACTAGAGGGTTGAGATGTCAGTGATAAGAATTCCTCTTAACATAGTAGTTGAAAGAACAAAGTAAAAAGGCAGTAAAATTAAGCACACTTCAAAAATAGAGCCTGCTTCATTATAATAGCAATTAATAATTTATCCCAGCAGTACATCAGAGGATATGAGTTCCCAGATCACGGAAAGCAAGAAAAAGAAGAGGCATTTGATCAGTGTTGGCTAAAGATCCATTAAGTGTGAAAAGGTGAACCTTTCACACAATCAAAGAATTTTGTCTTTCTTCCTAACCTTGAGCAAATAGTATAATCTTAAGGATTTACTAGTTTGTTGGGCTTCCTGTACATCATTCAACCAAGAAAGTAGGAAGTATACAAGTGAAAAGTAGGTACTCAGTACTTTAGCAATGAAGTTACTACTCTGTTACTCCATTATTAAAACACAAGAAACTTGAAATATTATAAATCAACATTCCTGCATGGCCAACCATTTATCCACAAAGCCAGTACAAGTGCATTTAGAACTGCCTTTCTGTTTCCCCCCATGCACACCAGCCAAGTGTTTTGGGTGCCATGTGTGAATGCAGACTCACAGTGCTATGATTTACCTATTGTTTTCAGTGAAGGGAAAGTTGCAGAATTCATTGTCTGATATCTCAATTGGGGTTGCCAGCCTTCAGCTGGGGCCTTAAGTTCTCCCAGAATTACAACAGATCTCCAAACTACAGAGATCAGTTCTGCTGGAGGAAATGGCCTCTTCAGAGGGCAAACTCTATGGTATCACATCTCTTCTGAGGTTCATTCCCCAAATCCACCCTCCCCAGGTTCAAATCTCTATGAATTTCTCAACCCTAGTCTGAACTGAAGTTGATGCAACTGTTCACACCAAGGACAGTGTTACCAGGAGAAAGGATGGATAAGTGCTCCTTTAGAAACACCACTTTCCTTCCCCCTAAAGTCTTAGGAGAACATCATTGGTAGTAGATAGCTACAGCTATCAGTTTATATATTTCCTTATCTCTTGGGTGTGAAAGACTCAGTGACAGTGTGGAAGCTGGGTTTTATCATTTATTATATATTTTTTCTGATTTTGTTTATAAATTGCACATCCTATTTCACTTCTGTTCAATTAATAGTACAAGGTAAGATATCAATAGCCTCCATGAAACATTGTTTTACATTGCAATGCTTAAACCCATTAACTTCAATAGACTTAGAAAGGTGGATCTGTTTAAGATTGTGCTGCTAATCTGCTTCAGAATAAAACAAGTACCATTTTATATGAGAAAGATTTTCAAATACATTTTTCTTCTCAAAAGTTACCCCCTCCAAGATTTTGCTTGGTGGGACATTACCAACTAATGGAAATATGCTGGTGATATTTGAACATAATTTTTTCCTAGGTATTCCTATGGCTCATCAGTCTTTCTATATGATTAGAGCTCAGCCCTACACACGCGCATTCACAGTGCATAATTTACATGTTTTTCTTCAAGATTGTTCTACTATTGCAGAGATATTGCACTTATGAGTCAGCACTCTGCTGGTTCAAATCCTATTACTGCCATGGGCTCAATAGGTGACCTTGGGTAAGTCACTTCTCTCAGTCCCAGCTCCCCAGCTGCATTGTGAGGATAATATTATGTCCATCACTCTGAGTGGGCACTAATCTATCTAGAAGAGCAGTATATAAGCACACTGTTAGTACATTATTAACCTTGTTTAGGATGGTACTGGAAGTAACTTAACACTTAATATGTAGAACGGTTGTTATGGATCAGTTATTACATCATCCTTCTCTCTTCTCAAGAGACACAATTGTTCAACACTTGGGCCATTTCCACACTTCTTTAGAGGGATGGCCCACTCATCGAACACTGGTCACTTTTCTCCTTCACGTCTCTGATTTTAAAATGGTAGCAGGTTGTTTGGCTTCTGTCTTTTTGAGGATGCAGGAAAGTGTGGGAAATTGTGTTCTCAGAAAAGGCACTGAAAAAACAGAAGCAAAACAGCCTGTTACTGTTGTGAAATTGGAAATGTGTGGAGTGAAGGAGAAAAGCCACCAGCTTTCAGTGAGTAGACTGTCCCTTTAAGGACATATGGAAATAGCCTTGGTGGTAAGATGTGAGATGACATTCCAGTCACTTTTTTGCTATCCTAATTATATGTAGGAACCCACTTTGTTCCAGTTACTGAATTATGGCTACTTCACAAACACAGAAAGGATATTTTGAAAAGTTGTTTTCAGTTTAATAGTGGAATAATATCTGTAGTTTCAACTGCAGTCAATTGGACTGCACTAAGATGATATAGTTATTGATCCTGCTACAATGTAAACATTATTTTTCACAGTATGACTTAGCTTGAGCCCATTTTATTTCAAGGTGAATGTGTTCTAGACATGGTCAAAACAAATTTGCGCAGTTGCTTTTTTCCCCGAGTCAGTATTTTGTCATCCATAACTGCAACTCATCTTCAAGTGAAACATGGAACTCTTTCAAGACCATTTTCATGACAGGCATAAATTAACACATTGTAGCAGCTTTGTAAATAACTGCTGAGCAACTCCAGGGTCTTTGTAGCCCATCTATCCCTCTGTTTCCTTCCCTCTACAACGTCCAGTTACCATTCATCTTCCCAGCTGGCAGTAGGTATAGAATCACTTGCCTTCACAGTGCAGTCCTGTAGTAACCACATTGATTAACAGAAATGTGAACAAGGCAGGACTTCAAGAGCAAAAAGATGGGAAATCCTAAGTGGCACACAGAGTTGTACTGCTGACTGTGCTGATTAGGACTGGTTCCAGATATAAGGAGTCTTAGGAAGATGTTTTCTATCACCCAATCCATGAAGCATGCCCTCCTCTCTTGTTAGCGTACACACCTTCTTCTTGGAGGAGGGAATGGAGCACAGTAACATTTATGCACTCCTGACACCAGCAAGTTTACAAATAATGTGAAAAAGGTGTATCCCCCTGTTTCCTCCCAGCACTCTCTTCCAGAAAATGGGAGATCACCTAGGGGCCTCTGAGGCAGGGCTGGCCCACCCACTAGGTGCACCTAGGCATTTGCCTAGGGTCCCAGAGATGAAGGAGTGTCAACCAGTCCTGTAGTTGCTCTGTCTCACTATGTCCACCTGCAGCATGTTTCAAATGTTTTATATATTAAATTTCTGTGTTTTGCTTTGTGTGCTATGTGAGGAAATCCACTTGGTTTTCACCAACACAAAAGAAGTGCAAAGAAAAAGAAGGGAGGGAACGTCATTTAAACACATGTAGAGATGAATTCCCTAACAAATCATAGGTTAGTATAGCTTCATTGATGCTTCTTAATCTGTTTCCTGATGAGTTCCTGACGTGCCTCTTTGAAAATATGGTCATTCAGGAAGGAAACAATGGAGAATATACCGAGAATACTTAACTGAATTATTATCTTGATTACCTATGCAGCATTTTAAGGACCCAGGAAAAACTAGCACACCTTGTCTGATGTCTCACAACAGTCATAGAGAAATAAGCCAATATTGAGAGACATCTTACTGCATTGGTAGGGCTTTCTACTATGTGGCTCTTCAGTCATCAGTATTATAGTAAACATGGCTTTTTTTCTGTTACACACATGGGGCAATGGTTGGAGTCTACCAAACAGTAGGCTTTTCCAGATTTCTTGCATGGTTAGATGATTGTCTACATTAGTTTAAAAAAAAATTATTTGTATTTAGCCATAGGCCATTACAAATCACAGATAACAGGGAGTAAAATCAAAGAGACATAGAATTAACTAAAATTAATATAACATGATTAAAAGAAATAAAATTTAAAATTAAATACAGCCAATGGACTGTTTTCAGTTGTCAAATTTGGGTAGAACAAATATATACACAGTTAGTAGCAGCAATAAGTATCCTCGATATTCAGTGTTGAGTAAATCCCCTAAGAACAGCATTAGCCCTTATTTTTTTTGCAGCCAGGGCATATGAGGCCATTTTCTAAGATATATTAACATCAGAATCGGCTAATAAAATTACAATCTTCTCAGAGTCTGAGTAGGCACAAAGGTCGGACAAGATCTCAGAAAGAAATTTAGTCCTGGGATGAACATATAATGGCCGTTAAGAATATAATGGGGTAAGTCCTCAATTGCGGGTGTTCCACAGGGACAATAACGCTGATCCTTGGGTATTTTACTGTAGCGACCTGCTAAAACTACGGTTGGCATTGATTCAAAGTGAAGGGATGTAAAGGCTGCTCTAAGACTGTAGTTTGCAATATTGACTAGGTAAGAAGATCTAAAATGATTACACTTAAGCAATTTAAACCAAGGGGCTGACTGTGAATTCAAGATCGCCTGTCTATCTATCAGAGCATCACCCACGTAAACACAATCTCAAAGGTGTAAGTTATTTGCTGAGGAGTTGAGATCATCAGGGATGGAGTATCTGCCTAATCAGTTGGAAAAAAAGCGATGGCGCACCAAGTCCTTAGAAAGCATTAATTTGAATGCCAGATGTCTGAATGTATCCAATCTGGCGGTTTTGTTTTTTTTCCAGAATTTTAATACAGCAAGGTGCACCTTGTTGTATTTAAAGAAGCTACACTGATTTATTGGGTTGTCCAGTATATTCCAGGAGGAAATTTGGGCCCTTTTCCTGAAAACCATGACTTTAGTTTTTTCAAAATTAAGGGTTTCTTCCTTGCAATACGATCCTAATTGCTGAAGTAGCCTTCTCATCCCAATTTTGGTAAGAGATATCAATGCCATGTCATCGGCGTATAGTAGAATTGAAATTTTTTGCTCGCCAAGAGAGGGTGGAAAAAATTGTGGGCCCGATAACCTGTCAACTATATTATTCATATATAAGTTAAACAATAGTGGGGCCAACACACATTCCTGCTTCACACCCTTGAGAATTGGGATTTTGTTAGTTTGAGATCCCAACACACCCACTCTGATTTGAGCCCAGATGTCTGAATGCAATTCACATAGCAGAAACAGCAGCCATTTATCGATGTTTAATTCTGCTAGTTTTTGCCAGTCTACTCCTGTCAATAGCAGTGGCCAGATCCACAAACGTTACATGTATTTTCTGGGTCCGGTTAAGCCAGCATAAGCCAATTGATACAGAGTTTGGCAATGATCGACAGTGCAAAGATCTTTCCTAAAGCCTGCTTGATGAGGATGGATAATAGAGTTCTCAATGACCCAATCCTCGAGCTTAAGCAGTAAGTATCTACTACATACCTTTGCTGCTTTGTCAAGTAGGCTTATTGGTCTATAATTCTGGGGGGGGGGGTCTGCTTTATTTCCTTTCTTATAGACAGGAAAAATAATACTTAGCTTCCAACCATGAGGTATTATGCCAGTATTATTAATTTGTGTAAAAACTGAAGCTAGCACAGACCACCACCACTCAGGAAAGGCTTTATGAAATTCTGGGGGAATCAAATCTTCTCCAGGCGATTTTCCAGAAGCCAATGAACAGATTAAGCCTTTAATTTCTTTCTCTGAGACAGGGTCCCATTCAGGCAGGTCTATAATATCTAGGGTAAGGCTCTGTGGCTGAGGTGTAGTGGCCGTAAAAAGCAGTGCACATGACCCAAAGACCTTGCTAAAATGCTGAACCCAAACTTTGGGAGGGATATGCGCATCAATCTGCCAAGAGGGGCCACTTATACCACGAGAGACAATGTCCCCAAAACGAGCTTCAGTATTCTTTAATACGGCTAATTCTAGCTCAGTCCATTGAGATTTAGCATAGTCCCTTTTCTTTAACTTAATTAAGTTTTTGTAATAGGACCTGAGTTTCAAAACGTAAGGCATCAAAGAATCGTAATGTCTACATTAGTAAACCATGAATCGTGGAATTAAGCAAAGAATGTATTCACAATAGCTATAGAATCTTATGGCTGCAGTCTTCTTTGAAGAAACCATTGGTCTTCACTGCTTCTTTTCCATAGCTTTCAGATTTTATACTGCCATGTGTTGTTTAGGTCCTCTGAAAGTCTGGCAGCACAGTTCTAAGGCTTGTCTGTAAACTACGTAAATTGGCAGTTGAGCTCCATGCTGGTGTAAAGCGGAGACATACCTGCATAACTCAAAGACACCAATGTAGTGCCTTCCAACGTTCTGCTGGTATAAACTTGCTGCACTGACATATGGGTCAGAAATGGGCAGTGCTGGAAGTGTGTCAGGAAGGAGCAGGACTCAGAGGTATGGCCCAATTGTGAATATTACAGTTAATAACATTATGGGTTATATAGTTAATTCTATTGATAAGCCCATCCTGTTAAAATATATATCTTAGCTACAACCCTTTGACAGTAAGTTTCATTGATCAAAGTAGTATTTACTTCTGAGTAAATATGAATAAGATCTAGTGCACCTGTTAGAGCTGCCAATACTCAGAAGATGCAAACCTGGCACGGACTAATTTAACTTAATTTATTCAATTTATAGTCCGCCCTCCCCACACTAGTGGGCTCAGGGCGGATCACAACAAAACACACTGCACAATTAATCAACATTACCATTAAAAACATAAATAGTACATAACATTCATTTAAAAATATACTAGGGCCAAACACAGTGATTGACTGCCTACCATGTATGTGCTGGAAAACCAAGGGGGCAATGTTGTAACTACATTGAAGGGAGAAGTGAAGGCAGCAGGAGAGGCCAAGCAAGGAGCAAAATCAAGGTAAATCCCTTTTGTCCCTGCATGTTTCCCTCATGACAACTTGGGTGATTTTAGCTGAAATTGGAGAGGACTCTTCAAGTTCACCAGAAGCCATCAAAGTAGTTCCAAGATGGAAACAAATAATGAACAAAAAATTTAAAACTGGTTTTGCTGTTATCTCCTCCATTATAAGGAGGAGTGGAGGAGACCATTTGGTTAACCAAACAGAAGGCGGGATTCCATTAACGCAAGTAGAAAACTGGCCAATTCAATTTCTGTTAAACTGCAAGTTAGGTTTGAGGTGGGCCTAGCATAGTACAGCTAGATCTAATTTTCAAAAATGAAATACCAAAATGTAAAATCCTATGAGAAGGCTTCACAAATGCACAGATACAGAAGTGACTGCCATCATGATAACGAGTATGGTTGAAATTGTGAAAAATTTCAGGTATTTGCAGTTTTATGATATTGGGAACGTTCATATTCCGGGGTAATCTTGATTGCATGCCATCTAGGTTTATATGTGTGTGTACATCTCACAAATGAAGTGTTCCACTGGAAGCAATGCTCTGGTTTTAAGGACCTTGCAATGTCTACCTCAGTCTCTCTCTTTCTGCTGTGAGAGATAAGAACATGAGAAGAAAGCCCTGCTGGATCAGGCCAAGGGTTCTTCTATACCAACAGTACTGTTTCCTGCACAACAGTTGCTTTTGGAAAGCTCACAACCAAGCCATGAAGGTAATTCAATAATAAATGTGAAATTGGAGGTGAATGCAGTTTTACTACCCAAATTACATATGCCCCCTTCCTCTCTGTTTTTGGGGGAGTTTTCTGGAAGATGATTGTCTAAACCACTCCCCCAAGCTGACTCAGGCCAGCATGGATCCAGGGAACTTTTCTTAACTACTGCACCACAGACCCCAGGGATAAGCCTAAATACTGAAAGCCGTTTCTAGTGCTGAGCTTTAGGGAGCCCTGTTTAAAACTAAACCCTGAAATGTATGCAGCATTTAATGGATGGTGAGGCTTAAACCATACCTGGCAGCCATTCTGCCTGCTTCCTAGGTGTAAAGCCGCTGGCTGTGTTGAAGGCACTCTGTCCATGCTCAAAAGCATCCATTGTAAGATATCAAAAAAAGTGTATAACTCTTTGACAATATCCCTTCAGCAGACTGAAAGCTGAAATTTAATACTAATACACATAGCCAAGGCCACTTCAGCTACCAGGAGAATGCTGGATGTGAGTCCGGTGGCACCTCTGAGATTTTCCGGGTAAGATTTTCAGGATATAAGCTTTCCAGAGCTCCCTTCTTCAGACACGAGAATGCTGTAAACGGCTTTGGGGAGAACGGTGGGGTATAAATGAAGCAACATTTAAAAAAATAAATTTTACATCTAATAGATTATGAGCAGAAGGTATTGGATTTTCTCCATACAGGAGAGAACAAGCCAAGCCAAGCACGATCGGGAGTCCCCAGAGGCTGCTGGCAACAGAGGTCGGGGGCAGAGGGGGATGTTGTGTGCGTGTGTCGCACCGCTGTGTGTATGCACAAGGGCCTACTCAGTCTGGGTGGAAGGACAGTCGCCGGCAACGCCCGACGCGCCGCGACTCCTGAGGCTGGCGGAGGGCACCTCACCGGGCTCGTCTGGTCAGTTTCTGCCTTTGCCCTCCCCCTCGCGGGATCCGAGCGCACGTGGCCTGCCCGCGGTAAGCCTGGCCGGCCCGCCTGGGTCGAGGCTGGGCCGGAGCTTGGTTGGCGGAGCGATGGGCAGGCGCGAGGAAAGACCGTTGCCTGTCACTAGGCAGCAAGGGGCGGGCGGGCGCGCACGACGTTGCCTGGAGACAGGGGCGCGCGGGGAGGAGGAGGAAGGGGGGGAGTGCTACGTGGTGACGTTAATTCTATATGAGCGCGAGCGGCGGGAGCCTGGGTCTTTTTGCCGCCAGCCGCGCGGTGCTTCTTCTCGCTCCTGAGTCACTGCGAGACCCGGCCTCGTGCAGGTACCCGTGGCGCGTGGCCGGCGGCTGGGGGGCCCGTGCTGCCCGCAGGGCCGGGGCGGGGACGATGGTCGGCAGGAGGCCGCTGGGGAGCCCCGCGGTGGGCCAGCGTGGGGGAGGATGAAGCGAGGCGGCGGCGGAGGAGCAGAGGCGGCGCCCTCCCCGGGTCCGCTGCCGGTGGAGGGCGGCCGCGGTCTGAGGGGAAGGCGGGAAGGGTGGGGGGACTCGTAGGGTCGCCCCGCCTCGGGGCAGCGGCCAGGCGGCCCACTCTGCCTTGGCTCGGCCGGGCCTAGTCCGGGGCTCAAGCGCGCACGTGGGGACAGGGCTGGGCGGCCCCCGCTCCTTCCCCTCTCCGCGGTCGGTACAGCGTAAACAGCGTCGGAGGCGTTCAGGAAATGCCTCTGACGCGCAGTTGTCGAAGGGAGCCCTGAATGAAATCCGCCGCGGGGGGCGGCCATGGCAGCCCACGGAGAGAGAAACCCGATCGGCGCTGCGGCGAGCCCCGGGAGACAGCCTATCTGGACAGGGCCCAGGGGGCGCGTGTTGTGGCAGGAAGGTGCCTGGGTTTTCCCGGCTGCTGGTGCTCCACCAGGGTCTTTGGTTGAGCGGCAAGACCGATGCAGTCGGTTCTGAGAGGCCAGCCCTCTTCCCCCGGTGAAAAAGTCTTGGGCCGCCTTCGCCAGGTAATGATCCCTGCCTGCCCTCCATTTCCCTTCTCGGGCATGCTTCCCCCCCCCCGAGATTTAAAGAGTTGGGGCAGATAGTCATTAAAAAGGTGTGTGTGTGTGGGGGGGGGGGGGGAACCCTTGCGTTTCACTTTTTTTTTCCAGGATTCAATATGCACAGCAGTTGTACAGTTTGTGGCTCATAGGGTAGACTTGGTAATTTTGAAGTCACTGCAAATGTACTGACACTAGATTACCGTTGCTCTTTAACCATAAGGCCGTACTTGATGCTAGCTAGAGACTTGAAGCAGGCAATTTAAGGCAAAGTTTTCTTATATCTGTATCACTAGGTTCAGTCCAACCCAGTCCCTGCTACCGTTTTTTCCTAACATTTGTGGAGTCAGAAGTAGCCAGGATGCATAAGGTTTAAAATTAAATGAGGCTGTCCTATTGTAGGTTAAAGGTGAACTTTGTGTCTGGAGCAAAAATAGTAAGTTACTGACTTCTGTAATAGTCTGGTAAGAGAAAGATCTTTTTGAGGAATTGAAGTCTTCAAGTCATGATTGCTTTCTGCAAACTTTACTCTTATCCAGCAAGGATGCACATGCTCAGAGAACTGTGCTAAGGCCCAAGACCTCTGGCAAAATGAGCTGGAATCGATAGTTAGTACTAAGCATATCAAGATTTTAAGAACTTGTTCACAACTCTTAAGAAGTGGGTCTCAGGGTACTGAGAGTCTTATTTTAATGACCCATTTGTTCAGAGATCTTCACATAAATAGTGATGGAAGAATATCTTCTAGGCTGCTTATTGTTTGCCTAGCAATGATAAACCTGATGTATTTAGGCCTCAAACGGAATTGCTGCAGCGTGCAGCAGTACATTGCTATTGTATGTTCTGTTCATTTCTCGGCAGCGAGAAGTTCCAGGGGCAATGCATACCTGAGTTGGTTTGTTCACTTTGGAGAAGAGGGCTGTGGAGTCCTGATGTTTTTGTAAATGGGCAAGCAGAGCACAGATGGAGGAAAACAAGTACTCATGTGGGGTAGTAGATTCACTGTCCTGCATTAAACCCTGTGAGACGGAGATCCTCTACTACAAAGTTCTTCAGTGAGCTCACAGCAGTGTATGTTGCTCTTTTCTTTCTAGTATAAAACTCAAAACTGCTACTTCAGTCTGCCCCTCTTGCATTCTTCCTTTCTTCTGAGCTTTATTACTTGAACAGAGCCATTGGAGGACCAACTCTTAACAACTGTCCCCATTTCTAGATACATTTAAGTAAATTCCGCATTGGTAATGCATTAGTTTGCTTTAGACAAAATGATGAGCTTTGTGGTACTATAAGACTTTATAATAACATAAGAATTAGAGGTCATTTCTGCTGAAGTGGGTTCTTACCTGCAAAAGCTTATGTCACAAAATAGATGTATTGCTTTTAAACTGGAAGAAATTTTAATATTCTTCAGCCAGACACCAAACATACAGCACTGTAAAGATGTGCTGAAGGTTTGATGGATCCTTTTGGGCAAGTCACTTTCAGTTTCAAAAATCACAATTTGCAGCAGTGGTCTGTTGCAAACAATCCAAACAGTGGTGTAGACAAATACGACTACTTAGGATTGCTCAAAACATCACAAATTAGTGAGCAAGTTTTCAAGATATCCTTCAGTTGACTGAATGTTCTGCACAGCCAAATAATGGAAGGTGTGGAGAAAAAGATATGATGATGAAGAGCTACTCTGGATTGCAACCATCTTCAGATGGAGCACATAAGTTAATCATTCATTACTAGGTGCAAAAAAACCCCCATGTTGTACCTAGTCCAGCGGCACTTAAGGATTTATAGATTTATTGAAGCATAAGATTTCTTGGGCTGGAGTCCCAAGATGGATGTATAAAATAAATGTAGATAGATAAATGAAAATATGAACAAATGGCTGTGAAATACAAGAAGTACACTCTGGCACATCTGCAAAACTCAAAAGTATAGGATAAGTATAGTGACCATTCACAATGACTGTCATTAGAGACAAGTCTCTAGTTATGTTAAAGTATTGCTGTCATTTTGAAAATATAAAAGCTAGATGTAATTTGGATCTTTCACCAGCACTTATGAAGATGTCTAGGACTATTATCCCTTGTAAGGCAGAGTACTTTTTTAACATTAAAAATGCTGGATGTGGTATGCAAGGTATACCCCAGCAATATCAGGTAGTGTTATGTAGTGATTAGAGGGCATGTAGCCCATAATCAAAGCCCCATTGTTAGGTGATAAAAGACAATAGGATTTACTTCTCTCTGATAGCTAAGCTTTGTGGGTTTTTTATGTTTAACATTCAGAATGATGAAGAACTCTAGAGAGTTCAAAAGTTTGTCCACCAATTTGTGAATTGAATTGGTCCAAGGAGAAGGAATTGCATACTGTTTTCATCTTTGGTTCCTCCTTTGTATAATGGGAATAATATTCAGGTGATTGAGGATGCATGTACAGAATGTATCTATGCAATTTATGCCCCATCAAGTTATGGATAAATTACAGGTTGTGGTGAGGACTTCAGATGCTCCACTTATTACTGTAGTTTAGACGGATAAACAATTTAGTCAATATAAGAGTTTTATGGTACAGTCTAGTCCTGTGTATTTATACTTGTGCCCCATTAAATTGAGTGGAGCTGTACTATTTGTACATCTTTCACAAGTAGGGTACTGCTTGTATCTTCAGACTTAACTACCTGAAGATGTGCTTATATTTGTGTCTTTTTTAAAATTACATTTATTTTGAGCATTTGTACTCTACACATCTACCTAGATTCTCAAGGTAGTTAACAATAATAATAAAAATACAGTGAACAAATAAAATGGTTGAAAATGTAAAAAGACCACAAAAAGAAACCTTTAAAAAACACCACCCATGGATGAAAGTAATAAATGCATGATAAAAGTGAGTTCATAAAATAACTTAAAACTAGAGGATCTAGCTAGTCACAACAAATGCAGAATAAGTAGGCAGCATAAGTATGTTATAAAACTAATATCTTTGATAGGAGGTATGTAGGACAGGGAGGGCACAACTTTGTTTGGTCCCAAAGTGACTAAGCAGGTAGTCCAGTTTTTAGAAATGCAAAGATTTCTTCCTTATATGAGGCTACTGTGCTGTGTACTAAGTGAAACTTTCAGTTAGCCTTCCTAGGCAGCATCACATAGCAGCTTGTTCTTAAATGTCTATGCATGCTGCATATATATTGCCCTAAATTAATCCACCATAGGCACAATGCCCACTGTGCAACTAAGTTGATCCATAGGGCATACCCAGAGCCAAGAGCATGCATGAGTTTTCAGTATGTTAGGCTGTAATGGGAAACGGGGGTGGGGTTTTGTGCATTTCATTATTCCCCCCCCCCAGTAGTTCCTTGACTGAACAGAAGAGGGGGGCCTAGATGAGGATGTATGAAATAAAGACAGATTGTCCCTTCCCTATAATGACTCCAGCACACATGCTTTGGGGTGAAAATCAGGACTCTGTGATGCCTTTGGTTGACTGTCTTGTTTCCTGTGTGCTAGTATACTTGTACTTGGGTTCTCAGGCAACGCACATTTCTACATTGGGAAAACCTGTCGATGTGTGGTTGCTTGGGTTGCCTTAGGAGGACTGGGAATGCTTAACTAGAGATGGGCAAGGTCCCTGCATCTCATCTCAGATTGCAGCTTAGACAAAACACCTAGAACCCTACAGGAGTGCTGTGGGGTTCTAGGTGCCCCTTCCAGAATTCTACCTTTCAGTCCCTGTATATAACCTGATTGGAGTGGGTGGGTGGAAGTGATGGCAGTGGCAAGTGGTTGAGAGTATGGAGAATTCTTACAGCGTCCCTTCATTCTTCCTGTCCTTGCTCTGGTCCCACTGGCTACGTCACATTCATTCCATTTGGGAGATGGAAGAGGACAAGAAAAATGTAGAGATGCTACAAGAACTTTCCCTTCTGTCTCAACTGACTTCCATTACCACCAGTTATTGTCCATCTGGAGGACTGATGTCAGATGGGGTCAAAGAAGAGAGGTGAACGTGTTTTCTAGAATGGATTTATCATTGAGCTGTAGAAGAATCCAGCGGCTGGGAATTTTGTCTCACTTTGAAGACTGACATTCTGAGCTTGTACTCCAAATTCTAGGAGCACAAATTTTGCCAGCATCTCTATTCTTTACCAGAATTGAGATAATTATATTTTAATATGTAGTGTCATGGACATGTCCAGTTCTACCTCTCCCAGAGGCAGCCAGTGGGAGCTGACAGAATGTTGGGACAAGACTTAACAGTTGAAGACAGTTAATGTTTCTGTGTTTGAGTCATACAAATGCTGTTGAAGTTGTAAGTAAACTCCTTTTCTTTGTTTAAACCCTGTTGACTGGAAGCCTAGTATCTCGGAAAATTGCATAAATATACATACATACCAACCTTTCTGGCTATGACCAGTGAATTTAGTTAACTACGTGGTGGCAGCATATAAGTGAAAGAAGTGTTTGGTTCCCTGACTCCGATATCTTTGTGCAGTAGCGGGGTGAAGGGTGACAAAGGGAACTGGGCTACTCTGTGTGGTGACATGTCTGGGAAAGAGTAGACCCAGTGTTAAAGAAAAACAAGACAGGTGGCAATTTGACTGCCTTACCTACCTATGGCCCTAAGCCTGGGAAGAGAGGGTTATGTTGGGAGGCTGTGTGTAAAGGGTCATAAAAGAAAAGCTCAACAGAAGTGGTTCTTAAAGGATGTTGCAGGTCAGAATACTTGAATAGCATTCAGTCTGTGTTTTGAGTAACTGGGATTTAATAATACCGTCCCTGTCACCAGCTGAATGGGAAAAGGAACATAAGCCAATATTATAAACCTAGATGTAGTCCTGGTTACTTCACCATGTGGTCAACATCTGTTGAAAGAAGAAATAAAACTTTGTTCGCAGGTTCTTCCCATGATGCATGATGGTTGTATCCCTCTGCCAAAATACAGCCGTGAGTGCTGTGATGCTTTATTGCCCATAGTTCTAAAATGATCCTTCTGCCTCCAAACTCTGGTTCCTGCTTAGATCAGTTAGAGACACTTGCTGTTGATAAAGTACTATCACCCAGAGATGAATCTTTATAACTAATTCGAAACATGATACCAGAGGGTGGATCAAAAACCCAAGTGCAGACAGGAGGCATTTTTCTACAAACCAAGGGGAACCCCTAGGTTGACATAAAACTAAAGGTTTTTTTAAAAAGTTTTAGAAAAAGAGAATTAAAACCCGAGAAGTAATGTCTGTATAGATTGATAGATTTATTGATTCGATTTATAGCCTGCCCTCCCTGCGAATGGGCTCAGGGCGGGTTACAATAAAATGTCCAATAGGTATTAAGACATATTAATACAGTTAAAACCAAAAAACAACCATAAATACATGCAAACAGCATTTCGGATGGCGGCTCCCTTCCAATTCCCCAATCATTATGTAAATAAGCAGAACAGAACAGAAGGGGTAGGACGGGCACAGTTTATAATCTGGTCACTGCGCTTATAGGGGGCAGATGATTTCGTTGCCCCCCTGGTGGGAAACCAGTAGGGAGGCTCCTAAACAATCAAAGACTGGCCTCAACCATACGCCTGGCGGGACATCTCTGTCTTACAGGCCTGCCAAAAGGGTATAAGATCTTGGCGGGCCCGGGTGTCCTCTGACACAGAGTTCCACTAGGTTGGGGCTAGGACTGAAAATGTCCTGGCCCTGGTTGAAGCAAGCTGGGCCTCCTGGGGCCAGGGACCACCAGTGGGTTCTTATTTGCTGATCTTAATGCTCTCTGGGGTACATAGAGGGAGAGATGGTCCTGCAAGTATGCTGGCCCCAGTCTGTTTAGGGCTTTTAAGATTAAAATCAAAACCTTGAATCTAATCTGGAATTCAGTGGGGAGCCAGTGCAGCTGCTGTAGGATGGGAGTAATATGTACCCTGTAAGGTGTGTCCATCAGGACATGCGCAGCAGCGTTCTGGACCCCCTGTAATTTTCGGGTTAAACCCAAGGGAAGCCCTGCATAGAGCGAGTTACAGTAGTCTATTCTGAAGGTGACCATTTCATGAATCACTGTAGTTAGATCGTGGGTTGCCAGATAGGGCGCAAGCTGCCAGGCCTGTTGAAGATGGAAGAACGTAGACTGGGCAGTTGCCGTGACCTTGCCCTCCATCGATAAGGAGGAATCCAGTATCACTCACAAGACTCCAGACCAATGAGACAGGTGCTAATGGTGCCCCATCAAAGGTCAGGAGCTGGATTCCCAAATCAGGCAGCCCTTGGCCCAAGTACAGGACCTCCGTCTTTACCAGGTTCAGCTTCAGCTGGCTCTGCTTTACCCATCCATCTGCAGCTTCCAAAGCTTTTTCTAGGACATCAGGGGCAAAGTCAGGCCAGCCACCCATCAACAGATACAACTAGGTGTCATCCGCATATTGGTGACAACCCAGTCCGAAACTTCGCACCAGCTGGGCAAGGAGGTGCATGAACAGGTTGAATAACAAAGGGGCGAGTATCGCCCCTTGTGGAACACCACACATGAAAGGCTGGCGTGCACATAAGCTCTCCCTAAGCGCCACCCTCTGTCCCTGACTGTGGAGAAATGAGACGAGTCACTACAAGGCCATCCCTTGGATCGCCAGCTTGGTGAGGCAGTGGGTCAACAGTTCATAGTCGACTGTGTCAAATGCTGCTGAAAGATCCAACAAAATCAGCAGCGCTGACCCGCCTCGATCCAGATGTCTGCATAGTTTGTCTGTGAGGGCGACCAGTACTGTCTCTGTCCTGTGTCCCAGACAGAAACTGGACAGGAATGAGTCCAGGATGGAAGAATCTTTTAGGAAAAGATCAGTTCGGATCAGGCATCTGATGAAGAGAGCTTGATTCTCGAAAGCTTATGCTACAATAAAATAAAATTGGTTAGTCTTAAAGGTGCTACTGGACTCTTTTTGATTTTGCTACTACAGACTAACACAGCTAACTCCTCTGGATTTAGGAAAATCTGCAATTGTTCTGCCATCGCTTGTTCAGTCACCTTCCCCAGAAACAGGAGGTTCGAGACTGGTTGGTAACTGGATGGACTGGTGGGATCCAAAGATTTTTTTTCAGGAGAGGCCTCACCACATCTTTCTTCTGCGCTGCAGGGAAACCCCTGGAGCTCAGTGATTGATTGATAATAGTCTCCAATTGGGCCTCCAACCTGTCTGCACTGGCCTTTACCAGCCACGAAGGGCAGGGGTCCAGGGAGCATGCGTTGGGCCTCACCTGCTGCAGGATCCTGTCAACTTCCTCCCGGGACACCAGACTGAAGTGATCTAAATAAGGGCCGGAAGATGGCCAAGGGGCCTCCGGTTCCCTTACTGTATCAACTGTGGCTGGCAGATCATGGTGGAGAGACAAAATTTTATCTGCAAAGAAGCTCCCCAAAGCCTCACAGTTAATAGCCGAATTTTTAATTTGGAGGTCTCCCTGAGAAAGGAGACCAAAGACCGAATCACTTGAAAAAATTTTGCCGGGCGTGAGCTTGCAGACGCTATGAAGGCAGCATAGAAATCCTTCTTTGCCACCTTCATGGCCACCTCATAGGCTTTTGTAAACGCTCTATAAGATGATCTTGTCTCTTCGCTCCGATTCCGCTGCCACACTTGCTCAAGCCATCTTGCTTCATCTGACGTAGCTCCTCCGTATACCAGGGAGCCAGTGTAGCGCAGGAACGGAGAGGGTGATGGGGAACAATTTCGTCGATGGCTTCAGAGAGACGGTCATACCAACCCCCTACCAGCTCATCCAACGAACCACCAGTAGGCATCAGATCCTGCAGAGCATCCTGGAAACCAATTGGATCCATTAGTCTCTGTGTGCGAGCATAAATTAGCTCGCTGCCTATGCAGGAGGGGGTTGGTGCTCCCAAACAAGCCTTCAGGACAAAATGGTCCGACTATGGCACTGCTTCAACGGCATCTAGGTCCACCTGTATCCCCATCCCAAAGATCAAATCTAGCATGTGGCCTGCTTGATGTGTGGGAACTGAAGCAATTTGGGAAAGTCCCAGTGCTTCTATGGATGACACCAGGTCTGAAGCCTGCACAGAGGCGGCATCATCAACATGGACACAAGTCATCCAGGACCAATAACCTGGAGTGCTCCAAGGCCCAGTCCACCACCACCTCCAGCAGGCTTGGCAGGGTAGCTACTGGCGCAATATTGCAATTCCTCAAGATCATGATTGGCATCTCTACTGGACATTTTAAAATGATCGCCTAAGGACAGGAGGAGAATATGGCAATGACAGGAGAAGAGATGGGAGAGGAGGTGGTGGCAATAAAAATAGTAGGGTGGGGGAAGGAGGTGGAGGAATAGCAGCAAAGAGGTGAAGAGAGGAAGTGAGGAACAGATAGGGAGGGAGGAATTTTCCCTCTGTTGAGACTGCTCAGGTCAACCCTTTGTATCCTTTCCTAGGTGAAAGAGAAGCATCGATTGTGGTTAGCCTTAGTGGCCATGCTCTAATACCCCTAAGAAGCCAACGTCGGGGGGGTTGGTGAGCATTGACTTTTGGGACTGACCCAGCAGCACTCTTTTAACTTCCAGGGATGGCTGAAAAGATGAAAACAGACCCACATTTGCAGCCATTCTTGGGAAAATTGATACCTCTGCAACATTTGGATTTTCTCATTAACAGAATTTAAAGAATCCTGCTGGGAATCTGTCATAGCATAATCCAGGCATTCTGCCTGTTTCATGACTTCTAGTAACTTATTTATATTTACATGACCCTCAGTCCCTGCACCCTCTCCCCCCTCCCCTCACTACCTTTACATCTCTGGTCAGTTCGTCATACCCTCTATGCATCTCACAAAGAGAGCTGTGGCTCTTGAAAGCTTATGCTACAATAAAGTTGGTTAGTCTTAAAGGTGCTACTGGACTCTTTACTATTTTGCTACTGCACACTAACATGGCTAATTCCTCTGGATCTTTGTTATAGCACAATATGTCAGTGTCTGTTTTATTTATTTTATGTCATTTACAGTCCACGTTTCTCACTGAGATTCAAGATGGATTATGTAGTGTGAAATTATTACAATCAATATCAAGGACATTTCCATACAGTGTCAAGGACATTGTCCACCCTCCAATAATTCTCTTGTAGAGATGTCAAAAGCCCAGACCTCTCCCCCCCCCACCGGAAAAACCTGGGGAGGCAGGGGGATGTTTTTTCTTGAGGACTCCTATGTTTTTGAAGGCAAAATTGAATTTTTTTTGAGATCATTAAAAAAAATCTATGAAGTCTCCCCTCCCTCCTTTGAATGGATGAAATGCTTCTTAAGGCATTTTTTTCTCACTAAAAGTGTATACTTTCCCCATTTTGCAGTGGAAAAAATGGGGACATTTGTGTATTTCTAGGCGAAAAGCTGGGGATGCAGTCCTCTGATAGTGCTGTGCTGTATAGACCACTGGATTGACTTTGTATAAGGAAGTTTCCTAGCTTCAATCCTATGCTCTTTTACATCACAGTAATCCCCATTAAACCCAGTAGAAATGTACTTTTGAGTTAGTATGTGTGTGTACCCGTGCTTCTCTACAGTATTTAACTGCTTTAAATCCAGTTACATTTATGGGTATGTAACATTTTTTGGTTTGCGGGGTTTTTTTTAGTTGGTTTTGTAGTATAATAGCATAGTACCTGAGCTTCACAAAGATGTTTGAATAAAGCGAAGCTGATGAAGTGAATTTTGAAATCTAACATTTATTGAAGAGATTTTTAAAAGGAAAAGATTGTAGTGCAATAAAGTGAAAAATATGTACAATCGTTTTTTTTTCTACTGAAGGACCTCTTTGTAGACCACATTGGTGGTTTTCCCCTCAGGTGCTAGGATCACCAGGTTGCTGGGTGAGCTCAGTCTGCAGCAGGCCATGTAGAACTGCCCATATGAGAAGCAGTCCTCCCTCAAGTCAATTCCTGCCACCTTCAATGTCTGCCCCTGGGACTTGTTGATGGTCATAGCAAAGCAGGCCTTGAGGGGGAACTGCAGTCTCTTAAACTCAAAGGGGTTCTCTGATGGTATGAGTGGTATGGGTAGTATGAACACTGACTCCCCCTGAGCACTGCCAGTGAACAGTGTGGCCTTGATGACGTTCCTGTGGAGAGCTTTCACTCGTAGTCTGGTGCCATTGCAGAATTTGGGTGAGTTGAGGTTCCAGAGTAGCATCACTGGAGCCCTCACTTTGAGGAGAAGCTTGTGAGTTGGGAAGCCAGGAGGGTTGAGCATGCTGAGGAACTCTACAAGATAGTGGACCATGTCATCCATTTACACCACTGAGTCCACAGATCTGTACTTCATTTCTGCCCCTTCAAGGAAGTTATGTTTCATTAATGATAGCAGCCTTGTCGTTCTTGAGGTCAGAATGACATGCTTGCACAGGCAGTCCATGGATTTCTCTGTGATAGTGGTGATATCAGGGTATATAGTGGCTGTTAGGTCTGCTAGGGTCGTCACTACTGTGCCCAGGTCTGCAGGGATGGTTACCTTTCCCTTGGACTCGGGATACTCTCCATCCCCTATTTTTAGTAGGAGTTGAGAGAATTCCCCAGCGGACACCACGCCTCTCAAGTGGACCCTCATATTCTTTCTCAGTGAGAGTTACCTGATGAGGGGACACAGATACAATGCCTTGACACACACAATAACCTCATCAACTCGCATTCTCCTTGGGACTACTGGCAGAGTCTGCCGGAAGTCTCCAGCCAACAACATGATGACTCCCCCCATCACTCTCTCATTGCCCCTGACATTTTTGAGGGTTATACTCTGTGACTCAAAACACCCGTTGTGCACTTGGGCATGTTGCTTTGTTTTGAGATGCTGAATAGGGGTGTTTCTGCATGGATGAGATTAAGAGGCAGTTTGAAGGTAGTGAAGGATCATATTCCATGCCTGAGTGAGCCTTGACCTTCCATGGAAGTGAGCACGTCTTCCATGTTTTGAGATGCTGAATAGGGGTGTTTCTGCATGGATGAGATTAAGAGGCAGTTTGAAGGTAGTGAAGGATCATATTCCATGCCTGAGTGAGCCTTGACCTTCCATGGAAGTGAGCACGTCTTCCAGGATTGCTTTGCTCATAGAGAGACCCTGCCGCTCTGTGCACCTCGGGGTGATCTTGCTGGTACTTGGCCACTGCTGCTCGGTGCACTACAGGAGTAAGATGTGGATATTTCTTTGCCACATCTCTAAGTTGCTTCCTTCTTTTAGCGTTGGTGTATCTTACAAGACGTCTGCCAGGAGGCTTCTTGGGGGCAATAAGAGGTGATGGCTGTGAGAGGTGTGAGGTGGAGTTGGACTGAAGGAGGGATGGTGTGGTGGGCACTTTGGCAGGTTCATGTGAGAGGTTTGCATCAAAATGGCCCTAGAAAGGTTATGCACCATCTCCCCATGAACATTTAAAAACTCAGTTGCCATACTGACTTTTATATAAAATCCCTATTCAGGAATCTTGTACCATCTTTCTTCAACTGTCTGCAGTTTTCTTGGCCTGATTTTTACCTCAGAACACAGAATTCCACAGCTGACCAATCAGAGAAAGGGGAGTGCAAGCAGGCAGCAGCCTGCCAGCCACACAGGAAAGCCAGGCCCCACAGGGAGATTGGTGGCCCTCTTGAACTTTAAGGGGAAGACTGGGAGGTGCATTTTACCTCAGGACACATTCAATGACTCCCAATAGCAACTGCATACTGTTTAAAATGTTGGGATGAGGACCAGTCAGGCTGCTTATGCAAATGACCTTGAAAGACTGGCCCAATCAGGGAAGAGTGGCCAAGCTGGCAGTTGAGGGTGGGGTGGGCGGGGGGCGGGGAAGCAGGCAACAGCCTGCCAGCCACACAGGGAAGCTGTATCCCTATGGGAAAATACATTTTACCCCATTAGGGGGCGAATTTCTTAAAATCCTCCTTAGTTGGTGTTTACATCATGAAAAGAATGTTCTCTCCAAATTTCATGTTTCATGCAGAAAGTGTATGTGTGTATAAAATTAGACTGAACATAACACAAGCTCCTTGTCCACTGGGTTTCAAAAAACTTTTCGTAGAAATAAATAGCAAGTCTTACTTGAGTGTTAAAAAAATTCTCTGTTCCTCTCTGCTAGATCACACAGATGCAGGGGCGTAAGCTACTTTTTATAGCAGTGGATGCACTCTATTCCCCTTTATGGCTGAGGAAATAATGAGAGGGAGATTGAAATTAAAAGGGGGCGTAGTTTGCAGCATTAAAAGAAGAGGTACAAAAAAGAATCTGCTGAAAATGGAAAAAAATAGCTGCAAATAAAGGCACTGCACAGTAAATGTAAAGCACTCAACATAATGTAAACATTCTCACTACTGCAAGGTGGCAAATGCCTTTATATCGGTATTTCACTTATTCCCAGAGGTATAAATGGGCTTCAGAACAACAATAAAAAAATTCTGTTTGTCACTTCTGAATTTTGAAAGGTGTACATTTAATTTATTTAATGTAACCTCAAATGTAGGATGATTAGAGTTTCTTAGATTCCATGGCCATTTATGGAAGAGTAACCTTTGCTGAATTTTACTTTAAAAAATTCAAGAGTTTGAATTTTGGCATTTACTTTTATGTGAAATTTAATGTTGCTACCAAAAGATACTTCAGAGTGAGCCTTGGCACTGTCAGCAAGTCTTATTTCTTGGTGCCAACAACTCTGGCAGGGCAGAAAGATTTTTAGAATCTCAGGTGAAGGTCTCTTGAACGCCACTACTTTTACTGTCCTAGTGTTCAGATGAAAGTGCTTGATAGAGAATTCCGGTGAGATATTAAATGACTTGCTGTGCAGTGCAGAAAGCTTGAATGGATGGGACAGAGAAACTGGTTATTGAAATGTGGTGTTGGTTGCTGTATTTGGAGGTTTTGGAGGGTGGAGCTAGCATTTATCTACAGTATCTGATTCCTGATGTGTGCTGGTATGAACTTTATCAGGTGGTAAAACTGTCCCATGTTCCTCGTGAATATACTATTGCTTCTCCATCATAAATCATTAGCTATGCAATGTATCATTTTTAGTAAACTTCTAAACTGATTTAAAACCCACTTTCAGAACCCAACCTTCAGCCCTTTTAACTACTTACTTTATATATTTGTCTTCTTTATTGTCTTTGAGATTCTACCCTTTTATGGCTCTTGACCATAAGAAACTAATGCACTATGATATGTCCTGTAAAGGGACAGTAATGTTCCTCTGGGCTTAGATTGTAATAAAAGTATTGGTCCCCTGGTTTAGTTAGGGCTGGCTAGAAAATAATCTGACACTTTAGAAGTCCAAAGTTATAACTTTGGAGTAAGGTGGTATGGTAAAAGTTTTGTTTTCCAGCAGTCATGGGCATGGGGTTTGCTGGTTAATCTAATGTGATGGATGCTCAGACTTACTTCTCTGCCCTGCCCTTTACCTAGAAGAATCTGGAGCAACCATACTACAACCCATTGAGAACTCGATGGCAACCTCCTTCCCTGCCTAGTAGAATCCTCCCCCCCCCCCCGAAGCCAAATATCTATCCTACCCAAAGGCAGATGTGGGCTAGCTGCCTGGAATCCTACTACAGCTGGCTTTGAACAGTTCTAGGCTAGCTGAGGCTAGGGGTGTGCACTTTGGGTATCCGATTTGGAAAAATGCCTGAATTGGACCTGTTCCATAAAGATTCAGGGGTTCCTAATTGGAAACCTCAAATCAAAAGTTCCTGAAGCGATTCAGGTCACTTTGGGAAGCTTCAGGGCCTTTCCCGGCCTTCAACTGGCCTACGGGGGGAGTCTCCTGGCTGGTCGTCTTCTTACCTTCCTTCAGGTAAACTCGAAGTGGGAAAATTGAATTCCCCCCCCCCCCCGTGCACAACCCTAGCTGAGGGTGAAGGATGCACCGAAGGACAATGGCAGTGCATGAAATTGCCAGTTGCAACTTCTGTGATCTAGAGCAATACTTGCAGCCATCATGGTTCAGGAATAGCTGTAGCTGTAACCATCTAGAGCACACTTGCATTTCTCCATATGTGTTTATATAACTGCTCCTAAGTAATACTTAGTTAGAGGAATACAGTAAAAATGAAAAAGAATATTTCTCTGAAATAGTGTTCTGTAGTGACTCACCAATTTGGGATCCAAGATTTTAAAGAGCATTTTCAGTCTGTCTCTGAAATTGGCTACAAAATATGTTATTTTAATCAGTAATAGTAATAAATATTAACTCTCCCAGAAATGTAAATGGCAGATGTTAAGAATATTTTTCAAAGCACATGGTACAGGTCTGGAATATATCTTAAATTCCTGCCAGAAACAGATATCTTTTCCTGTGCTATAAGTATATGGATTTGAGGATGTGAGCCTCAATTTTCTAGGTTTCTAGACTTTTTTCTATTTCTAATACAATGAAAGAATTTATTTTTTAGACCAATGTGATGTTGGCCTCTTCTGCATGGTGAACTTTACATTGGGCTTTCTATATATTCAACGTTTGAGGATTGGATCTGCTTTATCCATCAGTTCTGGCCCTGTCCTGCTTCAGTTCTTTAAGTCTACACGTTGAGGGAGTTGAACTGAAGTGGTGTCTGTTTTTTATTTCTACACTAGAAAAATCCCCCAATTCTGCTGCAGTCTTTGAGGTATGGTCAGTTTCCTCAGTCCATAGGTTGAGAACTGATCAGTTTCCACAGTAGATAGCTGAGGAAACTTAGGAAGGATGGCTTATGATAACAAGGTTGCGACATTGCCAGTTAATTTTTTTTCAATTCAGAAAAAAAACTTGATTGGTTGCTGTTCAACCAATCAGGTACAGGGGAATAAAGGGGTGGGCAAAAGGCAGGACCGGGTTCCCCCAGCCATTCCATTGTTTCCTATGGGAAAAAATTCAAAGAGACTCCCACTGCAGAAACACACTAGGGCAAGGCTGCCATGGCCAAGACGCACTCCCAAATTCAAGCTGAGTGTGAAGCAAGGAGACGAACGTCACACCAGACAGTCACAGCCATTCCACCCAAACCTAACTGAAGGATAGGACGCTGTTGTAACTTAGCCCAACAGAAGCAAACTGAAGCAAGGGAATACCTTGTGTTTGTCTTGGGTACTGTTTGGTTCTGTTCTGTGGTGTTCCACCACCGGCTGAACCCAGAGCCTGGCTGCTGTGATGTGAATGACACTGGTTCGGTTTGGCTAAGTTGCAGCAGTGTCCCTTGCTTCAATTTGGATTGAGTGGAATATGTGTGATTCTCTGGTGTGGAAATGGCCCACCAGATAGCCCCTGGATTGAGTTACCCATAGAAAATCATGGTTGAAATTGACCGATTTCTGCTATATTACTAAACTGGAGAATCAATTTGGTGTTCAAGGGACACCAAATTTTTCCTCTGGTTCAGCATCTCCAGTGGATTTACTCAGGTTTTTGTGCGTGCACATTTCTAGTCAGGGCCTTATAGTCATGTTCAGATTTCTTCCTTTTATGACATGTAACTGAATGAGTTATTGACATTGTTCACTGAAAAAATAAGACTTTACATTTCCAGAGCTACTACACATCAGTTTGTCACTTTATTTTGCCTTATTCTTACCATGCGCTCTTCAGATGTTACATAGACTTGGTTACATGGACAGTATTTCATGTTGTGCTTGTTAAATGAAACATTATTTCTATTCAAGAGGCTTTGTAATTGAGGTGTGAAACAACCTACATATCTTACAGGATTTGCACTTGGTAGCCTTAGGCTTTTGGGGATGGAGTTTCTTTAATGTATGACTGTATATTTATGGGTAGGTGAGGTATGTTGGAAAAAGTTTTTAAAAATGTTGTGATTTGGAAGGAACACCTAGGAAGACACAGAAGCAAAGAGATGCCAAAATAATAAGACTTGGGGATGGCAGAGAAGTTAAATGTGACATGTTATTGAGATGTTGGGGGGAAAAAAGAATTGGCAACATGGACTCTTTTCCTACAAAAACAAGAATGATCCAGATAATAGTATGAGACACCTCAATCCCACTGTGTGAAGGGACTGCCCCGCAAAAGTGTTTCACGCAGTCCCCTAGATTGTTACTACAATGGGAGAATCAGTCCTGAATGTTAGCAGCTTGACTGTCAAGTTCTGGTAATAAGATCAAGTTAGTCTTAGGCATTGTTTTTTGATGGGAGTACGAAGCACAACTACATCAGACTGAAGAAATAAAGTTTTTTCAGTCGGTTAGCATTTTTTTAAATATGCAGAAAAAAGTTGGTCTCAGAGTGGCTGATTCCGCACACGTTGGATAATGCACTTCCAATCCTCTTTATAGATCATTTGGAATGGATTTTTTTGTGTGCGGAACATAAAATCCACCTCAAACGATTGATAAAGTGCATTGAAAGTGCATTATCCAACGTGTGCGGAATCAGCCCAAAATTGCTAAAGGGTGTTTCATCAGTTAAATGTAAAGTAATATTCTCTCTCCCCCCTTCTCTCTCCACCCCATCAAGAGTTGGAAAAATCTAGAAAAATGGCAGACATTGACAAGTAAGTATGTTCTCTTAATTTTTGGTAAATAACCATTGTATTTTTATAGTGCTGTAATTATTTATTTAGGAAATTTTAATGCTACTGCATAGTAGGAGTTGAATTATTCTTGGAACTGAGCCTTTAAAACAGGTTTTATGGTGGTTAAGACTTATGGCTAAGCAGGATTTATGGTGGACAGGATGTGGCTTCAGTGCCCACTGGGAAAAAATACATATATTTTTAATCAGCTCATAATAATAATGGATTCCACAGGAGGAAAAAATACTGGTCAGATCTAAGAGTGTGTGCTTCGGGAATCCGATTCGGGTAAAATATCTGAATCGAACCCGATCCAGAAAGCTTAGGGATTTCCGAATCAGGGCCAGCATGCTGGCCCCAATCCAGAATCCCGAAGCAAAGCTTCCTGAAGCATTCGTAATGCTTTGGGAAGCTTCGGGTTTAAACGCCCATTTCCCTGTGGCTGCGAGAAGCAGGGAAAGTGGCATATAAACCCCCTGAATCAGCTGCTCGTCGGGGGCATCCCCAAGGAGCGGCTGAGTGCCGGCGCTGCTGTCGGGGCCAGGACTCCTCGGCCCCGACACCGGCGGGCGAAGGAGGCAACGGGGATGCAGGCATAAGCCTGCACCCCCCCGCCTGGCGCTCCGTTTGCTCTCCATTCCCTGCTCCCGTCCATCGAGGCCCCCAGACAAATGCCTGCGAGCCACTGCTGCCGGGCGCTCGCTGACAGCCTCCGCGGACGGGGCCAGAGAGCGGAGACTTCCCTGGCCCCGTCTGTGGCGGATGTCAGCGGCGGTAGGAACGCAGGCAAATGCCTGCGAGCCCCTGTCAGGCGCTCGCTATCAGCCGCAGCGGATGGGACCAGAGACTTCCCCGGCCCCATCTGCAGTGGATGACAGTGGCGGTGGGAATGCAGGCAAATGCCTGTGAGCCCCCGCCGGGCGCTCGCTGTCAGCCGCCGCGGACGGGGCCAGAGAGTGGAGACTTCCCTGGCCCTGTCTGTGGCGGATGACAGTGGCGGGGGGAATGCAGGCAAATGCCTGCGAGTCCCCGCCAGGTGCTCCATTCACCCGCCACTGACGGGGCCGGGGAAATCCCCAGTCCTATCAGTGGCAGGTGAAAGGGGCAACGAGGAAGCAGGCATAAGCCTGCACCTCCCCTCCGGGCACGGGAGAAGCAGCCCAGCGCGCTGGCCCTCCCGGTGAGAGAGAGAGAGAGAGGAAATTTCCCCTCCCTCTCTCTCTCACTGGGAAGGTCTGTGCTGCCAGGCTGCTTCCCCTCCATGTCAGAGATTTGAAATTGACCATGGAGAAACAGCCCAGCATGCTGGCCCTCCTGGTGAAAAAGAGAGAGAGGAAATCTCCCCCCTCTCTCTCACCGGGAAGATCAAGTCACCGCCAGGCTTCTTCTGCCAGGTGTCAGAGGGAGCAGCCCTGCAGCACCCGCCCTTTAAACTATCAGCTGGCAGGCTGCAGGGGGGAAAACCCAGCCCCTGAATCACTTTGGAATGCTCCGAATCTTTATGTAGCATTCCAAAGCGATTCAGATACTCAAATCCGAAGCGGCTTGCCGCTTCGGGTTTGGGGTATTTCCAAATGTTTTTCCTGCTTTGGGTAAACCCGAAGCAGAAAATCCAAGTATTTTCGGTGTGCACACCCTAGTCATATCTAGATATGGAAAAGTGGAGGTGTCACATGCAAGCATGTTTTCCCTCTTGCATACAAATTGCAAACTAACGAACATTACATGCCCTTAAGTCCTGTCATAGTGAGTACAGGATGTGAGTCAGACTCTGGATCTAGTGAATGTTTGGGATATAGTTAAATGTATCTAAACCCAATAGTGTTATGTTTTAACCTGTCTCCTTTCTTTTGATCTTGGTTGGTGATGTAAAATTAGAAAGACTGTATTGTCTTACTTCTTCCTCCCAATGTCAGTTACTATGCTTTTGGTGCCGAAAGCAAGGTAATATGCATTTGGAAAAAAATGTAAGGGGAAAATTTATTTGAAGAAGATGCATCATCAATCAGTGGAAGCCAAGTAGAACCCAGATTGCAAATTCTATATGTATACTGTTCACTGGTTTTTTAATACATTAAGAAGATAAAAATCAAACTGTCAACTTGTAGAAGTCAGATTCCAGTATCATTTATCATTCTTGGAGTGTGTTCTAAGAACCTTTATTATGATCTTCTGCAGAAGCATTGGTGTTGTGGTTATAATATATATTTGTATCCTGCAGTTTTGATAAAGAATACAGATATATTGTTCCCTCTGATACAGAGGTTTGGCATGCTATCTGCTTCCTTCAGCTTTTAGTTGATTTTCGGTTATGGAATGTAATCAGTTCCTGTTAAGATCTCATTCGCTTGTTAACTAAGTGCAGCTTATTTTTTTTTTAAAAAGGCAGAAGTCTGTGCAAACACCAACTGCAGTTCACTGCATTTTATTTATTTTTAACGTTTCTCTACCACCTTTCCACTCCAGTAGGATCCTCAAGGCAGTAAACGTCAGAATATTAAAACATTTCAGTGGTAAAGCATTTGAGACATTAAAATAGCATGTAGAATAAAATATATTTTAAATGCTGCTTTAATGCCCCAAAAGCAGGACTTCCAAAGATTATGAGGATTGATGGGTAGATTCATAAATGAGTTGGTGATCCTTCTGGTATGCTGGTCTCAAGCTGTATATGTTTGAATCTGCACATATCCACAATTGAAAGCATAATACTGGAAGAAACTTATTTATACCCAACAATGTTACTTAGTGTTAACATGGATAGAACTATGAAAGCATTTGTCCTTAGCTGTGGTGGCTTTTTACAGGTTTAGGTGTTTATGCTATGAGAGCCCCAGGCTCAATATTTATAACAATATCACTGCAACAGGGAAAGTGCACCCAAGGGCAGCAGTTTCAAAATAGAGCAGCAGTTTCAAAAACTTGTATTTTTGGAGTGTTTTCCTAACTGTAAGGTTGTCAGATTGTATCTGATTTGGTAACTTTTTAAAGAAACTCAAATGCTGAAACCCTTTGAAAAAAATTAATTTTCTTTTTTGACTTGGATTTTAATAGCAAAGAACAGGCTGAACTTGACCAGCAAGATATGGAAGATGTTGAAGAAGTAGAAGAAGAAGAAACTGGAGAGGATGCTAACAGCAAGGGTAATGGCAAAAAAAACCCAAACCAGGCTGAACTTATTTAGTTGTTTTGTATCATTTATTCAAGAGATGCTTTTTCAATTTAATGTGAAACCGCTTGGCGGAATGTTCACTTTCATCTGCTCTTGCAAAGGCGTAACAACAATTGATTGCCATGTTAATACCTTTTGTTACCTGCCAAAATAACACACAGCAGTGCTCAGGCTCCTGATTTCTCCAGCATTCTTCATCAGGCTGGATGTGTATTTTTAAAAAGAGGGTTCTGATCTTAAGGCCTCCTGTCTATGTCCTGTTTAGAAGGCCCAGCAGACTAGAATAGATTAGAGGGGCTAGTAGTTTTCTAGAAAGAAGGAAAAGTGATACCCTCCAGTTGAAAATATAAAAACCAGCCATTGATCAAATGGGTTCTCTTCATCAGACAGAACATGTAGATAGCTTGAAAAGTTGAGAACAGAAGAAAAATGCAAAAACTGAGCATTCACTTGAATGATGTGCTAGGTGGAAGTCCACTTCAATGAAAGTCAAGTTAGGTTAATATCAAAGTGAAAGTTTATTATTACGGCACTGTGCCAGTATAAAATACATCGAAAGGTAAACAGGCTATAAACAATTAGGTAAAAATTATACAAAGAACTATATATAGATAAAAAGTAAGTACATGTATGTAGACTTGTTAAAAAACCAGAAAGAAATTTGCAAACAGACATCCTCAATTTGCAACCATGAGGGAACTTGATCTTTTTGAATAATGTAGCAAGCAGCACAAAATTTGGCTACATTAGCAGTAATAGACTGAGATTCATCAGACAGCAAATAATTAATACAGTTTGATTCTGACCAGCCTGACAATGCCTTTGTTAGAGGTACAATATATTTGGCACGTGCAATCTGGTACTAAGGGCACCTAAAGAACATGTGCTCTATGGCTTCCACTTCCCCTGTGTCACACTGGCAAAGTCTCTGCACAAAAGGGATCCCTTGTACTGACCCTCTAGCACTGCTGAAGGAAGAGCTGAGTACCTAGCTAATATAAAAGCTCTCCTGAGGTCATGGTCATTGATATGAGTTAGATAGGCAGGGGAAGCCAGGCGAAATCTAGTCTGCTCAGAAGCTACGAAGGCCAGGTATCTAGCCAAATCAGATTCTCTCTCTATATGTTAGTCTTTGTTTCAGTACAGCCTTGGCCTGATCCCAATTCATAGCCAAAATAGCTTGGGGGGAGGGGAAGGCCAAGAAGATGTAACTTATTATGGACTGCTCTCAGCCAGTTTGCTTGGAAACTGTCCAATAGGATCAAGTGGGCCAAACCATGAGAGTTAAAGTTAATGCTGAGCCAGTATCTGAGTGAGGCGAGAGTAATTCTGGCTTTCATCATTATTGAGCCTGTTTCCAAGCATCCTTTAATGGTCCTTTAGGTCCTTTAATGGTTACTAGCCACGATGATTAAAGAGATATCCCAAAACAGCAAACTTCTGGATATTATTATTTATTACATTTCTAACCCGCCCTTCCCACAAGCAGGCTCAGGGCGAGGTACCACAGTTATAAAATACAATACAAATATTAAACAACAGTTCATAAAAACAACAGTTCATACCATAAAATCCACAGATAATAACTGTCTCAGGACGGGGTCAATTCCAGGTTTCTGCTCATCAATGTACAGGGGGAGAGAAGCGAACAGATAGCATACTGCAACTCATACATGGGTCAGCTAATGAAGGGCACTACATAGCCCCGTGCTGTACCCATACGTCGGCCAGCCAGCCAGCGGACACTCTATAAACCCACACTTGGTGGGAGACAGGTGGGAGGCTTGGCTTAGTAAGGATCTCATGCTGGCCTCAACCATATGCCTGGTGGAACATCTCTGTCTTACAGGCTCGCCAAAATGATACAAGATCCTGATGGGTCCGGGTGTCCTCAGAAGAGAGTTCCACCAGGTTGGGGCCAGGACTGAAAAGGCCCTGGCCCTGGTCAAGGCCAACTGAGCCTCCCTGGGGCCAGGGACCACCAGCAGATGTTTTCCAGCAGATTGGAGCGTTCTCTGGGGTACATACGGGGAGAGGCGGTCCCTCAGGTATGCTGGTCCCAGTCCGTTTAGGGCTTTATAGGTCAAAACCAGCAACTTGAACCGAATCCAGAAGTCCACAGGGAGCTAATGGAGCTGCTGCAGAATTGGTATAATATGTGTCCTGTAAGGAACACCCGTCAAAACACATGCAGCAGCATTCTGGACCCGCTGTAGTCTCCAGATCATACCCAAGGGCAGCCCTGCGTAGAGTTACAGTAATCCAACCTGGAGGTGACCATTGCATGGATCACTGTTGTTAGGTCCTGGGATGAGAGATAGGAGGCTAGCTGCCTGGCCTGCTGAAGATGGAAAAAAGCAGCCCGGGCAACCGTTGCGATCTGGACCTCCATAGATAAGGAGGAATCCAAGATCACATCCAAACTCCTGACCGATGGTACGGGCACAAGTGGTGCCCTCCCAAAGGCTGGGAGATGGATCCCTGCCTCCGACAGTCTATGGCCCAAGTACAGGACCTTCGTCTTCGCGGGATTCAACTTCAGCCTGCTCTGTGCCACCCATCCAGACATGGCCTCCAAAGCTCTCAACAGGACATCAGGGGCAGAGTCAGTTCGATTGCTCATCAGCAGATACAATTGGCTGTCATCTGCATATTGATGACAACCCAGTCCAAACCTCCGCACCAGCTGGGCGAGGGGGCGCATATAAAGATTGAACAACAGGGGAGAGAGTATTGCCCCCTGAGGGACACCACACACCCGAGACTGGCATGTGGACAACCTCTCCCCCAGCGCCACCCTCTGTCCCCAACCATGGAGAAAAGAGACAAGCCGCCACAAGGCCGTCCCTTGAATCTCCACGTTGGCGAGGCGGTGGGCCAACAACTCATGGTCGACCGTGTCAAACGCCGCTGAAAGGTCTAACAAAATCAGCAGCGCCGACCCGCCATGATCCAGGTGCCTATGGAGGTCATCCATGAGGGCAACCAACACTGTCTCTGTCCCATGGCCCGGACGGAAACCGGACTGGTATGAGTCCGGGACAGAGGTCTCTTCCAGGAAGACTTGCAGGATATCAGTGCTGGGAGGCAACATCAGGGGAAACCGTTGGCCTCCCTGGTGTTTGTTGGCTGTCCAGAGTGGTTGGTTGAATGCAGTGTAAAATTGTACTAGATGGGCTACTTGCCTGATCCAGCTGGATTCTTCTTATGTTCTTATAACATAAATATTATTATTGTCCACATTAATTACTAATATAGTCTTCCAGCTTGTATTGCAGTTATTTTGTCTGTATTACTTAAGCTTCTTCCAACAAAACTAGCTGTAATTTTGTTTGTTAGAAAGAGTTTTGTGCCTGAAATGTAAGTTTTTGGATCTTATATATCCTTTCAGTGGGCTGTCCAGTCTATGTAAAATGTTTAATCCCTGATTCTATATAGACCTGATAATTAACTTGTTTGGCAGGTTTGATTTCTAGGTAACAAAGCAACACATGTTAGCATTTTGCAGCTCTTTATTAACAAAGAACAGCCTGTTCAATGTATGGCTAGAACAATTACATACTGCACTGGAATAGTTTTAAAACTCTCCTTTTGGATTTGTTTAGCTCGTCAGCTGACTGTCCAAATGATGCAGAATCCACAGATTCTTGCAGCTCTTCAGGAAAGACTTGATGGTCTGGTTGGAACACCTACGGGATATATAGAAAGGTAAAGTGTTGATGCATCTTTAGTTGTATTGTGGCCTTTCTGCTGTCCTTCCCTCTTGTTATATATAATGAGGGTTCTTGCCACCTTTAGGATAAAAATACATTGAAACATGAGATGGCAAAGTAAATCAAGAAAAAAGCAGTTGGCTTCTGAGAATTAATAGTGACTGATGTCAGAAAACAAAGGTATTTATAGGGTAATCCCAGGAACACTTTCCCTAGTAGTAAGCTATACTGAATAGACCTGAGCCCACCTTAGGGTTATTCTGTTACTGGGGAAAAATAGACAATAACATCACAAGGAGATTACTTGGTAGTAGGTTTTTAGTTTCATGCTTGAAGCATGTAATATAACCCAGTACTTGTTTCCTTCTTGGTCTGAACTTCACAATACATACCTGGTATCCCTTTTGCTTTGCTTGCCCCTCTCTTATACCTGTTGATTTTTTTTTTTACAGGCAATGGCACTCTCATGAAACAAGGCCTTTCATAATAAAATGCATGAAAGAACATTTGTATCAAGAAAATAAGCTTAACATGGGAATCATTAGGAAAAAACGAATTGGCATATTTCAGGAAAGAAGTGCACATCCTATGTAGTATATTGCTGCATCCTATGCCGGTATAGCCATGCTCTGTAAAAGTCTCATTTACTGCCTTTATTAGTATAGAGCCATGATTTTAGTCCCTTGTGACAGTACAAGTTGTGGATCCTGAGCTGTAGCTTCATAGAGCGAGTGTAGTGGTATCAGCTAGAGTGATGGACTAGGATGTGGGCACCCCAGGCTCAATTCCCTCCTCTACCACGGAAGCTCACCGAGTGACCTTGGGTGTGTCATACACTCTCAGCCCAACCTATCTCACAGGGTTTGTGTGAGGAAAAAGTGGAGTAGAGGAGAATGATGTAAGCCACTTTGGGTCCCCATTGAGGGGGAAAGGCAAGGTATAAAGAGAGTAAAATAAAATAAAAAGTAAGATATATCCTCACTGCTATGCTGGCAGCTCTCCTCTGTCACTAACATGGCTTGAGGAGTTTATGAAGACGCTTCTACAATACTAGCCTCAAATGAAAACAAGGCATTTGCTGTAATAAGGCATTTGCCATATACATGATTACTCCAGTGTAAGCCCATTGATTTCAGTGGGCTTAGACTGGAGTAGCTTTGCATGATTAGAAAAGGGGTTCTTTAGCTTGACAGTGCTAAGATTCGCCATCTCCTGATCCATAGGTTTGGCCTGATAGGTGCTAGCTGGACTGTGTTGTTTCCAGCTGGCAAATAGGATACGAGTTTTTGGCTATTCTGTCCTTCAGGGAAATAATAGAAGAGAAAATAGGTTCATATTTAATACATATATTTCAAACCACTGCCTCAGTCTTTGGGAAAAGAGCTGTGCTTTTTTGTTTTTTTAAAAAAGCAAAAATAACCTACATCCCCATGAACTGCTGAAAGTCTTGTGCCCTGGAATCTCATCAACTTGAGGCATACCACATAACATGTAACTGCAAAGTAATGATGTCCTGCTGAGTTTATTTTTTCGGAAATAGATTTATGAGATGGTGACGGGGGGAGTGGGGTTGTGTGCTTGTGTGACTCTTTTCCTATCCAGCGTTTTGTTCTAAATAGTCCCTTAGCTGCTTCCCCTCGTGAAGTTCCAGATATGTACCTTCCGTGAATGGAACTCCATGGTGTTAGGATCCAGGAGGATGAAGTCTGCCTTGTACTCTGCCCCTGTGGCCCTAGCTGAGCCTCTAGGCCAGCAAAAGGACTCAGATGCTGAGAACGAAAGGATTGACTGCATCTTATTCCTCTTCTCTTCCCAGGCCTCTCTTTTGCAGACTGGAGAGAACCTAGAGCCTCCTCTCTGGCCTGCTATTTGAAACCGCCCCCCCCTCCCCATATAAGCCATGCTTAATCAAATGCAAGCCCAACAGTCTGTCTTGCCCTCCTGCACCTGTCTTTTGCTGATGGGCCTGGCCTGGCCACAGCTTCTGACAACAGCCCCTTAAAGGGGCTACTTGATGAAGTGCAGTGCCAGCACTTCACCTAGTCAGTTAGCGGCAGCTTATGAGGACTTTGGTGGCTGTTGGGGCAGTTAGTATACTAAAGATTGCAGCCGGTGGCATGTTCACCAGTTGCAACCAGGGTGAGTCTGGGGGTGGCACTGGGACCAGGAGTAGGTCTGGTCTTGGACATACGGCATAGAAAAGTGGTTAAGCACTCCAGATCACGTTCTTGCTTAAAAGAAAAATCAGCCTTCAGAAGCTGCTTTTCTGTACAAAACATACATACTTGTGTGTAATCTATAGCTTGCCCCGTCCCTCTGATTACTGGCCATAGTTGACCTCTGATCTACTGTGAACTTGCTTTTTCTTCTCTCACAGCATATTTAAGTAACCCCTGCTAATCAGCAGTATCCTTGATCCAAGATCAGTAAGTTCTTACAGAGTTTCATGATGCTACTTCCACTGAAATACTATACTTTTAAAGAAAATTGTCAGAAAGCTTGTCATTGCTTCAAATGCACTTACCCTGCTGCTTGTGTAGCATGTAAACTGGCATTGCTATGTGTATAATTTTTTTAACTTAGTTTTAATACTTGCATGCTTGCTTGATTTAAAGACATCTTTTAGGCTTCCTTTTCTTCTCTGAACTGATACCATCTGTAATGATTTCAAGAAATGGGTGCATGTGTCTTTAAATGTTTGGTGAGATAGGTGAAGAGTGGGGGGTGAAAGAGAGAGATGAGTGAGTGATACGATTGGTTGATGACAGAGTGGGCGGAGTGAAGGCAGTTTTCAGTTATTGAGGGAGGGAAAAAGATTCAGTTAGGGCAAGAGAGGTGAGCTGTGTGCAGTCTGAGTGTGTTCATGTATTTGTGAGGGAAAGGCAACCTGAGTGGAAGCCTGAACTGAGTGTGTCTGGGAGACTACATATTCATTCTATTTGAAGCAGGCAAACTGTGGGTGCGCCTGAGAGAGAAAGGATTGAGAGTGAAAAGAAAACAGGCTAGCTGTGTGCTGTCTGAGGAGTTCTCTGTGAGAGCAATATAGAGCCTAGAGAAAGAGGCTAACTGTGTGTGAAGCCTTACAAGAGATCTGTGTGAATGAGTTTGGATGAAGCAACTAGAAGAACTAAGAACTACTTTTATGTAACCAATACGCTTCTTAAAAAATAAACTTTTATTTTGTTTTGTTATATCCCAGAGTTATCTCCCATTCCTATCCTCAGGGCCACATAGAACCACGAAGGAGCCTGACGCATAAACACGTTACCAAAGGGAAAACTTAAATAAAATATATTGGAATTTAATATTCCTGGTGGCAGCTAACTACCCAGAGGGTGTGAAGGGAAAGATTAAAGCAAAATCCACCCTAAAGAAAGTGAAGATCATAACACCATCTAAGGATCTTTTTTCTAATAAACAATAAGGTGGAGTTGATACAGAACTACTCATGCATGGAATATGCAGGTACTCCTCAGGAAAGACACCTCCCCCCCCCTTTAAATGCTACCTTACTCCTATAAGCTAGACATACCCACTTCTTATGCTGCTTCCTAGAGTTTAACAAAATCTCATCTGAGAGTTCTCTTAGATGTCATTATTTTTGTCAGTCTTCCTCTTAATCTTTGTTCATTTACTTTAATTTAAACAACTTAGGTGCTGACACACTGATAACTGTTTGGTCATGGAACCTTTTATAAGAGAGCCCTGTGTTTATCAAATTAAAATACTCTTGCTTAGGTATAAAACTTCCTGTTTACCAGTGGTCTGTAATTATCTCTGGGCAAACAGGTGGGCTAGCCAGCTGCCATTTACTGCTTGCTGTACCATGACCTAATCACGCACTTGCCACAGCAGAAATACTGCACCATCGTTGGATGCTTTCTCAATCTTCTTGCTGTAGGTGTTAAGAGGCCCTTCAGTTATCCCAAGATTCTAAGATAGCTTGATGTAAGGGGAAGCAAAGAAGTGCATAGGGAATTAGGTAAGAAGTATCTGAAATATTTCAAGGCTGATTGAAATACTGGAAGTTTCTTGTGACGTGTTTGTGTGTGAACTCATTTCTTTGCATTAACTGTTAAATGCATAATTCCTTAATTTTGAGGGAGGCCTATATTTTTCACTAACTGGCATGGACTGGACTGAAGTTATGAATACTTTGAGAATGTGGAGGTTTTGTTGATTGTACATCATTGTATTAGTATTCAATCAGCATTGAGTGATACTAAACATTTTGAGTAGTTGCCTAGTTTACCTGTACTTTTGATAGCTAATTCTTGTGCTAAATTTAATGCTACTATGCTAGTTCTTCTTGAAATGCTGTGCTCATGAATGAATAGTATGCAGTTTCTCATTGTTGTCAAGCAGTTTCTCAGTCTTTTTGGATTGGCGGCATCCTCTGGGTTTGTTCTAAAAAAAAAGTTTGAAACTCTCCTCCCACACCAAACTGGAGAGCCAGTTTTGTGTAGTGGTTAAGAGTGCATGACTCTAATCTGGAGAGCCGGGTTTGATTCCCCACTCCTCTACTTGAAGCCAGCTGGGTGACCTTGGGCTAGTCACAATTCTCTGGAGCTCTCAACCCCACCCACCTCACAGGGTGTTTTGTTGCGGGGATAATAACATACTTTGTAAACCACTCTGAGTGGGCATTAAGTTGTCCTGACGAGTGGTATATAAATTGGTGGTGGTGGTTGTTAAGACTGAAAATGCAACAGGTCCTCCAACATAAAACGAGTTTCTGAATAATACTGTCATATTTAATATACTAACATTTTAGCTTATTGCACTACTGAACCACAGTTCCATAATGGGTCAAACAGCACAAGTTTCTCTTAAAGGTCTGTGTAAATAGTAGATTTCCTCTTTATCTTAGGAGTAATATAGGTACACAGTTTGGTGCTTTGTTTTAATTGTTCAGGTCTTTCTTTGGTCCTTGTGACCTGTATGCCCATCCCAAGCATTCTTTCCCTCCCTGCTCCCCTCCTGACAGTGAGTCAGATTGAGTATTGCTGTTGTAAAGATGCTGTTCATTAGATTATTCCATATTGCTTTGAGACCAAAAAGTGAGAGAATACTGAAGTTTGGAGAATGAATGTATATGTGGTATACTGAAAATGGATGTTCTTCCTCTAGTTTTTTTGGGTGTGTACTAGTTGGTAAGTTGTTATTGGATGTTAGTTCCTTTCTGCATTCGTGTGGACTTGGTTGGCCAAATCCTTAGTCAGCTGCAGCCCAGTTATAAGATGTTTAATTTGGTGTCCTATTGATTTCAATGAGTTAATTTCCCGTTTCAGTGGATTTGATTGCCAGTTGGTATATTAATGATTGTTGGCTTAATGACTTTTAGTTTGTTCAGTAGTACTGCCGTGCGTAAGAAGCATTTTTAAAATCCTGGTTTGTAGAGAAATACTCTTTATGACCTGTTTTTCAGCTAGATTGGTTCTCAAATATTGCTCATCCCAGTTCTAAGTAGTCTTCATAACAAAAAAAATATTCTCACTTTATAACAATTTCAGGCTCATAGTGTTTTACCATACTTCAGTACTGTAGTTTGGATTTCTTTTTCTGTGGTTAATAAATATAAAATGAAACCAAGCTTAAGTTTTACTGATAATAAGTTACAAGACTTAAGTTTTGGAATAGAGGTGGAACATTTTAAAAATCCCTTCCATCTTTCTGACATGTAAGTTAGCACAGCAGCACTATTACAGATTTTGTCACTTACTAGCTTGCTTTCCAAAGCACTTCTATGCCGGTATGTCAGTTTTTAAGTAACTGTGATTTTAAAAAAAATTATACTTGTGCAAACCAAAAAAAGAAAAAGAAACAAAATTCTGGTAAACAAAAAAAAAAGTGTAACTGCAGTGATCTTGGGGAGGGTGGATATTCCTTGGTTTCTGTACTGTTAAAAGTACATGAGAGCTGCAGAATGATCACTTCCTTTTTCAGTTCAGGCTGTTTCACAGTTGTGCATATAAATACATACCAGATTAAGTTGTCCTTAGGCTCATCCTAGGTAGAGATCAAAATAAAAAGTAGCAAGAAAATCAAGCTGTAGGAGAATAAAGAGGATTAAATGTATAGTTTCAGTACTTCAAGTAAAATGTTGGTGTGAGAACTTTGGTCTACCAGTACAAATGCAGTTTACGCATATACATGTTTGGGGTTTGTGTTTTTTTTTTTTTTTTGGTGGTATGCTGTGTGTGTTTCTGTCAGGTAATTGTATCCCTTGGAAAAATGGAAAATCTTGTCCTAAACAGGAGTTGTGAAGTAGTTATAGGAATTTGGCTCCAGTATGCTGCTGTTTATAGTGTAGCAGTGTTGTAATAGCTAAGGAGGTGATCACAGGAATCCCCCCTCCCCCGTGCACACACACCTTTGTCTGGTGTGGTACCAGTAGCAACTACAGCCCCAACTAATTTTGACGTTGTGTGTGTGTAAAGAGCAGATCTGCAGTTGTTTAATGGCTGTCTGTAAGTAAGTTCTAGATTAAATCAAGGCTGAATTCTCCCTAGAAGCTAACAGGCTATCATACTTTGGTCACATTATAAGACAAGACTCACTGGAAAAAACAATACTAGGAAACATGGAAGGCAGGAAAAAAACAGAAAGACCCAAAAGGAGATGACGGAACTCAATAAAGGAAGCCACGTCCTCCAGTTTGCATGATCTGAGCACGTCTGTTAACAATAGGATGTTTTGGAGTTCATTCACAGGGTTGCCATAGGTCAGAGGTAATTTGATGGCACATAACACACACACAATGCTAGATAGCATAGTAAAAAGGGATAAGGAGGACAAAACTGGATTCCATCCACAATGCCCCAACATATTTGTTTGCTATATTTTTAATGGTTATTCTTGTGCCACTAATTAAAATATAATCAAAGAACTATAATTGATACATTTCCAAACATCAATTTCACCAGAGTGCACTCTCGCTTTGGAATGTATTGCATTACTACAGAGGTTACAGAGGTTTTAGATGTGGAAGAACACTTAAACTCCCAAAAGTTTAGTGCTTGGTTTGCTCACGGACTTTTGGGGAAAGAATTTTGAATAATGTCTTCTAAAGTGTCGTCTTCCATTTAAATTGAATGAAAGGGCAGCAGCTGTTAACTGTTAATCTGTGTGGTGTGCACTTAGGATGTTACTTGTGTGAAGACCATAAACCATTATTTCTTGCTTTTTAATAATAAGAAAGCTCAGGCTTAGAGCTAAAATTTCATTTAAAAGTACATTGAAATAATACTTTTGTCTTGACAGGTCATTGTGTCAGTCTAGGCTGTGCTATTTATTTAGGGATTAAAAAGTAATAATAAACAGTTCAACTCAATTTATTTGAAGTAAGCTTCCCATTTTGAACAGGACATGACATATCACTGCTGGTGTAACAGTGCAGTATAACTTCTCCCCCCAGCTTGCCGAAAGTAGTAAAGAGACGTGTGAATGCACTCAAAAATCTTCAAGTGAAATGTGCACAGATAGAAGCAAAATTCTATGAAGAAGTTCATGAATTGGAAAGAAAATATGCTGCTCTTTATCAGCCTTTGTTTGACAAGGTATGTGCTTAAACGGCTTATGTTTGTAAACTTAATTTTAAATGCTAGATACATGCATGCAAGTGGCAGATGAGACAGATTTTTTATTGGATCAGTACTTCTGCAACTTGTATTTGTAAAAATGTAATTTGGTAGTCTTGTCCTGTGATGGGTTTTGCATGTTTCAAGTAAAACTTAAAATCATGTTGACCTGAAAGACTAAACTATTAATCTTCCAGAGGAGTGAAATCATCAATGCTGTTTATGAACCTACTGAAGAAGAATGTGAATGGAAAACAGATGTTGAAGAAGAGATTTCAGTGAGTACCTGAACATGATTTTCAAAACTCTTGCAAAAGTTATGCCTTAATATTCAGAAGCAGGAAGTAGTTAGAAGGCACATAATGCAGACTCTGCCTAAGTCAAGACTCGGTCTGGTCTGTGCCAGGGTGGGTGACTTAATGGGAATATATGTACACTGCTGTGGGTTCCATGTTAGTGATTTGCCTGTTTTGAAGGCAAAAAATGCGTTTTAGTAAGAAAATCCTAGGTGTTAAAATACTTTAATCTCCCTTTGGGCCTTTAAATGGATTCTTAATAGTTGTCAATATTAAGATGCCTGTCTTAAAACTCATATTGTTGAGCAGTTGACCTAGTAGGACACAGCTAAAGGTTTTCTTTTCCATGATGGGTGCTGGAAAGAAACTGTATCTTGATTAGCCTATGCACTCAAGTTTTAGAAAGAGTAACTTCTTAATTTTAACAAGGAGGAAATGAAAGAGAAGGCCAAGCTTGAAGAAGAGAAAAAAGATGAAGAAAAGGATGATCCTAAAGGAATTCCTGAATTTTGGCTGACTGTATTCAAGAACGTTGATTTGCTCAGTGATATGGTTCAGGTGAGAAGAAAAAAGTAATAACACTTTGAAATAGATCTGGTTATCTGAATTTCAACTTTCTAGAATGTTTGGCTATTGGTCATTACTACAAGTTTGGTTTTTTGCTGGAATTCAGCTTTAATTTCTAGAATTCTCTAGCAGTACTGACTCTAGAATGTATCCGGAAATAACGGATTACTTGTTTTCCTTCTAGGTGTGAACAGGGTATTGTGCACCATTTTCTTAAGAAAAAAAAAATCAAAATTCTATGTCAGAAGAATATAATAACTCTGCTCATTTGGAAATGGCCTGCTTATAGTGGCCATCCTGATATCTCTTGGAAGTCAGCTTAGAAAGAGGGCATGAATACAGCATTGTGTTTTCACCATCTAATAGAGGTAGAGATGGGCACGAACCCCCCCCCAAAAGAACCACGTGATTCGTGGTTCGTAGCATTCCACAGAACATCAAACCACGAACTTCAGACCTTTTCTCAGTTCGTGGTTCGTTGTTCCGTGGCATTTCAACCGCCCTGTACCAGCTGCTGAAGCCAGTGCAAGGCGTTTGAAATAGACAGCCCCTTTCTTCCGCTGCCTGGGCTGTCTGTAAAACTGACAGCCCGGCAGCAGGAGAAACGAGCTGTCAGTTTCACAGACCCCGCACTGGAACCAGCGCAGGGTCTGTGAAATGACAGCTTCTTTCTCCTGCTGTTCTGGCAGCAGAAAAAGAGGCTGGCATTTCACAGACCCTGCGTTGGAACCGGCGTGAGGGCTGTGGAATGACAGCTTCTTTCTCCTGCTGCCAGAGCAGCTGGAAAAGGGGCTGTCATTTCACAGACCCCGCGTTGGAACCGGTGCGGGGGCTGTGGAATGACAGCTTCTTTCTCCTGCTTCCCGGGCTGTCAGTTTTACAGACCCCACACTGTTCCAACGTGGGGTCTGTGAAACTGATAAACTGACAGCTGGGGCAGCAGGAGAAAGAGGCTGTCAGTTTCACAGACCCTGCGCTGGGTTCAGCTGATGAGCTGAAACTGGCATGGGGTCTGTGAAACAATGAACCTGGCCATTGAACGGCTGGAAAAATTTGTTTGTTCCGTAAACACGCGTTCCCTCATCCCCAAAACTAATGGCTGTCGTCATGTTCTGTAAGGGAAATTGCATTGTTTCTAAAAAGTACTTCCTTTGGATTGTTGTAAATCTGTTGTCTTAACAACTTCATCAGTTCACTGGGAGAGAATTGTAAGCAAAGCTACGTTCTTCTAAATGCATTAATTTCAACAGCCTTAAAAGAATATAATGCTCCTTAGGATTACACTGTGGATATTGTAGTAGTAGATATCTGTAAGAAAAAAACCCTGAGTCCATTCTACTGTTATTTGAGTTCCTTCTTTCAACACCTCTACCACTGAATTTTGTCTAGTTGCACCTGGACTTCTGAGATTCCACTAAACATTCACACATTTTCAGTGTATGTTGCAGGTACAAGAAACACAATGCAAAATGAGAATTGACCTTTTCAGGAAACAGTATACACCCCCAGTACCACATTCTATATTTGCATAGAATATTGAAATGCACACTTCCCTTAATATGTAGCATACAATTAGATATCAGCTACTTTTCTTTCTACGCAGTTATGTTCATGATTTATTATGAGAACTATTACCCAATAAATGTGACTGTTGCTACCATTCGGTGGACTAGCTATAGGAATATATGAATTTTAATTTCAAACATTGTTGCAAAGTATTTGTTTTCTTATCTTGCATTGTATTTCTGATCTTGTTCGTTTTTAAATAAACTCTAGAAAATATTAACTGCAATTTTATTTTAAAGGAACATGATGAACCTATTCTGAAACACTTGAAAGATATTAAAGTGAAGTTTTCAGAGGCTGGGCAGCCAATGGTAAGCTCTTTTGGTGAAAATGTATTTTTAGGTATTGGCGTAACACAGTGTTCTTTGTGTATCATTTACTTGCACTAATCACGTGTGACTGATTTAAATTATATAGTCTGTTCTGTACTTGCAGTATTCTTAAACTTTATATTGTGGTCCATTTCCACTTGAAAACTCAACATGTGAACTGTCTCAATTGAAAAGCATTATTTGAGGTGTTATTTAAAAGATCTGCATAGTGACTGTCTAGTAGGATCATCAGTTGGCTCCAGCATTAACCTTGTGAAGGCTAACTAGTTTTCTTGTTTAAAAAAGGTTCTTCCTGCTTCAAACCATGCAATCCTTGTTTGTTGGCCCACCAGGGCTCCTGGTTGGCTACTATGTAAAATAGCATGCTGGACTACATGGACCTCTGGTCTGATCCAGCAGGGCTGCTCTTATGTAATCCTACTACCCTTTCCCGAACCGCAGTATATAACCTGGTCTAGTGCTACAGGTTATCATGTAGGTGTGGGCCTATTCTAAAAACTGATGATAGAGGAATGCAAATTCTTTAAGAAGGAATGGTAGTAGGGAGTCTGATACTTGATGTAATGTAGAAAGTGATTGCTATATTTTGGGGTTTTGAGATGTATTGTGGGTTGGATCCTACTGGTACACGCAGGAGAGAAGAGTCAGTTTTTACTCCCAAAAGGCAATGCTGGGAATCATGAAGCTACCTTGAGAAGAGAAATTTAGTAAGATCTCCCCTCCTTCCTCTTATGCTAGCAGACAAGCTGGTAGGATCTCTTCACGGTTTTAGCGAGATAAACCAATCCATTGTATTCAGATGGAACTTTCTTCAAAAGTGCGAACATCATTGTTACACACTAGTTTGGTGTAGTGGTTAAGAGCAGCAGGATGTCATGTTACACACCAGTTTGAGGTAGTGATTAAGAGCAGAAGGACTCTAATCTGGAGAGCTGGGTTTGATTCTCCACTCCTCTGCTTGAAGCCAGCTGGGTGACCTTGTGTTAGTCACAGCTCTTCTCTCAGCCCCACCCATATTACAGGGTGATTGTTGTGAAGATAATAACAACACACTTTGTAAACTGCTCTGAGTGGGCATTAAGTTGTCCTGAAGGGCATTGAATAAATCGAGTGTAATTTGAATGTTGTTATTGGCAAAACAATGTATTTTCTTTATCAAGTAAATTGGCTTCTGGCCGCTGTTGAGACTAACTGTGCATCATTTCTAACGCTGCCATTCTATTTTTTTTTAAGACGTTCACATTAGAATTTCACTTTGAACCTAATGAATATTTCACAAATGAAGTGCTGACAAAAACATATAAAATGAGATCAGAACCTGATGATTCCGATCCTTTCTCCTTCGATGGACCTGAAATTATGGGCTGTACAGGGTAAGTATACCCAGTTTATAAGTATAAAATTGATAGTCTAATGTGATGATGTCAGATTGGAAGGATTGTTAGTTGGGTCACCTAGAAACCTTGTTGATTGTACCTAGGTTGGGAATTTTAGGTAGAGAGAAACTGCTCAAGCAGTATTTTTAAAAAATTGTATTGATTTCATTTGATGCTTTTCATTCATATGCTACTTTCTACTTTGTATTAGACAACTCTTGTTAAGAGAGTGTAATGTAAAAACCGGCTTAAGACGGTCTTGTTATTGAAATGATTGAATTATTACTGTTTTGTACTTCAAACTGTACAGTGATACACAAGTTAAATCTACTAATGTAGTAAATTAGGTAAAATGAGCATATATGCAGTTTGCTAATAAAATTTTCCCTTAGGTGCCAAATAGACTGGAAAAAGGGGAAGAATGTTACTTTGAAAACCATCAAAAAGAAACAGAAGCACAAGGGGCGTGGAACAGTTAGAACAGTGACAAAAACAGTTTCCAATGACTCTTTCTTCAACTTTTTCAGTCCTCCTGAAGGTAAATAGTGCCTTGTTTTTTAATTGTAGCATAACATCAATTTTTTCAAAAAAGAAACTAATCTCACTATTTATTTTTATTCTTTCAGTTCCAGAAAGTGGAGACTTGGTAAGTTCTTTTTGGTTTATTTTCCTCTTGAAAAATTGGAAAAAACATTAATAAACATGGGCTTACTTTGAGATGCAGTTAAATTCAGTGGTAGAATGAGGAACATTAAATATTATGCACTTCAGATCACAGATTGTATCTTGCCAATACGAATCTAAGGATCCATCAAGATGGTTCATGTGAGTTGCTGTAGCTGCCTTTATATGGGCTTTCATGGAAACATGCCTCCCATCAGAAACTGCTTCTGAGCAAAAATGTGATCACATTCGCCCTTTATGTGAGCATACTTGGGCAGCTGAAGCCACTTGTGTGAATAAAAATTAATGAATCCTTCCGTCACCATATACATGTTCAAATAACACAACTATAACTCAATGTTAGTAAGTTGGTCAAATTTAGAGTACCATCAGCCTGTACAGCAGGAATAAAAAACTGGAAAGCGGTATATCCTTTAATTGTTTAAGTCTTAATGAAATATAGAATGATATGGTGACTAAAGAAATGCTTGCTAGAAGGCTACAAAGGATGGTTGGTGGGCAAAGCTACAGCATAAGAAATATTCCTGAACAAGACCCGTTGAATGGGGTGGAGAATTACATTGAATCACCTGGGAACTGAAGCCTCCTATTTTCAGTTTTCATCTGTGGGTTTGTTTTAAATGTATTTAGTTCACCTTGCAAATCTTCGAACTAAAATCGAGCTTTTAAATGAGTGCTGAAGGCTTCAGACAAGAATTTGTGCAATCAACTGTACAGACTAATTGGGAAAGTTGGGTTCTAAACTGGAATGTATGTAAAACATGTAACTTTGCTAGAGACAGATTTATGGAACTAGACATTCATATACTCATGCAGGATGATGATGCCGAAGCAATTCTTGCAGCTGATTTTGAAATTGGTCATTTTCTACGGGAGCGCATAGTCCCACGATCAGTATTGTATTTCACAGGAGAAGCCATTGAAGATGATGATGATGATGTAAGTTACACTTTTTGAAAATTATCTTGACTGGTAGTGTCAGCCCTAAACTGAGCCACAGTTCAGCATATAGTTAACTTGCATTTATGTTCCATTATAATTAATGAGACAAGAGAATGTGGTAGCATTGGGTTCTGGATCTTATATCTGGTGCTGAATCAGAGCCTGAGCTGAGCTTCAGCATGTTTTCACTGTTATGGCAAAGAACAAAGGGTTCTTTTCCTTCTAGTGACTAGTAGACAAAATGATTAGGCTTAAAAAATATTCAGGATTAGAGTTCATAATCTTGGGGCAGATTTTGGACCCTGCCACCTCCCGCCCAGCACAATCATGTATAACGTTTTTGTCCAGTGCTCAGTTTAGAAATTCCAGGGCTCTTCAGAAGCACACGTCTACTCCGATTCTGCAGGCCAGTTTAGCCATTTCAATTTAAAGCATTTTAAATGGGAAAAGACAGAATCAAGCTGTTAAAGTCGTTTTCTAGCATTCTGTGTTCAGTCTCTTGAATTTGGGCTTCCAGTTTCTTCAGGAGGGGGGAGGCTAATTTTGGACAGATAATTTGTAGCTAGCTACCAGTTTCTCCAGTTATTGACATGATTTATTAGGGTTATGGGAACAACAAAATAAGCTTACTAGAGTGATTGCCTTTACAATAGCAACTTGAAGTTAAAAAGAGCATAATTTGAGCCAATGAGATACTGTTGGTACCTCAAACTAAAAATTAACTTCTGAATCTTCTTTTAGCCGTGCAAATTAACTATGCAAATAAAGAGATTTCCCAGATTCATTAATAAAATTTTAGAACTTGTTTTCAATTAAAACATTATTATATTCCTATGTTCTTTCTCTTAGTATAGGTGATTGTAATGTAACTTGGGTAGCTGAACTTTAATGAATACAGTTCAACTGAATGTTATTTTCACCTTGAACAAAAAGGGGAACATTGCTCCTCCTTGGTCATAGGTATTTGGAGAGTTCAGAGATAGACTGTATATGTGAAAGACTTTGTATTTGCTGCCGAAGCTGGAGTACACGAAAGGATCATGTGTGTGTAAACAAGAAGATGACAACCTTGTTATTGCATTCATCCTTCAGATGTTCTCTATTGTGTGTGTGCATTGTGCTCTGGTGCAAGCACTTAAGAAGCAACTTTTAAATGTAGACATGATGGGGAAAAAATTGGAAGTTAGATAAGATGAGTAACATTCTTTTAAAAGACAATGAGAGACCAGAACCATTGGACTGACCTGGAAATAACTGAATATGATACCACACCTTGTTGGCAAGTAGCAGTTTGAAATCTCTTAGGTTGTATAAGACTCGGTCCTTAATATTTTAACATTTTTAGACTAAAATAACTTACTATGTCTACTGGTGTTGTATTTTGCATGAAACAATATTGATCATCATTTCACCTAGTGATATGTCTACATAATCCTAAAGACTTTAATCTTTGAATTGGTTTCTTACTACATACTCAAATTGTGATTGCAGAAAACTGAATTAAGTGCATTATGGCATCTGTTTATGTAACAGTTCTAAATCAGATTTAATTCTTAAATTGACAGACTACTCTTTCTCTGAGTGATGAAACCTGCCCCTGATAAATACGGTGCCAAGTTGTTTTGAGTTGGCAAGATGACACAAGAGCTGGCTTCGGCCCAGAATACTGCCATTTTCACAGAACAGCTTAAGTATGTTGTAACAGCTGTTCAACTCTTCAGTTCTTCCTACTGCTCCTGTAATCTTCTGTCTGATACAGAATTTTTTTTAGTGTCCAAACTTGAACTAGGTTTTGTAGATCTGATGCAGAAGAGAAATTACAACTCTGAAGTAGTCAAGGATATGCTTCAAACATGTAGAAGCTCCCAGTATTCTTGCCAAGTATTAACTGTATGAAGATTAGCATTAAGCATACATAAGAAACAGCTGTAGCCCTGAGAGAGGTATGTGTAGTGGCTTCCTGTATGCTGTTGTACTACTGACTCCTTCCCTATTTTCCCCTTTCCCAGTATGATGAAGAGGGTGAGGAGGCTGATGATGAGGTGAGTCGTAAACTTTTCAGATTTAAACATTAGCAGTGAACAAACTCTTCTCTCCCCTGTCCCTAGTCTTTAATGTCAATCAACTTTCCAGTTATAACGCCATTGTAAAACATTTCTTTAAAAGCTCTTTATAGTAATAATTTTGAAAGCAAATGTAAAATAGTATTTTGTAGAAATCCAAAATGTGCTGTTGGCTTCAGTCTGTTCTTTGATTGAATTCCAGACACAGTTCATACAGATACCCTGGAGGCTGATTTTTAAGGTTCCACAAATGGCCAGGTTCAGAGAAGCTTTGGGCGGGCGGAAGAAATGTGGTGTTTGAGGATTACCCTAGTCCCTGAAAAACTTCTTGACCTAATAGCCAGTAACTTACACAGAGGTTTTCAGACATCTCTCCCCCCACCCCCAATTATTTTCTTTACCCTTGCAGCTAAAAAATAAAATGTTGCTCCCAGAAGGTGGCATGGAATGTATTTGCACATAGGCTTTCAGGAACTACCTTTTTAAACTCACCATAAGCTAAAAAGCTCAAGGTAATAAATGCAATGAGCATAGTAATAAAAATAATTTAGAATAAACCATTGACTATTGATCAGACAAACTCAAGAATTGCATTACTTTCTACTTTAAGACTGCCTTGAAAAAACCTTTTTTTTTTTGAGGTGGTGTTGGTATTTAGTACTCTAAGAGCTGCAACTAAGATAAAAATAAGCTTTACCTAACTCTGTGTTAGATAATGCTACATTGTGAGCCAGTTTAGAGATTTTAAAAGGATTGGGGGTGCTTGGTGCATATGCAAGCATTATGAGCAAGACAAATCTTTCATGCTGTGACTACATACATTTCAATTTGCTTGTTAGTTGGTTTAAGTCTAGCATTTATACACTTCATGGCAAAATAAGATGCAAATATACTCATGAATGATGGACTATCCTCTAAAGTTCCTTCACATAGTACAGAAGCTCAAATAAAAGTATAGTTGCTTCATATATCTTGTATATTTCAGGAGGGGGAAGAAGAAGCGGATGAAGAAAATGATCCGGATTATGACCCTAAAGTAAGTGGTCACTTTGTATATGCCTTGACAGTAGCATTCAGAAACTTTGACATATACAGGCTCCTGTTAGCACACTTGCTGTGCTCACACTTACATGTCCTTTTTCTTCCAACAGAAGGATCAAAACCCAGCAGAATGCAAGCAGCAGTGAAACAGTGTGTATGTGGCCTTGAGGATTATCTGCACTGTAATAGCCTAAACACAACTATTAGTTACTTACAGCCTTATGTTTTGTATCTTGGTAGAATTAAGTGAACATTTTGTTAAAACAAACTGACAGAACCAGTTCAAAATGTAGGTTCCTTGTACCTAGCATTTTAATAGTACTTTTCTGCCAATATGTAGAATGCAGTAAATCCCTAAAGCATGAATAGTTAATTCATTGCTATATATAGTTTGGTTCTTGTGAAGTATGTTGTCATGTAGCTATTAGACTGCAGCTGTGAAGATTATCAGAACTGTTGACGGAGACCAATATTTGTTTAGAGAAGATCCTTTCCTGAAGAACCAACCAAAGTATTTTTCAGCCCAGTAGTTTAAATGGGTGTAAGTCTGCTTGCACTAGCTGTGCCTTCATTACTTTGTTATAGAAATGGCAGTGACTCGTACTAATTAGGAGATGGATGAATTTTTTGAATTTGATTACATCCATATAATCTGTTAATTTCCATCAAGACCACACTGAACATTCATAACTGTCTGCTTGTTTATGCTCTAGGTTTTTGTATTTTGTGACAGTGATCTACAAAAAAAAAACTAGAGACATCATAATAAGGTTGTTTATCACTGGGGTGTGAATAAACCTAGTATTTTCAGAAATTAGTTGTGTCCCTGGGTGAATATATTTTTCTTGTTACAACAACAACAGTAACAAAAACTTGTTAAAGGCTTAAGAGCTATAGGAAGCATTTGCTAAACAGTCGTCCAGTCCATCAGGAATACCTAGCCAAGCCATGGACATGCCTGAAGTGGTGTTGTCCTTGCACAATTCATGTTGATGATGATAAACTCTACATAAATGATTTCAGGGGGCTTTCCACAAGATTTCTACTGTCTCTGCCTCCTCTTCTTCTTCTCTGCTTCTGGTTTTTAAGTTAATTATCAACCTCTTACAGCTTGATTAAAACGATGTTTGACATTTATATAACCTTAGAGGAACACAGCTGCATGCTGCTTAAGCATCGAACAGTTTTTCTTTGAAGATCTTTACTTGTCTTTTTCTACTAGAATGAGGATTCTGCTTCTGTGCATATTGAGCAGGCAGTAAGAGTTTAGCGTAACTCCTTATAACGAGTTCCTGGTAGTCTTTACATTATATTTACACAGCAGTGTGTGTATAAAGTTTAAGGGTCATTTCAGCCAAATCCCCAAAAGTGCCTCAGCCAGCAATAAAGTGACCAACACAGGCAAGAGCAGAACTTATTTTTACATTCCAATTTTGGCATGGCCAATTTTGAACTTTTTAAGAACTGTTGAACTACAGATGATGGATCAAGGGAAAATGTAGTTGATGTGCTTGCCCAGCCTTTATTAGAACATCTTTGCTGTTGACAAGCTCAGATATGTCCCAGTAAGCTCCAAGGTATCTTAAAAATCCAGCCAGAGAGGAAGAGGGGCATTTACATTTTCAAAATTGGACATTCTGAAAAAAAAAAAAGATCTGGCCAAAGTTTCAAAATGAATCTAACCTGTAACAACTAGAGATGTGTTGTGGAAAGTGACTTTGAACCCTCAGGGGATTTTGAAGCCCTACTTTTACAGCAACTCTAGTGCCATCTGAAAAAGTGGTTCTGAAAGTTAGGGTACTGTATAGAGTGGCATGTGATGCACAGTGAAGAGCTGCCATCTGAAGAGAAAATCACAGAAGTCCTGGGGTTTGTACACAACTGTTTGGGTACATGCAATGGTGTATTTAGGCCCTGGCTGTTTTTACACAGCCTCTAAAATTGTCACGCATACTTGACCATTGAGACAGATATTTTAATAGAGAAAGCAGTGAAGCAGCAGCAAACATAATTTTAGCTATCTGGTAGCAATCGTCTTGTTTCTCTCAGTAGTTATGGTTTCATATGTGTCCTTAAATGTAGTCCTTGTAAGCATTCAGGAATATTTCAGATTTTTGGATGTTGCTGTGACCAACAGTTCTTTCCTTCCGGAATTCTCCCTGCTTGTGGAGGAGCTACTCAGGGTTACTATCTGAACTTTGTCCAGCAAGAGCAAAGTTTCCAGGATGAGTGAAATACAACAGCAAAAGTAGGTGCACAAACTGCTTCAGTTGAACCAGACAAACTAGTTGAAAAGGCCTTAATGAGAGAAGAGGTGAGGGTGAGTTCATGAAATAAAGGCAATATTCTAGGTACTAGCTCATTCTAGTTCACCAATAATTTCTCCCTAAGTTCATTGTGCAAAATGTCCTGCATGCAGGAACGCATTCCTTCAGATTTTGCCTGAGGTCAGTCAATACTGTATTCCAACCAATGTGAACAATTTGCACAGTCCTTACAATGTTCTTTTGCAGAAAGAGCCTGGGCAAGATGCAGATAAAGGTGAACAAAGCAGGAAGTCAAACCATTAAAAATTGAAGTTCAGTTCAGGTTCATCAGCATTTCTTGATTACTAGTTTGGCAATGTTATTTGAACTCTCTTTGAATCAGGCCAGTTCCAATGCATTTCATATGCTAGGTTCATATGAATTACTAAGCTTTGAAATGTGATTATTATACAATAAATACCATGATAAATATTTATCTTGTGGAGTTTTTAAAATATTTTCATTTTAACCGCTAAGGGCGAGAGGTGGGGGTGAAGGAGATTCCTGACAAGTAGAGGAAGCAGGAAGAGCAAAAGAGATCATCTGTTGTGTGAATGCACTCTCTGGTTCATTACTACAAATGCATGAAAACAGATGTCCTAAAGGTTCCCTGAATGTTTCTTACACTATGATCTAGCATAGATTAGTTTTATTTATTGATATTATCATGGTAACAAATTTCCATGAATCTTTCATTGTGAATCCCAAGCATAACTTCCCATCTGTGTGGTTTTAGACACAGGATTTCCTTTTCAGGATAAATGTAGAAATGGGCATTTCTAATTTTCCATACTCTTCTTTCCTAGAGAAATAAGTTGTCTTCGTATGCTTTTAAATTGAGGATTCTTTGATCTTGTATTACCGCAAACAAAAATAAGTTTTTGTGGGCGACATCTCACTTTATCAGATATATGAAATATTATTCTAATATATACTAAAAATAGATGAGGTGTTAGGGGAAGTGTTTACAGTGTTTTTACACAGTGAAGCGAACAGGCCAAGCAGTGAAGCGAACAGGCCAAGCAGCGTGAGAGACAGCAGTGTGTCACATTACTATGCAAAGCACAAAGGGAGCCAGCACTTAGGCTTGACGCTAGAGGGCATCTGTGTGCCACAGTTCCCAGCACAAATTAACTGCATGGTGTGTGCACAGGTGAGTGTAAAGGTTCAGCCAGGATTACTTAAAACTAGTCCTCTGTACTACTCAAATGTTGCAAAAGAACACTTAATAGAGTTGAAAGGAACTATAAATGTGGTTCCCCTGCTTGGTAGTAGATCTTTACATAGAAGTTTGAAAAGGCATCTAAGTACCTTTCAAGTCTTTCACATATTAAAAGATCATAAAGAGCTGACTTGAAGGTATGTAGCTGAGGTGTAGCAAACGACTAAGACTTCTCAATGAAACACTGCTCTCTACCAGTCATTGCAATGAAGTTCCATACAGCTGCATAGTAAGACTTGTTCCGGTTTTGGACACCTCTTAAGAAGCTCAAAAGTCAGCTGGTCTGTTTATTTTGTACAAGAGCAGCTAATTCACCTACACCTACAGGAAGGAAACATCAGTCTTGTACAGCATGAAGCAGGTAGATCGACAGAAGCCCTGGACAAATTTCAAAGAGTCTTCCCCACCCTTCCCCCTATCTCCTTGAGCATCCAAGGCTTTCCCAAATCCATCAGGAGTAGGGATGACAGTGCTGATATCATTCCTCTTTGTTTGAATCCACAGGTACACCATGGAGTTACCAGTTCTTTAGACTCAGCCAGCCAGCCATGCGGTGTGGCCCAGCCCCTTTACACCTCAGCTATCCCAGAATGCTTCCATGGTCTGTTTTCAGACTCTTAAAAAAACCAAAAAAACTTTTTTTGGTAAAAGCTTTGGCTTAATCTCTTAAAACTGTTGTCCTTTACTGCTGCTAAGGGAGAAGCTGTCTGTAAGGGGGATTAATAATCTGCCTCCAACTTGTTTTACTGAGGGGAGAGGGTGAGCGCACACACATTAGATTGCACCAGTACCACTTTGGGAGGAGATCTAAGTTCTTTGCTTTCCACAAAGTGGGGAAGTGGTTGATGAAAAAATCCGTTAAATCAGCCGTGCTACAATTGAACTTCTTGTGACTCCCCCTCCCTTTAGTAAAATGTGGGAGATAAGTACTTGTTTTCTTATCCTTTAACTTAAGTGTAATGTAACCAAACCAAATGCCCTTTCCTTTCAGTTCTCTTCCTTTCTCTCCTCCTGTGTTGAACTTTAGCCTGTAAACTTCTAAGGTGTGGACATATCTTTGTTTCTAACTCTAAAAGGGGTTATATATGTATTGATGTATTAAATAATAGATATGGTAATGTGAAAAACTCTGCAAAGTGTCAGAAGAAAAGGGCTGACTGCTGAGGCAGAGGGAGAGAATAGAGTTGCCAGTTCTCGGTTTTAAATTTTCCCAGTAATGGGGATTCCTTATTGTTCATTACATGTACATCTCTCTTCCAAAGAATTGTGGCTAAACTCCACAATTCGCTTTTCCCCCTTGCCTTCTAATCAGCCTTTGCTTAGAAAGCAGTTCTGACTCATCTCAGCTGGAACTGGTTCCTTGCAACACAGCCAGTCTCACATGAGGATTCCTGTTATATCTCTGCATAACTTGCTGCTCTTTGGTGACTCATACAGAGATGAAAGGAGCAGCGCTCATTGGAGGGCAGGCAAACCTTGCTCTTGCAAATGAACAGTAAACCTTTGGGGTTGTGTTAAATGTGTCCTTCAATTTTAATGAAAAAAATCAGGTGCCCCAGTGATAGCCAGCATAATGCAGGGGTTAACAAGTTGGATTAGAAGTAGGGTTGCAAATCCCCATTTAGCCATGAAGTTTGCTGGGGTAACTGAGGGATAGTCAGCAGTTTCAGACTGACCTACCTAGCAGGGCTGTTGTGGTAATATGGGAGCAGAGTCACGTATGCCACCTTGATCTTGGAGCAAGGGGAGGATTAAAATGGTTAGCTAGGTACACTTCTACACCCCCACCTACTCATGTGAGGTAGTGTAGGATAAATAATCTGGTTGGCTTCTGACAATCTTTATATTTTTAAATAACCTAATACTTCACTAGAACTGTTTTTTCCTGATACTACAAAAAGTCCTAATTACTGATCCTGTTTCCTGAATCATTTCAGAAACTGGTGGTATGTGGTAATAAGGGTGTATCCTCTATACCGTTCTCTGTAGTGACTGGTTTTCTCATGTTTCTATTAATACAGTTTTATGTTCTTTGAGTAATAGAAGGAAGCCTTATAGAAGAGCTCCTATGAACTCTTTGACAGGTTTGTTTAAAGTTAAATTGTAATCATTTATAATAAGCTTGCTAATTGAAATGGTCTAAATAGGAGTGATGAAACAAGAGTAAGGTCAGTTTAGTGCTCTAAAATCCAAACCAGCTGTTGGTGGATGGGAAGCAGAAGCAATTTCTTGCCAACTCTTAGCATTCCAGGCAAAGGTAGGTGAACATATTTCAGATCCTTTGAACAATGACCTTTGTAGCTGATCTTCCTGGCCTGGTTAGCACATGTGACAATGAAGTGTCAGAACAGACACTACCATTTCATATTGCAGAGAGGGGATCACAGTTGTGGAACAGCAGGATTTGAGTCCAGTGGCGCCTTTGAGACCAACAAGATTTTCAGAGTGTAAGCTTTCGAGAGTCAGAGCTCCCTTCTTCAGACACAAATCTTGGGTTCTCTAAGATGCTGCTGGACTCAAATCCTGACAGACTTACACACCTATTCACCTAACAATGTGGAATCTCCCCTGTATATTGAAAGTTTATTAAAACATCTATACCACACCTTTCCATGTGGTTCAGGGCAGCTTTCAATAAGAGTTAAAATATTTCCAGGTAAAACCAAAATAAAATAACTTTCAAGTCTCCCTTCACACCTACTCCAAAGTCCAGGCAAAAGCAAGCTTTGCAGTGCTTCATGATCTCCAAGGAATGCCCCCTCTCACCTATGTGGGGAGCCCATTCCACAGAGCACAGAATGGGCTTGTTCGTGATTGCCGACCCACGTGGAAAACGTTCTCCACAGTGGAGAAAGCCTGGGCTCTGGCTGATGCCGAATGGGCCACCTTAAGCAATTGTGTAGCCCACAAATGGCTGCAAGAAGACCGTAGCTGGTTCACGGGGACATATGGAAGGAGACTTCTTCAGATATGTAGGTCCCAGGTCATGAAGGTCAGAACCAGCACCTTTGAATTGAACTTAGAAACAGACTGGTAGCCAACGTTGCCTTCAAAATGGGCAACGTATTTCCAGTGGCTGGCTGCATTCTAAACCAGTTGTGGTTTCCAGGTTATCTTCAGGGGCAGCCCAACGTAGAGAGAGTTGCAATGATCCATAGAGTGTGGATCAGCATGACCAGATTGAGTCTTGGTAATAAGAGAGTTGATGTACCAGATGCAGCTGATAGAAGGAGCTCCTGGCCATCGTGGGCCAAAGGCAGCAAAGAAAGAACTTGTGTGCTGTGCTACTTTTCTGCTTGCAGGGTGTTTATTAGGAAAAGACCACCTCCCAAACTGGAAGCTGTAGACTGAAGCGCTACAGTTCATTCTACTGTATCCTGCATCTGTAGCTTAGCTGTCGGCCTGTGTCAGGTAACAGTATGAATGCTCATGCTGTGTTTTACTTACAAGCTAAGGTACAGGATGTACAGAAAGTGGCTTAGCGTGTGAAGGAAGTGCCATTTAAGCATGTAAAGGAAGTAGCGCCTTTAAGACCAACCAACTTTACTGTAGCATAAGCTTTCGAGAACCATACTTCTCTTTGTCAGATGCCTGGAAGGTATGAAGAAACTGGCCAGATATGTATAGGATGGGAAGGGGGAGTAGATGCAAATCAGTTGCTTCTGATAATGAGAAGCAACTAATCTAATATCAGAAGCAAACTGATTTCATTATCATAAGCAACTGATTTGCATCTACTCCCCCCTCCCCTCACCACCTATATATATCTCGCCAGTTTTTTCGTACCCTCGGTGCATCTGACGAAGAGAACTGTGGTTCTCGAAAGCTTGCTACAGTAAAGTTGGTTAGTCTTAAAGGTGCTACTGGACTCTTTGCCAAAATAAAAAAATACAGTAAGAATGGGCTTGTTCGTGATTGCCGACCTGCGTGGAAAACGTTCACCGGTGCGTGGTCCCTGATAATCTGGAGGGCAGTTTTCTTTTCGCTGTAAAGCCCCTACGCATATCTCTAGCAACGGGGGGCGCGCGCGGGGGAGCACAGCACAGCTTTCCTGCGGAGCAACTGCTAGAGGGCGGTGAATCCCCGAGGGGGCGCCCATTGTCCACCGCTGCTGTCTCTGCGTGCCTCGTAAAAAGCGAGCTCCGAGCCGGCAGTGGCGGTAGGAAGCGCCTTGGGGCTCCCGGGTAGCGAGCGGCCAATGCCGGAGCAGCGCTTTGTTCTCGGCAGCTCCCGTGGCTCGAGCGAAGGGATCTAGGCGGGGCAGGCGCCGAGCCCCCGCCCCGAGGCCGGAGCCGAGCGCGGGGCTTCCCTGGGCCCGCCCCCTCCCCCGCCCGGGAGTCGCGCTGGGCCGGGAAAGCCGCGTTCAAAAGCGGCGCGAGGAGGGCAGCTTCCTTCAGCAGCACTGAGGGACGCCGGGCGGGCGCAGCTGCCGCCGGCCGAGCACGGAAAGCGCCTGGGGCTCCGTCGCCGCTCGTCGTCCGCCTGGCGCAAGTCCGCGGGCGGCGGGAGGATGCTGGAGGGCGGCTGCACGCCGGTGAAGGAGGGCGTGCTGGAGAAGCGCAGCGACGGCTTGCTGCAGCTGTGGAAGAAGAAGCGCTGCATCCTCACCCCGGAAGGGCTGCTGCTCATCCCGCCCAAGCAGCCCCCGCAGGAGCCGGCGGCGGCGGCCGCTCCCCCCGGCGCCGAGGCGGCCAAGATCAAGGAGCTGCCCTTCTCCACCATGAAGACGGTGGACTGCGTGGAGCGCAAGGGCAAGTACGTCTACTTCACGGTGGTGATGGCCGAGGGCAAGGAGATCGACTTTCGGTGCCCGCAGGAGCAGGGCTGGAACGCCGAGATCACGCTGCAGCTGGTGCAGTACAAGAACCGGCAGGCCATCCTGGCCGTCAAGTCCACCCGCCAGAAGCAGCAGCACCTGGTCCAGCAGCACGGGCCCCGCCTCCGCAGCGCCTCCAACTCCGCCTAGCCGGCCGCCCCAGGTACGAGCTCGCCCGCGCGGGAAGCCCCGCCGCCTCCGCCTCGGCCCCTCTGCTGCCCCGGGCGAGGACCCCTTGGGGAGCTGCGCCTCGCTCGCCAGCAGCCTGCCTGGCGGGGCTTCGGAGGGGGTGCCTTTTCTGCGGGGAAAGCCGGAGCGGGCGGAGATCATCGCAGGGGCGTTTCAGCCCGCAAGCACCTTGCCTGCTTCTCTGGGCGATGGAGGCGCTTGATGATCTCGGGCCGTTCGTGCCTTTTCCCACGTGCAGGTGTTTCTCCATTGTGAAGTATGTTGCCCCACGCAGGCTCCCTTATTTGCCATGCTAGTAACAGTGAACCACTGACTGTCTGCAGAGTATCTGCTCCTTATCTGTGAAATGGATTATGTGTAATTAAATCTCAGGAAGAAAAGCAGTTGGTCTAGTCTTTTCTATTTTGCTGCTACAGACTAACATGACTAACTCCTCTGGATCTTTTAATTCTGGAATTCTGTCTCAACTAGCCAAGTCTCTAGAGCACACCAAGAATTGACCCACTTTTTCGCTGTACAAGTGTGTGAGTGTGTTTGTCTTTGCTTGCTCACCACTTCCAGGCCTCCTCTGATTTTTCTCCTCCCACTCCCATCCAAGAATCCTAAAGCAGGTTAGTTACTGGTTCATGGGATCATTCTGAACAATTTCCAACTAAGTGTATTGTCAGGAGGGCAACCCAAACATACACACCAGCAACCGTGTGTATGGCTGATAGCAGTCCCATGGTCACAAGGACAACTGTAAACTCAAAAATTGTTGCCAGTTTTATGTGAGATTGCCCATTTCATATGTTATGGTTATTCTTGGAAGCATATGCCCAAGGGCAATTGGAACTGTCTGTTTATACAGGAAAACGGTGAATCGGACCTGAGGTAGTGGTGGATAAAGGGATGTGTGATGAGTGTTGCAAGCAGCTTTTTCAGGTTGTTGCCTTTTGTGCGGATGCTTTGCAAAGAGCCTCTGTGCTTTGTACTGTCACTGTTGGGTTTAAAGTAGCAAGCAGGAGGGATGCCTCTTGTTAAAGTGAAAAATGGCTCAGTCACTGTATTGTATTGTTACAGGTTGAATTCAAAAGGCATCTGCAAACAAGGTGGATCCTTGATCAATTGATCACAAAGTTGACAGATGAAAATAGCACAGCGACATGGGAAAGCATCAATTCAACTGCCGGAATCTTCCCATTTTGGGTACAGTTCATCTCTGCTCTGGGAAAGCATTTCAACTCCCTTAGGTTATTATGACTACTCGTGAGGATTATTTGACCTGCTGGGCCCCAAAGGACGTACATTGTACTGTCATTTTAACTCTAACGTATTTTGGGTTTTTTATGTTTATTTATTAGGGTTTTTTTAAAGTTTGCAAAATATTTCTGAATGTAAACCATCGAGAAATGTATCAGATGCAGGGTACACTTGTATTGGCTGTATATATTGCTACCCTTGGAGGCTAGAGGAAATTGAAGAGAGAAGATGCAGGTGAAATGAAGAAATTTACTGAAATGTGAACTTTCCAGCTCATTTTTCATATATATGACGTCAGTTTTAGTTTCCACAACTGAAAGACTCATGAAATCAACGTATGAAGTATATCCCACTGCGTTAAAAGTCTTTATCACAATCATAATGCAGAAGAACAGCCACTTTTCCAAGGAAAACAGTAACTTGGAACTTGATCTCTATGTTATTTTTATTTTTATTACATATCCATCTGAAGAGTATTATATTTTGTATTTAATTGTAAATACACTTGGGTATGCCACTTTATTCGGGTTTCTATTTCATGTGCGTGTTAAGGAAATTCAACTCCATTGGCTATAAAGGAGGATGGATTTGAATTAAAAATACATTTTTAATAGTATAACAAGTGGTGAGAACTGTTTGTCTGAATTTGGGACCATACTTCTAAAGTTTTTCAAAGGTTGCAATCATAAGAACACTTTCTTGGGAGTATGCCCCATTAAATAAATGGGGCTTCTTAGCAGACCTGCTTAGTTTTGTTCCCAAGTTACTGTACTTGATTTGCTCAATTGCTATAAACCTCTAATATTCCACACTCAGTTTTTCCCATTGGATAAACATCTGGCAGTGCCATCCTAAGCAAAGTTGCATCATTTTAAGTCTACTGAAGAAAAAAAATCTGGAAATGATTGTTTAAAAACACAAAACGTAATGAAACCTATAAGGACATAGAACATTTCAGCCGTGGAAAAAGATGTATGTTGGTTGGCTTAGTAAGGTTAGCTCCTCTTCATATTTATGTCAGTAGTGTTTACAGTGTAATCCTATGCAAAGTTACTGCAGTCTAAGCTATTTAAAATAAGTGAGTTTAGACTGGAGTAACTCTGCATAGGATTGCACTGTTTAAGTCTTAATATTGTACAAGTAGGGCATCTAATAGCTTCCTTAAAAAGTCAAGTCGTTCATTCAGATACAAGATTTCCAGTATGTTTTAACTGAATAAGAGAAAACATAGATTGGTACACTTGCAATGATAGTCCAGCTGTTTTCTTTTGAAGGATACCATGTGATTTTCCTTTTCTTCTTCCATGTCTTATTCTGCAAAAGCAAACTTATTTTGCCCCCATTAACCTCAGATTAGTGACAATCCTGGTGTACCTTGAAATATTAAGCATTTGAATGCAGTCCTCTGAGTCCTAATCCTTGCTAGTTATGAATGACTCTTTTTTAAAATTTTAGCTGTAGCTCTCAGTGATTGCAAGTATAGACTGGTTGAAGGATGTGAGTGTTCCTAGCTTCCTTATGTGGTATTATCCAAAATGTAATGAAATTTTTGCATAATCACCCAAGACACCAGTGAAGTTGGAAACAGGTTTTATATTATAATTTTTACTCTCCTTGGTTTCTCTGCTCAAATACATTAGAGCTTCCACTTCTGCACTGAAATTTAATGTTTCAGAAGTAGGTTTGGGAGCAAAATATTCAAATCTTAGTGAGTTTCTTGGTGCCAATGCATACTGTTACAATGAAATACTATTGGGGGAGGGGGAAGTACTCTCCAGTCATAGCAATGGCTGCCTTTATTTTTCGGAGAATTTTTCATGCCAGCTCAAATCTTCTTGTAAATTCAAAGCATGTTATCTCCTGAAGAGCAAGCCATGTACTATGTATAACTGGTTACAGGGAACACCTATAGGAAAAGATCAAACCCTGTGCAGGCAAGCACCCCAGAACAAGATGTAGGAAAGCTATAAGAGGGAATCAGGCTTTCGCTGTGACCTCTGGGTCACTATTCGTTGTCTTCAGCTGAGTGGTTATCTAAAGGACAAACTTTACTATCATCTAGAATGATTTTTGTTTTGGTCCTTAAATATTTTTCCTGTTTGAATAGCCTGTAGCTATTTTTCTTCACATAGTTCTCATTGGGCTTTGCTTTATTTTACCTATAAAATCAATTCCCAGTGGAGTAACTGAGGACACTGCTGAATCTTTGATGTTAAATAAAGTTTCTTGTAGTACATTTTGGATAATAAAAGAGAGATTTGAACGGATGTAGAAACAGATTTAGCTTCCAACCCTCAGTCACTAGGAACCTAGGTGATTTACTTCCCAGTAAATATGTCTAGGATTACACTATAAATCTCAGTTGAGGTTCATAAGCAATTTAACCTCAGTAAGGGAATACGGACATAAGATATGTAGGGCTGAGAGAGGTGTTTTGGAAATCAAGTAACAATTACAGCTGTCTTGGAAAAATTTCTGGTCATTTGTGCCTATTAGGAAAATACTCAATTATACAAAGTATAGTTGACAGAGAGGTTTGCAGATTGCATTTTCTGTCACCATGAAAGATTGGAGCCATCATGTACACAAACCTACTCATAAGGAAAGGCCAAAATTCATCAAAGAATGATGACTTTTAATAACTATTGGAGGGATTGTTCAATCACATTTTTAAAGTTTACTTATTCTTTGTGGTATTCACCATCATGAAAAATGGTGCATAAATGAAGCAGAATGTAATGGCTGTTTACCAACGGGCTGCCAAGTGATTTGCCTGCGAAAAATCAGCTTTATACTGGCACTAGAAATGGGTATTGGTGAAAAATATAACTTGTACAATAAGGATTATTCAGTGAAAAAAAATAAGCCCAGGAGCGCATGTAAGAAGATGCCTTTAGTATTCAAAAGGGGGGTGGGAATCTACCCAATGATTTCTCTGTTACATTATAGAAGAAGTTCCTCTTCTGTAGTTTATGGTATGCAAATAATGGCTTTTACAAATTAACTGCAGTGTTGTACCAAATGTTTTCTGGCATATCCTATTGTGAGCTGAAATGAGTGTTATCAAACAAATGTGTGTAAATATGATTCAACTGATTTCCGAGAGATGTGATTTATTTTTCAATATGCATTCCATTTCAAATAAAGAAGTATCTATTGAAATGCTTTGCTGACGTGGCGTGAAAATATTATTCTGTGGGGCATTCTGAAAGCATTTTTTCCTTGGCTTGGAAATCTTTAATAAGCTGCTATAAATCTTATTCATATCAATGGAAGATTGTTGTCTTTGATTCCATTAACTTGGGGATTATGCTGTAGAAGTTACTGGCTTTGAGTTTTAAAGGAACTTAGTGAAATCCTGTGATTTCTGAAAGTACTTTCTGGAAGAAGAAATGCTGAGAATTGGGAATGTTTTCAAGAATAGCCTTTTTTTAGATGAGCATTTGAATTGACATTTCATTAATAATGGCCTGGATTCAAACATTCAAGTACCCTCAAGTTTTCTTAAGTGAGTGTGACAATGCCTGGTGATTCTCCCTTCCCATTGCCCCAGAATGTTCCTGGAAGGAGCAGGCGGACCCTCAAGAACAACATGGTGGAGGTCTGCGGGGGGGGGGGGGAGATGGGAACAGACAGCTCCTTTCTAAATGCCCCTCAATTTTCTGAATGCAGTTGGATATAAGCCTGTGTTACCTGTCTGATCTTTTGTTTACTGGGGAAATTGTAAAAATACAGAATACTAACCGGAGAAGTTAACTACAACCAGAGTACTAACCAGAGAAGTGAATTACAGAGAAGTGAACAGATACAGCTGTTTTGGTGTGTCAAAAGATGGTTTTTTGTAAGATTTGTATGCTAGTAGTGGCTTATTTGTGTCATTGTCTATATCTAGATACAATTGCAAACACTGTACATAAAAGTATATATCCTGAATCATAATCAAAAGCATCTGACAAGTTCTTGCTACCTCAACCAGGAGTTCTGGAGAGTTACGATACAAATATGCTAAACAAATAATAAATAAATGCATCATAATAGCTGATTATTGGTCACTCTGAACACTGCCTGCTATTAAGTCAAGGTTTGTTTTGCAGCCAGGTAATTAGAGTGCAAAAATACAAAAAGAATATTGTAGACGGTGACTCTCAGCACAAATGGTTGCATTAATTGATTGTTGTTGACTGTTATTAGACTGCTGGAATTGTTATGTACTTAGGTTATTTTGGTTTGGGGTTATTTTATTAATCATAGTAATTGTAAAGTTAGCATTAAATTTTGAGCATCATGTGGCTGTTGTGATTAAAAATGGGAGATCAATTCAACATCAATAACATTGTGTTGGGATTTTTGGCTCCAATATCTTTTGCTTTGGAACTACATTTTTTTCAACAAACAATAACATTTTAACATTTATACTAGAGCCATTTTCTAGTTTTTTTTAAAGCTGTGATTTACTTATGCTCTATCATACCCCATAGCTGTTCATAAGATACGGTTTTTAAGCAAAGAGGGTTAAGTGATCGTGGTTCATAGTCCAAGTGATTTTACCTAATAAGATTGCCGTAGTTTTTCATTCGCTCTTGCCAATGGAACTGGCACGACTGTGAGTCAGATCAACAGAGTCTCATAGCAAACTCTGAGGCAATGAAGTCATTCTGCCAAATGTAACTCGTGAAGCACTCACAGAGCCATTTGATTGCCACATTTCACAGTTATCATTATATGCCTCTGCAACAATAGCCATGAAGATAATGCTCCACTTGTAATAATTTTAGAGGGAGAAAGTCAAGCGTAGGCAGAAGCGGCCTTTTCAATGAAAACTAATCATAGCCACTTTAAAGCTCAGCAATTGTGCAGTACTCCCAAATCACAGATAAACATGGTTCCATAACTGATGTTCAGAGCTTTGATGAATGTTTACTAATGGTCTCGTCATTTACTCATCACTTATTTTGCTTCAACTAATTGCCTAGTGTTTACTCCGATATTACTAATTTCTTCAGGCATTTTTCGCACAAGTGGGTTAAAAGAGTTTTTGTATTTCTGATGGGAATCGCAGAACCTACATTGGCTGGAACGTTCGTTTACGTTATGAATGCCTCTCCACTGTCTCTGCTGCTTTTTTAATGGTCAGCTGTAAATCGTATGAACTTTGGCTTCCCATGTGATATCTAATGTTAAAAACCCAGTGGCTTTTGAAGGCTTGGAACCAGAAGAGAGCCACACCAGCAGTCTTGCACCGTGACTCCATATGTGGTGTTGTTCTTACAGAGTTGGTGACACATCAGGGCCTCTGAAGGCAATTTAATTCACCATAGGTGGCTGGCCATGTAAATATCAGCCTTCAAATAAAATGCAAATAGCCCTGTTTTACTGAAGCATACGTACATAGCAACTGATAGATAGTAACTTGTACAAGTCATATAACAGGTTCATGACAAAAATAGGATACAAACGCTCACAGTTCAGTACTGTTTAGTACTACTTATGTGCTAGTCTCAGGGAATCGTGCTGTAGATAGTCGCAGGAGTAATGCTGGCAAGCAGAAATCACATGACCTTTTATCTGGTGGTGTTTCAGGCCTTCTGAGGTGGCTGTGCAAATAACCTCATTTCAATCACAGACCGATTACTCTTTTCTTAGTTTACTTTGTGTTTCTTAGTAACACAAAGTCACACTTGCAACCTTTAAAATTATCCTGTAAAAGATTGTATGCAATATTCTAACAGGACTGTTATGGGAAGTTAAAGCAAACTTCAGAAATTTTTCAGTAGAAACTCAACAATGGAAATGGATCTCTGGAGGACGTGATGACCTTTAAAATATGCCAGAAGACTGGTAAGACATATGCTGTCATTTAAAATAAAAGCATATCTTGTCCTTCTAATTATGAAACAATATGCAGAAGGTGAAAGAATTGTTTCAGAGGCTTGTCACAGTAGTGATGTTCCATTAATAAAATCCTGTGAAATTTTCAACTGTTTTTACTGTTTTTTCTAAGTCTCCAGTAAGCAAACACACAAGCAAACAATTTGAAGGTAGGATGACTACAGCTTTTTGTGCCTTAGAGAAAATGGCACTCAGAACTGTCTGCTATATGTTTTTTTGCTCAGGGAGTCTTCTTAGCAGTCTGGTGGCTGAGACCACATTGTAAGTATATATACACATTATGATTGGGATGTTTGCCTGAAGTGGTGAATAAATGCCTGCCCTCAGCGCCAACCCCCCCCCCCTCACTCTTAAGAAAACGGGTGGAAAGTGGTCTCCATAATGATGCTGTAGGAATTTCCCCATGTCTCTATAGTTTTTACCATAGAGATTAGGGGAAATTCCTAGACTGTTACCCAGAAGAGACATCACATCTTCTCCAAACTGCATCCTCAAAACTTCCCATTATTTATCAAGGCAATGCAGGCAACCCTACTGGGATGAATAACATATGATCACTCTCCAAGGACGTGTCCTTTTAATAACACCTCTGCACTGAATGTAATATATTCTAGCCTGTAATTATTCCACCCGTGATGCTTTCTCTGCGATGTAAGGAAGAAGGGAGCTCAAGAACAGTGGCTGTTCTGTTTTAATTAAGTTTCTCTGTGAATAATTTTAGAAAATGTCAGGCATGTCCTCATCTAGCCCTTCTTGAATGCCAGTTTTGTTAATGGCCACAAGTGCATGCAAGGTCTCTGCACTACAGTGGTTGGTGCTATATGTGTGAAAGCGAATAGTAAAGGTAGAAAGGAGAGAGTTAAAGCAAGCAAACAAATAGTGTTAGGCTTGACCTTGAAAAGGAACTGATAATATGGTTAAAGTTTGGGTTTGGGTCCTAAACTCCTGTATTACAGAAGAAATGTGTTAAGCGTCAATTTGCTTGGGGTGCAAAGTGAAGAGAATTTTGAACTGCCTGTTTGCAGCTCCTCTGAGGAAAATAATGTTATCTATAGCTTCAGGCTTGTTGTTGTTGCTGTTTAGAAAATAATAATAAGATACTGCGCAGCAAATAACATCGGGGAAAGGTCCTTCAAAGACAAATATGTTTCATCATCTTGAAAAGTGACATCCTTTCCATGGCTCTTTAAAGCAATTAGAAAAATGAAGACAGAAAAATGAAGGCAGTCTAGATTAGTCAGCGCTCCTTTCACAGCTGCACACATTGCTTCCTGAATGGTATTAATTAAGGTGTAATCTGGTTTGCATTTGCAGCTGTCATATTCTTGAGTTCTCGTCTTATTATTTTTTTAAAAAGAAGCAATGGTCTTGAGCAACGGGAACAAAAGAGGAATCATGGCAAGATAGCGTTTTGGAAAACAATGATGGAGAGGTCGACCATTCAGATGAACTATGAAAGCTCAGCCAGTTTCTTAGTGTAACAAACGTGGAATTTGTGATACTTCTTCTGTCCTATGGGCTTGGCTTAACACATTGCAGGAAATCCAAACCCATAAGAAAAGGAGTGGCAGTGTGGCTTAATGATTGCAGATGCTGATGCCACTGCTGTCTCCTCCTTCACGGGCCTCCAGTGTCAGGAAATGGGTTTGTTCAAGTGCCTAAGACTTCCAAAGAGGTGAGTGCCAAGCACCTCCCTCCCACTGGGAGGGTATGGGGATCTGGCAACCCTCAATTCATAGTTACCTTCATACTCATAATTAATGGTCTTGCACAAGAGGTTAACCACAGTATATTTTATGATGATTGTGTTCATTGAACAAGTCTGCATGCATTGGATTGAGATGGATGAAATAAGTCAATGGATTGTAGCCACTTCAGACTGCAAGTGGAGGAATATTTTTAATGCACTGCTGTCCAATATAACCTCCACCACCACAGCTGCCCTGTTTCCTGGCAGAAAACTAGCACAGGAAAGATCTGGATAAGCGCAGATATCCATCCATCCATCCATCCATCCATCCATCCATCCATCCATCCATCCATCCATCCATCCATCCATCCATCCATCCATCCATCTGATATGTTCGATTTTTTAAAAAAATGAAGAGAGATTTTACGGTGGGTGGAATTAAAATGGCATTCCCCAACCTGCAATTCAAATGTAAACAAAATCAATAAGGCACTTGGATGATAAGGAATTGAAGATGACTCTTCAAAAATCTGGAGCACAGAATCTTAACAATAGTTATTATAAGTTTAATAAATACATTGCAAAATCAGCTTTGCACCCAATTAAAAATCTCTGGTTGGGGGTGTATTTTCTTTTTCCTCCTAAGTTTTAAACCACAGTTTTAAACATTATACATATTTTTAACCAATAAGCTTTCTCCCTAATGGATACTTACTTAATATAGCATTTATCTTTGGAATGAAGATTGCTTTGTGTTGCATATGGCCACCCAGGATACATTATGTCTTTGCAAAGGCAAGGCTCTGGCTGTCATTACATGGTCATAAATTTCGCGCCAAACTAGCGACATCTCCTGCCGAATGCCCACCTTATTCCATTCCAGTTGTGAGATCATCATTCTCCTTCCCAAACGGGTCACTATTCATTTTCTCATCTGCTTCCATGTGAACGTCCAGGATTGTCTCTGAACGCTTCGCAATGCCAAAGTGCTCACTTCCCCGCTCATCCTTCCTACATTTTCAGTTGATTTTCCTGCCCCTCGCTCCCAGAAGCCCTTTTGTGATCGGCAATCGTGCACCTAATTAATTTTTTTTTTAAAAAAATAAGCCTTATTGCTATATTACGATCTTGTGTAATGCTAGAAGAAATGCCCGAAGGCCCTTTCCCCATCCTAATTCAAAATGCAAAGTAAATGTATATTCTCTTATTGTATGATCTGCATTGGAAAAAAAAATGGCTCGACCAATGTTTTCGCCACTTCATGGGCAGGAAAACTCGGCTGCCTATCATGCTTGAGTTTGAGGTTGGACTATCACAATGTTGATATCAGGAAATTGCGATATAGCAAAAAATACAGGAAAAAAAATTTAAAAGAGCCCACTCACATGGAGCATCGCTTCATTTCCCCCCCCCTTGCCCAGCCTGGCCCCCGCAGAGTAACGCCAGGCTGAACCGGGAGAGTGGGAGGAAAGGCACCCAGAGCATTGCTGCATCTTCTCCCCCCTCCGATGCTCTGCCTTTCCCCGGTCGCATGGAGCGTCACTCCACCTCCCCTCGCCCAGCCTCCGCAGAGTGATGCCGGGCTATGCAGCTCCAGGCTACACAGCTTCAGGCAGGGGCCAGGCGAGCAAGGTGGGGGGGAGATGCAGTGATGCTCTGGCCTTTCCTCCCGCTCTCCCAGTGCAGCCTGGCATTGCTCTGGAGGGGCCAGGCCAGACGAGGGGGGGAGATGAAGTGATGCTCCATGCGAGCAGGCTATGTAGCTCCTGGCCACGCGAGTGGGAGAAGGGGAAATGCAGCGATCCACCTGAAGAGCGGCAGGATAGGTGCCCTACACCTGCACTTCCCTCCTTGCCACTCTGTAAATGTTAAACTTTAAACTGCACGGATGCCTACACTTTTGAACTCTAGTAACTCATCATGTCTGTTTCGGTTCAGAGAGTGCTTCTGCCTGAACAACTGGAAGCGGAAGCATACGAGATGTGATGGGTGAATCTGTTATGATGCCGATAGCAATGATGACGCTATTTGGTGCAAAACTGACAGAATAAGTGGCCGTGTGACGACGGCCTCTGTTAGTAAAAGTGGCCATTGTTGCCCTTACACATTTTGGAAGTAGAAGAAGACAAATCAGTGCAACAGGATTTTTTCCAAGCAGCCATTGCCTACAAGGATTCCCTGGGCAGATGATACAGGTCAGGTGTATTTTAACACTGCTCAAATCAGCACTGACTTGCCATAAAATCCAAATGCAGAAAAGGCCTCACAGGACAAGAGCTTACAGGACCTTTGGTCCTCTCTTGTGCAACAGCAATTAATGTTGGCAGCAGTCCTAAAAAACACATCTTTTGGAGCCCTCTCACTGGAACCAGAGTGACATGTTCACAGTAATCAATTTAAAGACTACAGGCTATTATTATCTAGAGGGAGACCCAGGAAAGCTCTGAGTCTGACCATCATTTCCAATTCCCTTCTCTCACACTTTCTTCTGAAGGATTATTTCCATTAACTTCATGGGAATCCAGTCTGCTTTCTGCTCAACACAAGGATTTTAATTTCTCTGTTTTCACTAGGAGTCTTAATTAATGCACGGCCAGTGCTAGAAGTGTACACTGAAAAAATTTCTGTTTCCATTTCAGATCTGGGGTAATGTACCGTTATTGGTTTTTTTCAGGTTGGGGAGTTGCCAGCTCACATCTAATCCATTCGTTTTTTTGTTATGAGTTTTGCCCCATTCTTTGCAATCGGGGCTTCCAGGCAATTTGGGGCAGTTGTGTCTGTACTTAGTGGCGCCAAAGTTGCACAGAACATAGTCCTCCTAAACCATTGATTCACTGACTTTTTCTTCAGTTACACTACACACGCACAACAACAACAGACCCTGAAGGTGTCTGTTAGTGGGTACACACTATGGCGGGAAATCTGACTGTCGATGGAGTAGTGGGGTAGCATTAGCGTTAAAAACAATCCTGCGTTAAGTTCATGTTTTTCTTTTTTATAGTGCCAATAAATTATTACCTTTGCAACCTGTTGTTTTTGTTGAAGCCATGTTTACTTGTGCTTTGCAGTTTTGTTCCCATGATGAGGGGGATGTTCTTGCATTAATTGCCACCAGTCTCCATCTCCCAGGCGCAGACAGGCAGTGTGTTTGTCTGACCACCCCACTCACCTAAAAATACCTGTTTCCCCCCCCCCATAAGTTTTCCATTTTTGGACAGCTGCAAATCCATAAGTAGGCAGGCAGAATTGTTTTTTAAATGGCAGAACTTCCCTGCTTACTCCCAGAGAAGTATCTTTAGAATTGCAGCCTATGACTGAAGGCTTCAAGGGCTTTTATCAAGTTTGACTGATTGAACAGACTAGTTGCACCCTGTCCCCAGCGGCAGTTTTCCTCAAAGTGTCCGAGTGCCCTGATGGAGGTGGGGAAGACAGACCAGTGCCTGGATAGCACTGCAAAACAAAAGATGACATTTCCCCCAAACAGGTCTACTCAGATGCACGTTCCATGTTATTAAATAGTCTTTACTGCAAGGGAAGTGTCTTTTGAATTGAAGTCTGGACATTCACCCTTCCAAACATTTCCAAAGCTGGTAGGCAGGAGGGACCTCTCCTAATGAGGATCAAATTGATGGGGAGACAATGCCGTTGCCTGGGTAGCAACAGAGAAAAAAAGATGCATTTGTGTGCATTGAGCAAATTCCACCATCCTTCCAACTGAATTAGTTAATAATGTAAGGGCTCTTTACCCTTGGGATCCGATTGGTGAATGCCGTTAAGAAAAACAAGATGCTGCTGCTGCAGCAGCAAGGTAAGAACCAAAACGAAACACACACACTTATTGGTGTGGGGGTGTTGTTATAATTTGGTTTCCTGGATTTGGTTCACTGATCTGAAAGCTGCTTTAACAAAATAAAACAGTGACTTCTGGGTGTATTTCTGACTTGTTTGTTTCATTTTGCAAACTCCTAATCAGCACTTGCCTTCTTTATAACTATGTCAAAATGATGACTCACAAGAAGGTATGTCTGTATGTTGAGCAAAGCTCACCTGTTGAATCAATAAGAGGTGAGGCAGCTGGATTACTTTGGGCTGCATTACTACTTGCCCTATGCTATCTACTCAAATTGAGTACAGTATGGAATGGAACCTCATTTGACCACAGGGGTGTGAAATGTACTCAGCTGGCAGAAGTTCTAAGCTGCTAGAACCTGATAGGATGTTCACTTCTCTAGCTTTATTCCCTCAAACACCAGTAGATGGAGAATTACAGATTTGTTTCCCTAGTAATCTAGACCTAGATCTTCTATTTTTGCTTTATACAATCTTCTTCAAATTAAGGACTGGACACATAATCTGAAACACATGAGTGTAAGGAAAGCCTTGGGAACATCACTTCTCAGAGTAATTCTAGGCAGGACTTTCCTTCCTTCTCTTTGGATCCTAATAAGCTAAGTTAGGCTTTTATGTAGATGCAGACAGACCAACATAACACCAATTTCAGAAAAGGAAAAATCCTGTATTTGCCATCATTGATTAAAAAGTTTAAAAAAGAGGGGAAACGCTGTAATTGAGCAATAAGATGACCACTGAGCAAAGAGAAATCAAATAAGCCATAAACACAAACTTTCCCCCCTAGATCTAAAACTTATCTATATGGTAGTGAATTAAGAAGCAGCTAGAATAAGCTTGAAGTTGCAAGATTTCTGTTACAGTGTATGTTAGGGTTACCAGATCTCCCTACTTGAGAAGTAAGAGGTGCTGGGGAAGTGGGAGTGCCTGTCATTTTCTCTTGCACTTGCGTTAGGGCTGCCAGGTCCCCTGGTAGGAGCAGGGGATCCCCCACTTCCAGCATCTGCCTCCCACTGCCACTCACCTGGCTGATGGTGGGGGGGAGGCCCGGGAATAGAGATAGGCACGAACCGAAATACAAACCAAAATTAAGCATGAACCAGGCTGGTTCGTAGTTCGTGAACCAGTGGTTCATCAATTCCCATTTCTGACAAACTGTCATGAACTTTAGGCTGGTTCGTTTGGTTCATTTTTTGGTTCATCACTGCAGACAGCCTGGTGCCAATCAATCAGTTTCCTAGGCAACAGGGGATGGACTTCCTGCAGACCTTCTGCTGACTCGGAAGTGAACTTCTGCTGGCCCAGAAGTGATGATTTTCTGACCTGGATGTGACATTTTCACGAACCAAATGAACTGGTTCACGAACCAGGGGCAGGTTCTTGAAAGTTCGTGGTTTGTGGTTCGTGAAATTTGACGAACCATGAACCACATGGTTTGGGTTTTTTTCCAGTTCATGCCCATCTCTACCCGGGAAGTGGGCCCAGGAAGCTAAAAACCTCCCAGACTAGCATGCAGTGGGTGCACTCCTGCCAGGTGCAAGGACATCACTTCCTTAAGAGGATATCATGCCTGGCAGTGGACATGCTCCCATGCCTCACAGGGGCCAAGTATGGGAATATGCCCATTGCTGAGCACAATGATGTAACTCTGGAAATGATGTCATTGTGCCCAGTGGGAGTGTGCTCACACGATGAAGACTCCTCTGGTAAGTGCCAGGTCCCCCCTTCCCACTGGGAGGGTAAGAGGACCTGGCGACCCTAACTTGTGTGCTCCACAATCCCCCCCCCATAACATCACTTCCAGTTCAAACCGAAAGCTACAGCATCTCAGCAGGCCCAAAACATTGTTTTGAGTATGTTTGGGGATGATTCTTAGAGACACTGTAGCTTCCAGTTTAAACTGGAAATGATGTTATTGGGGCATGCTCCAGCCTGCTTCTGCTCCCCTCCCCTCCCCAACCAGCCAGATGACCAGCAGGGGTGGAGGCTGGGGTTAGGGAATCCCCTGCCAAGGAAGGGATCTGACAGCCCTGGGCCATGTGCATGACAGTTTTCCAGCTATTCCTGAGTCCGACTTCTTTTATTCAAGCCTTCTTCCCATATCAATTTTGAAAACTCTTCTTTCCCCCCTAAAGGGTGGGTATCTCCAAATCTCTAGCAAAAAGCAGAATTCTTCCCTTTTTCAGTGAAAAATGTGTGTTTGTGAAGGATGGTGTTTATCTGCTTAGGAATGGAAACATCTTGTAATTTCTTGATTCAGACATGAACCTCAGGTTTATCTATATGCTCAGTTTATATTTTTGTCCTTTGATTATTGTGAGTTGACAAACAACCATCATAACTATAGACATGTTCTTTTGCTCTGAATCGAAGTGTGCCATTGGGTCTCAGCCAACTCGTGGCAACCTCATGAAGTTTCACTTCGTGAGCTTTTCACGGCAAGAGGTGAGCAGAGATCGCTTGCCAGTTGCCCCTGCCTTCCTCTGCACAGCAGCCCCAGTATTCTGATGAGCTCAGGCAAATCTGGGCTGTTGGGGCTACAGACCCTTTTCAGTGTCTCCTATTCTCAAGACTAATGCTCTGCTTTTTTAAAAAAAGTTATATTGTCTAGTTGCCACTTACAATTTAATTTTGCAGAAACTCGCTGTGGAGCTGATAATTTAACTTTACCATTCTTCCCTACAATAGTATGTCAGAGGAAGATTATAGGAAATAAAATTGAATAGCAGAGCTTGTTGTTAACTATCTGTGACAGTTCTGCCTGTCTAATGAGGCGTTTCCAATTATGGTTTTATTGGGCACCCTGAAAATTCATCTCTACTGTGTTAGGGGTCAAAATCAACGACTGATAAAGGAAGGACTGAGGATTGATTATAGCTGATGTTGCAAAGGCCAAATCAGAGTTATGAAGTAAAAAATACATACCTTTGAATGAAAGCAACTCATGGAAATTTTAGACTGACAAAGATTCTTTGTTTGTTAATGAAGCTCAGGCTTCTAATGTGAATATAATTTGCAGGGAAAATAACATTTTGAGTTTTGCCGGTGAATCCCATTTCATATATCCTGAGGTGAAGTACAGTCTTCACTGTCCATCGTATCTAGGATTTTAATGTTCTGAAAATATCATACTATTACCACTTAGAGCTTATCTGCTGCGTACTACATTAGCAGCAGCCTCCAAAGCTTTCAAAGACAGTCCCCCACATAAAGTACATAATAATCACCTAGCCTTGAAGCATCAAAAGCACAGATGTAATTGCCCAACCAGAGTGATAGAAAGGCTTGTGGCCTTCGTACCTGATAGAGCTGATGAATGGAACTCCTGGGCACCTCCACATATGCCTCTATACTGTACTTACCTTTTTAATAACACAGATTTCTGTTAGTCTGAACCTTGGTTGTATAAGCATAGTCTGGAACAGGGAGATATATATATATATATATATATATATATATATATATATAATCCCAAATAGTTGGAACTGAATCCAGGTAATTTGTCATTGTAAAAACTTGTGACCTTGTGGCAATCATGTGGTAGGTGATGTAGTTTGGCCCTGAGACACAAGGATGGGTGACTGAGAAATTCCAGATTCTTCAGCTTTTCCTCATTGTAAAGGTGCTCCAACACCTTAATGATCTTGGTTGACTTCTTATGTACTTTTTCCAGCTCTGCAATGTCTTTTTTTGGGATAAGGTGACCAGAACTGCCCAAAGTATTCCAAATGAGGCCACACCATAGATCTATCCAGAGGCATTATAATACTGACTGTTTTATTTTCAATCCCTTTCCTAATAATCCCCAGTACAGTTTGCCTTTTCCACTACTGCAGCATACTGTGACGAACTTTTCATCGAACTCTCCATTAGCTCCAAGAACTCTTTCTCTTTCAGTCTCAGCAAGTTCAGATCACACATTTGCATCTACTTAAATTTGGGGATTTTTTTATTCCAATGTACATCACCACGCACTTACCTACACTGAACTTCATTTGCCCAAGTACCCAGTGTGTAGAGATCCTCCTGGAACTCTTCACAGCCTTGTTTTTCACCATCCTGAATAATTTTGTGATCTAAAAACTCTACAATGAACCCCCCCCCCGCCCTTTTAATTATATTTTGCATACATGAAAATGAAATCAGTTTCACCAGACCCTTTCTAAGCTGGACCTTTTCTTTCCTTCTCTCCTTCTCATCATACATTTTTCCAAGTCAAACATTTCCAAGCATAAATACATCATACTGCTGCCAATTTTTAAAAACAAAACTGGCTGCAAAGTGTTTGCAAGGCTAACCACATGATTAGTTATCTGATTTGTGTTAACCCTCTGATTTGTCTAGTGGAGAATGCAATGGCTCCATTAATACTCACATATATGTTTTGCTTTGCTTTTCAGGGGTGAAGGTCAGTAATGATGAATCACTCTTTTTCCATTTCCAGAAGATGGTTTACCGAGTGAATCACTAAGCAGTGGTTCATATTAACAGTGATCTCCTGCAAGGGCAAGCCCCTAGGCCCAGAGCCTAGACAGTACAAACAAGGATGCCCTTTAGCCTTCTCAGATCTAAAGCAGCCTTCTTCACGAGACAATGCAATACATTTCACTGATTTGAACAGACAGGCTACATCTGGGAAATTATACAGTGAAGGAACTATTATGCTCCCATACCTAAAACAGCTGAGGATGGTAGAAGTAAAAATCTGCACAGTGGTAATTTATTTATTTTTTTGGCACAGAAGCCACTAGCATGGTGATGAGTGTTGTACAGAAATTACTTAGTATTTGCACAGGCAAGTTATACAGGAAGCTGTTGTTGTGACCATAGCTAATGCAATACTATTTTTAAAAAAGTATGCATGTAATATACTGGAAATGAAGGACTGAAAAGGAACACACATATGAAGAAGGGAGAAAGTTGGAGAGGGGCAGAGGTGATTCAAAATAGATCTGTAAAGGCCTTGCTAAAGAAGTGTACACTCTGAAAATCTTGTTGGTCTCTAGGGTGCCACAGGACTCAAATCCTGCTATGAGGAGATACTGTTGCTTGTACCACAACCCTCCCAAACGTCTTGACATACAATCAAGATGTCCTTCTGTATCTAAAAAGGATATCTGGATCACATTTATAAAAAGCAGTATGGGGCAGACAAAAATTCCATTCTCAAAGTATTTTGTGTGTTGTCCATATTTTATTCTATCCTGAAGTTTCTATCTTATTAATAAAGTCTAACTACTCATTGCAGTGTGAGTCATAAGATTCATGAAGCAAATCCCACTTATTGGATGCTACAGATTGTTTTGACTGCAACAGGCTAACACAACTATCCATCTGGAATCAGCCTCAATGAAAGTCTTTTCTCATGTGCCTCACTATTCTGCGGGAAAGTGAAAGGTAGCTTGTCTTTCTAAGTTCTTTCTACCCTGCTAGATGATGGCTCTTTAATGACCCACAAGGATAGCATTTAAATCAAAACTAGACATGAGCACAAATGGAAAAAAACCCTGAACACCCTGTTCATCGTTTGTTGCCATCCACGAACAACGAACATGGACGAACATGAACTGTTCCTGGACATGTTCATTGTTCGTAGTTCATGCGGGCCAGAACCACCCCCATAACCACCACTAAGCCCCCTCCCCTCAAACCCACTTACCTGGCCCTTTAAAGATCCCTTTAAACTTTCAGCTGGCAGGCAGTGGGGGGGGATTCCCCCCTGCCGCCTGCCAGCTGATAGTTTAAAGGGCCCTGTCCTGGCAAAAACAGCAGTGTCTGCTGGCAGCTAGTTTGAGGGGTTACAAAAGTGACCTTCCCAATGTCCAATACCCACCAAATTTGCAGGAGACATAGTCCTCACTGTCCTCTGAAGGCCCCCCCCCCAGTTTCAGAGAGATTGTACCCCAGGGAAGGCATGATCTGTGGGTCTCCCCGTTGGCTGTCATTTTCTCTTCACAGTGGAAAAAATGGGACTCTCTGCTGGAAGTACTTTGAAGGGTTAAAGCCAGAAGGAGTCCAGACAGAGTTCAGTCCCTCCCTCCCTCCAGTTGCCAAGGGGATTAATTGCAGGTGCCAGACTGTCTGGCTTGATGAACAGCTGCCAAAGGCAACAAAGGACGCTTGCAACGACCACCTGTTCGTTTAGGATGGGGCCTCACAAACAGCTTGTACGAGAACAGATTAGGCTGTTCGTGGGTTTTTTCTCTTTGTAATGCTGTTCGTGCCCATGTCTAATCAAAACCCATTGTGGAAGGTACATGAAGGTATCCCTGCCTGCAGGAGAAAGCTCAAAAGAAACAGTCTGGGCAGTCTTGAATTGGAATGAAAGATGTCTGAGTTTGGGGGCTGGTTAAGAGAGGTTGCTAAAAGGCTTCTGGCTAGCAGAACCCCATTTTCAGATCTGGAGAGAGGGACTGTTACCTCTTTGGGATTCAGCAACTTACCTTTTTATGCCTTCTTGGCTTTCCAGCACAAATGAAAAGATATTACAAAAACATCTTACATCTCTAATATGTCCTCCTTATCAAGAAATGGACTTGCAAAGCTTCTCTGTAATCTCTCTGTTCTTATGCAAATGTGCAGTACTGAGGATGCTGAAAGTGAGTCAGAAGGATGAGACTTTGTCTTGGAGTCTGTGGGTTTTTGCTCTTTGGCTATTTACTGTAGCCCTGTTCACATGTACATTTGATTTTAAGGAAATATGCGTGTTGAGTAATTCTCATGTTACATTCAACACATTTCACAATAACTATCACCCAGTGGGTAATATTCTATTCTTGGGCAAGGTGCTCAAGTAGGTAGTTTGCTTTGCAGCTTCAGATGGTCTCGAAGGAGATGGATTATCTAGACCTATTTCAATCTGGATTCAGGCCTGGTTTGGGGATGGAAATGGCCTCAGTCACCCTGACTGATGACCTGTGCTGGAAGACTGATGGGGGGAGTGTAGTCCTGTTGATTCTCTTGGACCTCTCAGTGGCTTTTGATATGATTGACCACAGTATCCTTCTGGGGAGGCTGGCTGGGCTGGTTGCAGGGGGTACTATGCTTTGGTGGTTCTGCTCTTACTTGCCCAACCAATTACAGAGGGTGTTACTGGGGGCTGCTGCTTGGCCCAGTGACATTTATGCTATGGGATCTTGCAGGGTTTCATCTTACACCCATGCTATATAATATCTACATGAACTCAATGGGAGAGGTCATCCAAGGATGTGGAGTGAGGCAACACCTATACGTAGATGACACTCAGCTCTATTTATCCTTAACAGGTAAACCAGGTGAGTCTGCGGAAGTCCTGAAGAGGTGCTGCAAGAAGGTAATGGGGTGGATGAGGACCAATACATTGAAGCTCAGCCCAGACAACTCTGAGGTGCTGTTGGTCAGTAGAGAAGCTGCTTGGACACTGCAGAACCAGTCTATCCCGAAGAGGGCTGCACTCTCCCTGAAGGAGCAGGTTTATAGCTTGAGAGTGCTAATGGATCCTGGCCTATGTTTGGAGGCTCAGGTCTCCTCCATGGCCTGTAGCTCCTTTCATCAGCTATGGCTGTTCCTCAAACATCATGAGCTGGCCTCAGTGATCCATGCTTTGGGCACATACAGGTTAAACTACTGCAGTGCGCAAGTGTTTGTTTTTACTTTTAAGACCTTAAATGGCCTGGGGCCAGGGTACCTGAAGGGCTGCCTCCTCCCATACTATACAGCCTGCCAGTTAATAACTTTCTATCAAGCTCTGCTCTCAGGGCCCCCACCTCCAGAGGTGAGGCAGGTGGTAACTAGAGACAGGGCATTTTCTGTAGTGGCATCTCACCTTTGGACTGCCCTCCCCCTTGAGGCACAGCTGGCACCTACTTTAATTTTTTTTAGGCACCAGGCTAAAATAGTCCTTTTACCCAAGCTTTTAATTAGGAGTTTATTTTAACAGCTTTTGAATGGTCTGCTTCTGTTTTATGGATAGTTTTTATGCTCTGTGTGCTTTAATGGCTTGTGTTTTAATATTGTGGTTTTGAATTGTAAGCTGCCTTGAGCAGGACTCTGAAGCCATGGCATAGAAATCTTCTAAACAAATAAATAATGTACATCTGAACATGTGATTGAAAACTCACATTTATCCAAGGACTGGTTCTTGGTTTCAATTGCAAAGTGCATATGCATTGGTTCTTTCTTGCAAACACATGTATGTACATGCAGACTGTACATGTGAGCAGGGTTAGTGTGTATGGAAGAGGTGGAGGTAGGTCAACTAGGAAAAGAGAAAATGTACTTTGGGTAAATAGCTGTCTCAGATCCTACCAATAAACTGAGAATCTTACTGCAGGCCTGTTTAGGATTGCACACTTACAGTGCAATCCTAAGAACAGTTACTCCAGTCTAAGCCCATTGGAATCAATTGACTTAGACTGGAGGATTTCATTGATAATGTTCTACCTCACAGAACTGCTGTGAATGAGAGACATTTCATTTCTTATTTCTAAAAAGGAATATCCTCGATGACAGGATAAACCTTAATTTCAAATCAACAAAATCAATGTTTACAAGGTGCCACTTTTCACCTCACATGAGCTGACGAAATGGTGAATCTATTATTAAGTATCCTATTAAGGTAGAAACATGAGGGGTTTTTTTTCATTTGTGTTCAATTTGTGAACAAAGACTTTCTCAGAAGTATTCTTCCGGAATGCAACCAGGTGCACAGAATAAGTGTCTTCTGAGACAAATGCTTATGATCGCCAGCAATTCCACCCACCTTTTATTTGATGGGCCTGCTTTTGCAACGTATTGTTTCCCAGCAGTGAGAAAACAGCACTGCTTTGGGCTGAGAGAGAACACCTGTTGAGCAGGCGGCTACTTTTTGAAAATTGTATGAATCCCTGCTAGCTGAGACAGCTGTATCTTGCATTGGAAATGGAGAGTTTCAGGTTTCAGAGGAGGGAGGAAGGAAAAGGCTATGAAAACAATATAACAGTCAACATTTCTCATTTATGTCATAAATTCTAACTGTCCCTATTCAGCAAGGACAATTTTCTGTTGTCTGTTCCTAATAAAGCACTGTGCCTATTTTGCAGATTGATAAGATGTTGGGGGATGGAAACATTTTAAAAATGCTGTTAATGTGCACAGACATGCGCTAGAAAGTTTTGGCCTTTCAGATTTCTAGGAGCTGAATGCATGTAAATGTGCACACAGGGACCTCAAATGCCAGATCACTGCCTTACTTCCATCTCTGCATAACTGCTTGTCCAAAGAAGAAAATGCTGAATGTATTTTGATTTTCAGCTGTTTCAAATCCAGATCTGCTCTGAGATTTAAATGTTCTATATATGTTTGACAATAAGAAAAATGGGTAATGTTATGATCAGTTTATTTCCAAAGTCCTTGCAGAATAAGTGGTTGAAAGAGATATGAATGTCGTATACAGGGAGTAGAAAAGGGAACAGGGAAGGCAAAGTGTGAGAGCAGATTTTGCAGCATTTAAGTGAATTAAAATCACTTTGCAAAGTACAAAAGCTTTTGTACATTTATACATAAACATTTAAGAATCCTCAGTGCATAGAGTTGCCAGCTCCAACTTGAGATATTCCTGGAGATTTGGGGACAGAGCTTGGGGAGGGCAGAGTTTGAGAAGGTGAGGAAGCTTAGTGAGGAAGTGTTTCCATAGAGTCTACCATCTGAAGTTGCCATTTCCTCCACAGGAACTGATCTCTGTAATCTGGAAATCAGTTCTAATTCCAGGTGAATTCCAAGCCCCACCTGAGAGATGGCATGGCACCCTTATCAATACAGCAATATTTGGACAGCTTGACAACAGTTCCTAATGTGTCCTGCAATGTAGATCACAAGTCTGAGTTGGAGAATGTACTAAATGGCAAGACAGAGGGCAAAATCTCCTTGCTTCTCCATTATTTTTGCTCCAACTATAAGTGGTGTGCTGTGCAAAGGAGAATACCAGTTGCATCCCTTTCCCTTCACCTCAAGTAGTTGCAATTATGGTAATGGAGTCTGGAATGTGGAGGTGGAGATGTCCTTCTCTCCCATAAAGGAGGATGCCCCAGTGATGGATTGGCATGTCGGATACCTGCATCTTTTAAATGTACTGTAACTTGGTTGCCACCTCTAGGGTCCTTGGCAATGCCCTGCCTTACAAACCAGGCAATTTTAGTAATTCATGTTTATATTCCTCCCCATTCCTCTCCTTTTTATTATGAACACTGTTGGCTTGATTATCTCCTTGGATTTGAGACTGAATTTCCTAAGGCAAAAATTATGTTGCTGGGAGATTTTAACACTTGTAGTATAATAGCACTTCATAATATAAGGTTGATGATTATGCCGTGGATCAGGATCCAAATAACTGTTAACCAAAATATTTTTTGAACTTCGTAATAATTATAAACAACTTCTTAGGATAACTTGCTTTGCAGAAAGAATCATGGCAGAAACTTGCCTTGGCATTGGCTCAGAAAGAGATGTTAATACAACAAGAACAAGAACAAGAACAAGAACAAGAACAAGAACAAGAACAAGAACAAGAACAAGAACAAGAACAAGAACAAGAACAAGAACAAGAACAAGAACAAGAACAACTGCACTTATATACCACTCTTCTAGACAGATTAGTGCCTCACCCAGAGTAGTGAACAAGTTAGTGTTATTATTATCCCCCACAATACAGCTGGGGAGCTGGGGCCCTTCCTTGCAAATTTGGATGGAAGTGCTTGCTGCGTTTTAGACTCCCCAGTTATTCAATGATCCTGAGCAAAGGACCAATATAGTTGAAACTATCACTAAAACCCCACAAAGCTTATCACCTCTTTGGCCTCCTGTGACTTCTTGTGAAATAAAGTCCTTAATATTTGTAATTAAGAATAATAAGTCTCCTCCGAAAACTTTATCCCCTCTGATATTCTTAGATCCTTTCAGGTCAGGTGGACACCAGTTCTAACAAATTTGTTCACTCATATAGATAGAACTGGTAAGTACCTCCAGGAGCGGTCTTCTTCCATTGTTGTACCTACCTACGTGAAGAATGAATGAAAAGATCCATCCAATTACACACCAATAAGTCTACTGGATGTCATAGGTAGATATGGGCACGAACGTGACCCCCCCAAAAACGCTGTTTGTGGTTCATTGCCGTCCACGAACAACGAACAACGAAGATTGACAAACATGATGCTGTCATGAACATGTCCGTTATTCATTGTTAGTGGGGGTCTGCAGCCCCCCACCCCCAAACGCCCCCACTTAGCCTCCCTCCCCTCTAATCCACTTACCTGGCCCTTTAAAGAGGGATTCCCCTCTGCCGCCTGCCACCTTGCAAGCGGCAGGACCCTTTAATCACCCCCAGCCCCCACCCCTCCTGCCCCACCCCAGCGCTGCTGGACTTCTTCTGCCTGGTGCGAGCGGGGCGGGGAGACTCTCCCCGTCCCGGTTGCACCTAGCAAAGCCCACACCACGGGGCTGCTTCTACCCTGTGCGAGTGGGGTGGGGAGAATCTTCCCATCCCTCTTAGCACCAGGAGAGCTGGCGCCGTTTGGCTGCTTCTGCCCAGTGTCAGAGGCACAAGGAGAATCTTATTTTTGCGTTCGTAATGCTGTTCGTCCCCATGTCTAGTCATAGGTAAACTTTATGCAAGGCACCTCTTATTGAAGTTAGGAGAGTAGGTGTTTGAAAATGATTTGCCGGTGTTGGAAGAGGAGGATCCAGCGCTGTCTCTCTCCTCAGATTTCAGAGGGGGATAAACTAAAGAGTTAGAAAGCTAGAGAGGTCAGGGCACTCTGTTTATTGTATACTGTTCTGACTGTCCTTTAATATGCAGATTGCTATTCTCAGGATTTCCTCTTCCTGACTTCTTCCCTCTCACTCCTTCTCTTCCTGGCTTTGTTCCAGGCAACACCTCTCTCCTTCTCCTCCCTCCATCTTGGCAGCATGGATTCAGGCCTTGCCCTGTAATCCGTGCCCTTCCTTAGGCTAGATAGGTAGTTAGAATCTAGTTAGATCCTTTCCTATCAGAGTATGGAGTTCCTTTAATAAAGAACTCTTATTTCTTTTCTAAATATATATAAACAAAGTGTATGCTTTATTTTCACTCCTGCACACACACCAGCCAGCAGAACGAGCTCACAGCCACCTATAATCACACTTCCTATGCCACATGATAGACTCTGCTAATGGGCCAAACATTTAATTAGGTTTTTGCGGCCTACATAATGATTTATTTATCAGCTGGTCCCAGAACAAACTGGGTCATTAGGTCAGGTCATTCAACTTTAGACCGCTGCGTCTTATTTCAGGATTTTATTAATAAATATGTGAATATGTTATCTAGTCGACTGTATGGTGCATTCATCGATTGACTGCTTTTGACTCTATCCCTATGTGATAAATTAAGTAAATTGAATATTGATAGCAGGATATTGGATCAAATTAAAGCTCTTTATACTAATACCATTCTTAAGGTTAGACTAGGTATTTATGGCCAATTGTCCAACTCAGTTGTAACTTCAAAAGGTGTGTGTCAGGGTTGTATTTTGGCTCCTTGGATTTTCAACCTGTATATAAATGATATGGCTGAATATTTGTCAGGAGCACGATTTTTTCCTGTTAGACTTGGAGGGAAGGCCCCGTCAATACTTCTTTATGCTGATGACATATCACTAATATCCCATATACAAGTAGATGTTAGGTTTTTAAAATAGTTTAGTTTTTATTGTAAAAATTATGTATTAAACATTACACTACAATAAAACAAAGATTATAGTTTTCAGTAAAAGGACCTACCCTTATAAGTAGACAGTGGCTGGGAATTCATTAAAACAAGTGACCTCTTCTAAATATCTTGGGGTAGTCTTTCATAATTCTTATACCTAGTCAGCACATATTGAACATATAAAGTGGAATTTTGAAAAGGTTGTATTTGGCATTCTTAGGTTTTACAGAATAAGAGGAGGCTGTTTAGTGCCCCCAATACTAGAAATCCATATAACAAAGGTATTGCCACAGACATTACATGGAGCCTGCCCAGATTAGGGGGCTTGGAAATTTACAATCATTAGAAGTTATTAAACATAAATTTGCTTGCATGTTATTAGCAGTTCCTAACTCAACACCGGCAATTATAGTTAGATCTGAGCTGGCTTTGCTTCCAATATTGTCCTCAGTCTGTAAAGCTATTAACTTTTGGTTGAAAATTCTCTTTGGTTCAAGTTCAGGTTTCTTAACTTTGGCCTATGAGGAAGTGAATGCTAACTCATGGCAAAGTCATATACTAAATCTAGTAGCCAGACTTGGATTTTCAGAAGATTATTTAAGGAGGTTTGGCTTTTTTTGCAGCAAAACAATTAAGAAAACAAAGACTGTGGGATATAAGTATTCAGGTGGATGCTATATTATTGAGTATCCTGAGAACAGGGTAGGCAGTTTGCATTTTCCACTTTAATCCTTCCATCTTATTTTACTGATCTATTAAATTTCAAGCAGAGGAAAGCACTTACGGAAGCACATTTGGATATTTTACAACTGGCAATGTTAAGAGGTCATTATAATGAGGCCCCATATAACAAATGTGTCTGCCTCATGTGATATTGGTGAATGATATCTTGGGAATATCTTATCAAGATATCTAGGGAGATCAGACCAGAACAGACTTATAATATTGCTTGCTAATAAAAATAAATGGGTAACATTACAAATGGCAAAGTTTATCACTTAGGTGATAAAGACTCTGTCAAAACTATCTATTGCCAGCGTGGTTGATGGATAAACTGTAAGTGCTATACTGGGTTTGATGTGTTAATATAGGAACAGTAAGTTGCCTCTAATTTTCTATTTTATTGTTAGGATTTTAATTATGTATTTTATTTTTAAACAGACATTTTAAGGGTTTTAACTGGCATTGAAATTGTTTGTATTGCAGTTTTTTCCTGGTATTGTTTGCTAAGGCTATGAGCGAATGCAATAAAGTTTATGATTGTGATTGTCCTTCTCTCCCTTCCCTACTTCTTTATGTGTGCTATTTCCCTTTAGAAGTGCCATTTAGAAAGTAGAGTGGAATAATGTGGTTTTGTGCATGGCAGCAGAGAATGAGGAATCTTGCACATGTGACAGTAGGCTGTCATTTGCTCACCTGCAGCTGGTAAATTCCTCAGCTCTAATGTAGGCATCCTGGTCTTGCAGAATGTAGGCATCCTGGTCTTGCAGCTGTAATGGAGAGCCAAGCTGTAAAACCAGGACACCTAAATTTCCCATCAAAACTTGAGGTAAGCTGATAAATGTCCAACCTGTGTAAGGCGTCACTTGTAGCTTGGCTCTGAGGAGCAGGAGGGGAAAAACGGTCTGGAAAATGGCCTCCATAGTGACATTCTAGTAAGGTTGCCAACTCTGACTTGGTAAGCGGTAGAGCTTGTAGAGAGTGGAGATTTGGGAATGGAGGGATGTCAATGGGGATGTGATTCCATAGAGTTCACCCTCCAGAGATGCCATTTCCTACAAGGTAACAGATTTCTGTCATCTGGAGATCAGTTGCAATTCTGGGAGAGAATCAGGCCCCATCTGGAGGATAGCAAGCTTATACTCTAGGAATTTGTTTCTACATTCTTTATCACAGACTTTAGGGGAATTACTTAAGAGTGTCACCCAGAAGTTATGTCACATCACCCCCAATCTCCAACCTTCCAAGGCACTGCCCTCAAAACCTCCCAGAACTCACCCTCCATGCAGAAGTAGACCATATGGGCTACTTCTCTTTGGTGGGTGAGCCTCTTTTTTGCTGCCATTGCTGCTGCAAATGCAGAGGCAGTGACAGGCGCAATGGAGCTTCTGCACGGATTTTTTTCTCTTGCTTTTCCCTTGTTCCTATCATTTTCCCACCATACTTTTATGGTGGCTCTTCTCTATTTTTATTTTAATTGGTTGTACAAATATCACTATATTGTTAGGACACAATATAATGTTAGGATACTATAGCAATATATCTACAATTGATATTTAAAAAAAATAGCAAAAAGCTAGGAGGAGGAGGTTGAGGAGAGCATGAGGGGAAATGGAGCTGCAGGTAGCTCCAGATGTTGGTTGGGAAGATGTGGGAAAATCTGCACTTTCTCTTCCACATGTTCCCAAGCGGATACCATGTTTCAGGAAAGATCATACCAAAGCAGTGCAGAGGAACTGTGCAGCAGAACTGGGGAAAACTTGGAAATGGAAAACTGCATGATGAAGACCGAAAAGAATGCTGTGGTTTGGAGGACTGTGCATAACAGAACGAGCTGAAAATGCACATAGGAATTGCTGGGTCAGTCCATTAAAGTGGCTTCCAGAACAACATAACAAAATCTGGAAATGAAACTGTAACAATCCACCTCCACCAAAAAATGCATGTGTTTTGTTTCAGTTCTTTCCCCTGTAACAGCAACCCTCTTGTTCTTATTAATGGCAAGTCTGCATGCAACCACCCCAAGGGGAGAGACTGAGCTGCCCTTAGCATTAACACGATTGGGGGAAAGGGGAATGTGTGCAGGGTGCATGAGTGCATTTTCCTATGGAGTCTCCCTGCCAATCAGATCATTGAAAATGGAGAAGCACTGACTCCTTCCCCTGCCCATTGGCTTTGGAAACATCTGTTCAATTTAATTTAACTCCATTGGTGGGGAAATGCATCTCTCTCTCTCTCTCTCTCTCTCTCTCTCTCTCTCTTTGGTGCAACCTGGGCAATGGCATTGTCTCCTTCCAACTGGAACTCAGCGGAGCACTACCACTGACTCCTTTTTGCACATTAGCTTTGGAAATGTCTGTTCAATTTAACTCTATTGGAGGGGAGGGGGGAAGGTGCTGTGCATTTTTTGAAGGGGGTGCCCCTTATTGTGGGAACACAACTACAAAGCTTAGGGAAACATGGCATCAACAAGCAACAGTAGGATGCAAAAGTAATTTATTGCCACTATTATAAAGCAGGATTTTTAAAAATTTCACTGTGCTGGGTGGTAATGGAGCACTCTCCTGCTTGGGCACCAGGCTTCTGGCCCACTACCACCACTTTGCCAGCCAGTTTCCCTCCATTCTGTGCATCTTTTGGGGTCCATTGTTGTTGCATACATGTGTTTTGTGCTGGAGAAGAAACTTGTTGGATCAATGGTTTTTTTGACTAGGAGGAGTATGTTTTGAGCAAAAAACAGCTGCCCCAGAGCCTTATTCCCCCAACCTCCTTGAAAAGAACAGTGTGTGTCTGTGCATGTGTTGCAGAACAGGCTGAAACTCATAAAAACAATAAAACCCCAAATAGATCAGATCCGAGCCAGCACCAGGTCATTTGTAACAAACCAATAATGGAATGGAATTAGTCCAGAACCCCCAGAACTGAAAATGAAATTGAAATTTTCTTGGTGCGCACCCCTAGTGGTTTGGGAGGCAAAGCATAGCAAGAATTTCATGTGGAAGCAGTCTGCCTGAGAAGTTTTTGCCTGAGAATGAGAGGGGTGTAGGAAGAAACGAAGGTTGGAGACATTTTCCTCCTTGTCCTAAACAAAAAACAAGAATTCTGAAGCTCTGAGATGACAATTCTAAATTAAGGAACTAGGATCTGGAATCTCTTTTGAAGATGCTTTTGCTGAAATGAATTGCGGTTTAATGACTATAAAGAGAATATGTATTTGTTCCTAGAAGAAAAATTAGTCCTTCCTATAAGTTTTCCCTGGGGACCTCACATTTCTGAAAGTGGACAGCTGGCCTGTTCATTCTGGGACATGCTAATTAACCTATCCGTTATGTTACAACTTGAGAATATTTAATGAGCTACAACCATAGAAATTGCTAAAGAATTTTGGCAGAATGGACAAGGATTTCCTTGTGCATCGCCAAATCCTTCCCACCTGCTACGCCAGAGTGCTGCTGGCTTCAGTAGGACCATTAATAGGCAAAACAGCATTCAGGATCAGGTCCCAAATGTTAAGAAACATTATGGGTTTATATAAAAATGTTAATAATTGTATGTATACATAATTTCTTTCAGTCGATCTCCCTTCCATTGATTTAATTGCATGGGTAAAATCTGGACTTCCAAGAATATGGTGACAAAGACATTATTGAGCTACAGAATATGCATTCAACATCTTTTGTTTAATATAATTAAACCAATTACTAAAGATAATGACAATCAGTAATCTCCAGAAATGTTTGGAAATTACTGTTATTGTTAGCAGCTATTCTAATTGCCGTGGCCATCTTCCATCCAGAATCGCTAAGATGAAGAGGACCACCCACAGAGCTGCAGTTTGAAAGGAGCTGCTACTGACCAGGGTGGGGGGTATAAAGGAAAAGGGTACACTTTCAGGCACCAAGTTCTTGTGACAGACAATGTACCTGCAGGAAAGCCAGGCAAATGCTTTGCTTATGTGCTCTGGAAGGCAGGTACAGGGCATGACTGTGAGAGGGAATAGAGGGAACGTGCCGTGCATGCTTCAGATTATAGGGAACAGGTTCAGCTCAATGCCTCAGAAAGTAGACGAGGCCGAATTCTGGTATTCAATAATGAGTTTTAAAAAATGTAGATGCTGCCTCTTCAAAGATCTGTCACTTCCTTTGTATAAAATGGAGAAACGGTATCCTTTCCCCAAACTTCATTAGTCAATACCCCTGCCAGGCTCTCTCTCTCTCTTTTTTTTTAAGTTTTTTATTTTTCAATATCTAACATACAAAACTACAATAACAGTAACTACAAAAGACTACAATAGCACAAGGGAAGGAAAAGAAGGGAGAAAAAAGAGAAGGGGAAGGGGGGGTGGGAAAAAAGGGAAGGTAGCCTACAAACACTAAACGCTACACTTCAATGCTTTCCCTTCATACTACCATAATAAGAAAATAGCTTAATAAAGTAGCAGAGGAGTGGTTGATCATACAAATTACAAAGTACAGTTCAAATTAAATCTTTTTCCCTCCCCTGGGCCTCGGACGCAATTCTCTCTGAGCAGCTACCGCCGCAGCGCTCGTTGCCTCCCCCCTCCCTTCAGGCTTCGGATCTTCTTCTTTTTGCTTGGTATCTGGTCCAAATTCTGGATTTTTTCCCACAAAATCCCTTAGCTGATCTTCCGAATTAATCTTGTAAGCTTGATCTTTATGACTAAACCCGATTCCTTCTGGGAGTAGCCATTTGTACTTTATGTCACATTCCCTCAAAAGAGCTGCCAACTTCTTGTACTTAAATCTTCTCTTCCGAACTAAGAATGGAACGTCCTTCAATATCTTGACTTTATTTCCCAGAAAGTCCAACTCCACATTGTAAGAATTATATAGGATACTGTCCCGGACCCTCCTAGATGAAAACTCAATAACAATCTCACGAGGGAGCTGCCGCTTCATTGCATATTTTGAAGATGCCCGACGGACTCCCAAAATGGTGCTTTTCACTTCTTCTTTAGTTGCCCTCGTGGGTGTCGCTAAAAGTTCCGAGGCGAGATCCCACAAATCCTCGTTTTCCTCCTCTTTAACTTTCTGGAGACGCAAAATGGTCTGTGTTCGCTCCACTTGCAGTCCGATCAGCTGGTTTTCCACCAGCTTCAGCTCCCTGTTCGTTGCTCTCATAAGTGACGCACTTTCCCGGGCAGACTTCTCTGCCCCCCCCCCGCTGCTTCTTTAATGGCTTTCACATCGCTTTCAATTAAGCCCACCCTTTGATCTGTTTCATTCAGCTTGTCAACAAAGGGTTTTATGGCTTCCATAACCTCTCTTTTAACCAGTTCCTCAAGCGTCTCGCCCCTCTGCAAGGCCGCCGTAACTGACTTGCCAAGAGCAGGGCTCTGCTTTTTCGCTGCCATTTTAGGGGGGGGGGGAACCGCCAGTCTTCCAAGCCTCTATGAGGGGGGAAAAATCCGAGTCTTCTAGCCTTCAGACCCCACCACTCCTCACATATGCTTGTAGTAACAGAAGGGATTCGCTTACTTGCAGGCTTTCGCCTAATCCTGTTCCTTGCCGTTTTCCATGGCCCGGCAGCACACTGGGTGCCGTGCTCGTCTGCCGGCCTCCATAGGGACTTACGGGCAATTTACCCCCTGCCTCGATCTGTCAGAGGGCTCTTCCCGCCGCGCCCCGGACTCAGACTCCCTGCCTGAGAGTCTGGGGGCTAACCTTTGCAGATCAGCCGCCCGGCCAGGCGGCTCGGCCGCTTCTTCCTGGACCTGCCAAGAAGAGCGTCTGACATGGCCGCGAAAACGAAACCAAATCACCCCTGCCAGGCTCTCAATGCACTGTTGGAGACCTTGTGTCCCTCCACTTGCTTTTCGCCAGGTTTCCAGTTCCAGGGCACAGCCCACATGCACTTGCTGCAGAATGCTTGGCAACAATGGCTTTAGTAGCAAGTCCAATCCTGATCCTTTCAGGTTTTGTTCCATGTATGTGTGACCAGACAAAAAATACACAACTTGTGTGTGGGGATGACTGAGGATAGAAATTGTATTCTGTTTCTATTATTATTATTATTATTATTATTATTATTATTATTATTATTATTATTATTATTATTATTATTATTATTATTATAAGTTGCCATAGATAGTCTTTAGAGTGGAAAGGTAAGCATAAATTATCCTAATAAATGGTGATGGTGGAGACCATGTATTGGTAAGAATGATGGACTGGGATCTGGGAAATCCAGATTCAAATTCCCACTCTGCCATAGAAGCTTGCTGGCTGACCTTGGGCCACTTACAGACACTCAGGCCATCCTACCTCACAGGGTTCTTGTGAGGAAAAAATGGAGGAGAGGATTGTGTACATCACTGTGGATCCCCACTGGAGAGAAAGGCAGGGCAAGGTATAAAATAAGTAAGTAAATTAGGCAGGGTGTGAAAACTTGAATGTGTGTATGAATGAGCAGATGAATTTCAAGCCAAGTTCTCAGTCTCCCCAACCTGTCCCAAATGCAGTTGGCCAACATATATAGCATATACATGCTGTATTTTCACCAGCTGGTGAATGTTTGAGTAGGCATATTTTTCCAAATAATTTTCAAAGTGACACTGTCCAGTTTCTATCTGAAACTACATATTCTATTTGTTATTCTTTAAGGAGTCATTTTTGTTGCTCCAAATTAACACAGCATCTGTCATGCACAGCAGTGACTTCTATTATTTCACAGAAAGGTTTTTTTAAAACAAAGTTAGTAACTATGTCAAAATATAGCACTTGATCTTCATTTCAAGTGCTTTGAAGGAGACTCACAGTGTACCTAAGAATGCTTTCTGGGAGTAAACCCCATTAAGTACACCAGTAGGATTCTGAGTAGACCTGCTAGGGATTGTTTTGTCATATAGGGCCAAGCTACAAGTGATGAATGATCACATGTGATCAAGTGGAGCACAAGTGGAGTGCAAGTGAACAGGGAGGAATACTTGCTGTTCAAGTGTCATTCGTTACTTGTAGCTTGGCCCTGATATGAATGGGAGCTATATTGTCCTCATCATATGGATATGTGATATATGTATGTGGGTATAATCATTTTTTAAATTTCTTCAAATGACAATAAGTATTAAGAAATCAGAAGCTCACTTCAATGGGAATAAATTCCATTATCATATATGATTGTCTACATTGTGGCTCTACGTTAGTCCCTACAAATGTAACTTCTGTAAGAATCCTATTGGAATCTGGTAACATTTAATGCAGCCTGACCTGTGCCTGGTCAGCTGGACTCCTCAGGAGTTAGTCAGTCACTTGGCTGGCTGGCCTCTGAGGCAAGAGTAGCTGGAGCTGGAACTGGCCTGGACCCCGCCTATGGGCCCTGGCTCATGTTCTGCCTGGCGGGAGCCCAGTGGTGCTCTCTAAGACAGGCAGCAAAGGCTCACTTGCAGGCTCAGGCAGGGTGGTCTATGGTGCTGCTGGGGCAGGGCTGGCCAGGGCCTTGGTTGCAGGCACTGTTGGAGTGGTCTCGGGTGCGGGGTCAGCCAGTGCCTCTGCAGCACCAGGCCCATCCTGGCCCTGCTTGTCCTCAGGCTCTTCCTCTGAACCCTCCAGGTCTGAGTCACTGGCCTGGTCAGACAGCTGGTAAGAGGAGGTCATCATAACACATCCCTTCTTTCCATGCAATGAATGTTAAATGCTTCATTGAATTCGATGTGATTTGTGCCTGGTTTTCTATGGAGTTCTACGTACACTTTGATCCTGATGCATAAAGAAATGAGTGTATAAATTAGAGGCCTCCATTGAAATGAAAAAGGGAAGAACATCCGAGAGGAATTTCAGTGTGTCCACAAAACCTTTGCCTCCATAAGCCATCACTGACTGATCCAGGTTCTGCCTGGATAAATTCCTCTCCGAGTAACCCTGGTTGGCTTAAGCAGAGAGAACTGGGCTTGCCAAGAAATGGCAACGATGTAACAGTTCTATCATGTATGACAAACCTAATTCAGTCTCCATCAAGGACAGCAGTTTGTTCTGTACAGAGTCCCTGCCCGTTTCTAGGCGAACTGGCATTCTTTCCTCTCTCTTTTTAAAATGATGGCAGGGACATTTTGCCCAGTAATTGGCATGAATCATATATTAAACCTATTAGAACAGACACTACTCATTGTGTTGCTACACTGATTTGAAAAAAACTGTCATGGGCTCTTTTGAAAACAGTATCACATTCCTTTCCCAGCACATCATTCTACAATGCTGATGGCAAACCATCAAAATGATAATTGCTAGTTTCTAGAAATGATTGCGCAATTTTTTTCTTATTAAAAACACTCCCTTTTACAGTATTTGAATCTATTTTGGACATTGGTTAAGATATTTCCCCCAGTGTGTTTTTGAGTAGGTTGGCAAATGCATACCCATTGAGAGTGTGAAAGTTTGCTTCAAGGGGTTTCAGAATGTGGCATGGTGTTAGCAATGCTGATATGAATTCAACGTGCTGCAAGTCATTTCCCCGAAAGTCCCCTGAAGCCTGGACTTTACATACTTTACAGACTACCTCACTGTAGATGAGCCTTTGCTATCTACACAGGGTCTCTTTGAGTGACCACTACACAAAGTGACAAAATTGGCTGCAAGAGGAAAAGCTTTTAATGCAGTTGTGCCTAGGATTTGCCCTGCTGTTGCTGATAAAACCTGGAGTTGGTCTTCCTAACTCAGTTCTCCATAGAGATGGAAAGCTTATTCCAGAAGGTATTTATTTGGCTGCTTGTTTTATTGACATTAATAATCTTTCAATTTTAGCAGTTTATCAAATTTAAATGAGCAGATTTTTCACATCAAGTTCAATTGTAATTCTTGAGCAATTCTGTTGATTTCATAATGAAGAATTCTTGTTGAGGTCAGTGTTACCTCCGCACTAAGAACAAGCATGTTATTCAGAATGAACCATGAAGGCTGACTATTGCTACTAATGTTGTAATTCTTTAAATGTAAATAAAATTGTTCACTTGTATTTTATGGCATTAAGTATTCTTGAAAGTATCAATTACTTGCTTTTCTTGGGGGCAGGTATTCAGATCAAACTAGAAGAGATCATGGGTTAGGGCTTTCAAGTGCTTTTTCTTTGCGGACAGCAGCCATAGCAGAATGGACAGTCTTGTGTAGTGGTTAGAGTGACGTACTAGGATCTGTGAAACCCAAGTTTGAATCCCCACTCTGCCATGGAAGCTCACTGGGTAACCTTGGGCCCATCACACACACTCAGCCTAACCTACCTTAGGGCTGTTGTAAGGATAAAAGGAAGAGGAGGAGAACGACGTAAGCCACCCTGGGTCCCCACTAGGGAGAGTGGCGCAGTATAAATGAAGTAAAATAAAAATAAAATATGTGGCCCTGATTAGTATCAAGATCAAAGTACAAAAGGGTTTTTTTAACCTTCCCTCCACACCATTTTCTTGACTTCAAATAGTCTTCACTCCCAAACTACTATTTGCCCCATTGGAGGAAACATAAAGGTTTGCCTAATGGGGCACGTAGCAATGGGAAGGTCAGTTTGAGGTCAGGAAAACACTGTGAGGAGAAAGAGTTGAACACGCCCCCTCCTGCGTCATAATCATAATCTGAACCGGATTCCTACTCAGCTGCTGTTTTCAAAGACAGTCTACGTGGGCTCTCCAAACATGGACTCTCAATGTCTCATCTTGTTTGTCTATTGAAGATGAGATGCAGCAACTAAAAACAGCTGAGGTTCATTTCCGTTATTGCTCAGGCCGACTAGAAGGGATGCTTGAGGGGATGCTGCATTTACATTTTTTAAAAACAAAACTTATTTTTTTCCAAGAAGGTCTTTCACTGGGGCACAAGGAGACGGGGTGCAGGTCAGGAATCATTGGCCATCTGTAAAGGTGCACTGCACATGTGTTCAATGAGAAAGGAGACTGTATTCATGCAGGAACAGTAGAGCAGATTTTTACCCTTCAGGCCCTGTTCTGTTTAGATAATTGAAATTAGACTCCTCCTTCCGTTACCAGTGTTTCAGGAGGGGAAAGTGTCCTTTAAAAACTTATTTTTCCCTTTAAAATGCTAATAAAGAGCTAGGAACCCAGATTTGATTAGGGAGACCAAGCAGAGATCGATTAAATCTCCTCTCCCACTTCTGCATGACCCCAGTCCAAACTGCTACTGCAACTACATATCATTTACCATTTACAGATTGATAGAGATTAATGATCTTTGTCACATCTGTTTGTAGTTATTCTTGGCACATATTTGGGGGCCACTGACTTACCTGTAATACTGTCAAAGGAATTCAAATAGCCATTTTAGGGAGCACTCCTAAACAAATAAGTGGCATGTTATGTGATGGGGCCTACCTCCAGGAAAGTGTTTTAAGGGCTGAGTTTAGAAGGCATAACAAATGCTAGGAGAGGGCATGAAGACTGTTTTGTGAAATTATACTTTGGCCACCAGCAAAGATACTCTTTGACTCTTTTGACTCACCGTCTTGCTGCTGTGGGGATTGGTGGGACAGCCTTGCAACGTCTGAGCTCCTTTCTCCATGGTCAGGTGCTTGGGTAACAGATGTCAGATGTCCGCCCACCATTCTTTGGTGTACAGTGTCCCTCAGGGAGCGATTCTTTCTCCAATGATATTTAACATCCATATGCGCCCCCTTGCCCAGGTGGTCCGTAGCTTTGGGCTGGGTTATCACCAGTATGCTGATGACACCCAGCTCTATCTGTTAATGGATGGCCAGTTAGACATGGCCCTGGACTCTTTGGCCTGGTGTCTGGATGCTGTGGCGGAATGGTTGTGTCAGAGTCACCTGAAGTTGAATCCCCAGAAGATGGAGGTCCTGTATCTGGGTAGTGGGGCGAGGGAATTGGGAATTGGGAATCCGGCTCCCTGCCTTCAACGGAGTGCAGCTACAGCCTTCATTGACAGCGAGGAGCCTGGGTGTGCTCCTGGATGCCACACTTTCTATGGAGGCCCAGGTTGCAGGTGTTGCCAGATCTGCATTTTTTCATCTTTGGCAGGTCAAGCAATTGGTGTGTTACCTCTCGTCCCAGGACCTAACTTCAGTAATCCATGCAACGGTCACCTCTAGACTAGACTACTGCAACTTGCTCTATGCTGGGCTGCCTGTGTGCTTGACCCGGAAGTTACAGCTGGTCCAGAATGCAGTGGCATGTGTCCTTACAGGGACGCCGTTTAGGGCACATATCCGCCCTGTCTTGTGCCAGCTGCACTGGCTCCTGGTTGAGTTCCGGATCCAGTTCAAGGTACTTGTCTTAGTATTTAAAGCCCTCCATGGACTGGGATCTGCATACCTATGGGTCCACCTCTTCCATTATGTCCCCCACAGGGCCTTGCACTCTGTGGATAAGCAGCTTCTGGTGGTCCCCAGCCGGAGGGACATTCAGCTGGTTTCAGCTAGGGCCAGGACTTTTTCTACCCTGGCCCCAGCCTGGTGGAACAGTCTCCCAATGGAGATCCAGGCCCTGCGGGACCTTTCACAGTTCTGCAGGGCTTGCAAGACGGAGATGTTCCACCAAGCCTTTGACTAGGGACCAGCTTTTTGTCCCCCTTCTGACTGCCACACCCTCTTTTTGCAGCTTCCCTTACATCATGGTGGTGCCAGGACTTATGATGATCTTGCAGTAGCCGATCTGTCTGATGGCACCTGAATTTTAATGTGTTAATGTGTTAATAAGGTTTTTATTGTATTTTAAAGGTATATTTGTTGGAAGCCGCCCTGAGCCCACTTGCGGGAAGGGCAGGGTATAAGTCAAATAAACAAACAAACACATAAATAAACACATAAACACATAAATAAATAAATAAATAAATAAATAAATAAATAAATAAATAAATAAATAAATAAATAAATAAATAAATAAATAAATAAAATGCCGCGTATAGACATAAATTGAATGTCCTGGTTGTTGTAGATCCAATGGTAAGGAGCTTACTAGATCACCCAGACGTGATTCAGGGCTTTAATTAAACTGTGCATATTGTAGATGTGCAGAAAAAACAAGATGATGCAAAAAGACTGAAGAAAAGTCCTGAGGTGGGGGGTGGGGGTCTCAAAGCAACTATAGAAAGGGATTCTACCTTACACAATCTGTCAGCTTACACCCAGAACATAGATGATTTGAGGACAATGTAAGAAGCAGCAAGGTATGTTTTATTATGCATGTTTTTAATCTTGTATCTGTTTTGGTAGCCCTGACAAGGGCAGAATGGTGGGGTATAAATTCATTAAATAAATAATAAAAGTATGGAGAAGGTTAGGAGTATCAAGAGGTACATCGCAGATATGTGTTACAAGCAGAAACAATCTCAGTGGCCAACCCAACTGAGGTTCAAGAGCATGGATGCCTAGAGAAGCTTTATGAGCTTGGAAGGTGCATGATGGATTCTGCCCATCAGCTGATTGTGGAGATCCATTTTCTCCTTTAAACCACCAGAAGCCTGCCTTGCCTTAGGAAGCTGCCATCCGCTGAATTTCTGGGTCCACGGTCGTCTCTGCATGTCCTAATGTCACACAATACTCATGGAACGAGGGCGTCTTCATGGCACAATTCCTGACCTCATCATGCCAGGATCCTGGTTTCATGGCAAGATGATGTCAGAAACCATGCCATGAAGATGCCCTTGTTCCGTGAATGTTGCACAATGTTAGGACATGAGGAAATGACCATGGGTTAAAGATCCTTATGGACTACCCAGCCAGAAGAAAGTCAGACGGCCTCCTGAAGTGATTACAGAGGCTTTGGGGACCTAATTAATCCGGTGGATTGATCTATTTAAATAAATCTTAATGAATCCATCATCCAAAACTTCCTCCATAAAATAATTTATATGTACTTTGAAGAAAACGTAAAGTTTGTTAAAAAGAATGGAAAATATTTTACTGGAGAGAGAGAAAGATCTTGGGAAAGAAGACTTGATTTTGAAAAGCTTACATTTTCAATGGATAATTAACCAGGGTCCTTTCCTGCATCTGCTCTGTCAAAATGAATGGGAACTGCCCAAGAGGGCAAGCAGGTCTTAGCACATCTCATTCATTCCAATAAGAGATTGCACAGTAGTTTCTGTACTAATTCTTTCTTGTTCAGAATTTAGGACTGTGGAAAAAAGGAAAGGTCAGGGACAGGCAGTTTTTATGGGTCACTAATGGGCTGAGAGCCTTTTCCTACCCAAATTCCTTGAGGATGACAAACTGCAAGCACACTGAACACAACAACAAAAATCATCTGTCTGGTCAAATATTGTTGCCAGCATTTTATTGCCTGAGACATTTCAAGGGCATTTCCAAATTACTGGAGCATTTATCAGGAACTGCCTGCTCTTGCAACATCGCTCATAACAAGTCTTCTGAGGGGCTCTGCTCTGCTCTTTATTGCCTTTAATGTTTTCTTCCTGGATGTCCTCAAATATTGTGGGAGCCACCCAGAGAGAAAACGCTCTTAGGCACTGTCACAGAGCATTAGAAGGAGAGCATGTGAAATGACAGCAATTGCATCCTCAGAAAGCGTGCGGCTGAAGAGAACAGCAGCACAAGAGGCAAGCTTGCACGGCGCTTTGACACGCATGTGCATCAGCTAGGCTAAACCTGTACTTGCCCTGACAAAGGAACTGTTCAGAAATCAAATTGTATCTTTGGGTTGCTTTCATACCCCAATTTCCTAGAAGCGCGAGCGCCCGACTCACCGGGCGCTCGGTTTGCTGCCGCTGGGGTGGGGAGGTGGGGCGGGGGGGGGGGCCCCGCGGCCGCGGAATCGGCTTGCCCGGCGTCCATTGGGCAAGCCGACGGCCAATCAATTTAAACCCCGGCCGGCCAAACGCGGCGGCCGGGGGGCCGGGCCGGGCTTGCTGCCGGACCTCGGGGAGGCAGTCTTCCCTCTGGTCCGGCAGTTTCCTATTTAAACGGTCCCCGCCCGGCCCCTACCGCACTCTGTTCCTGGCTGCGGGTCCCCAGCGGTGGGCGGCGTCACGTGGTCCGCGCTCCCCCTTGGGGCAACCCCAGGCTTCTGCCGGGGCAGGGAGGAAAGGGCAAGCCGGAAAGGCCCAGCCCAGACCCCCTTCCCGGGCGGGGGCCAGGAGGCAGGGGGGCCCTCTGAAGGCGCAGAGACACCCCCCAGCTCCCTTCACAGCATCAGCCGGGCGCTGGAGCTGCTCACTGCCCGGGTCGAGAGCCTGGGGAACTCCAGGCCCGGGGGGGCCTGGGCTCCCCCAGAGTCTGTCGAGGTCCAAGAAAAGACAGGCAACCAGCCGAGGAAGAGTAGATCAGCGAGGGGGCGCCGGGCCGAGAGGGCCACTAGCACCAGTTCTGGGAGTTCCAGTCCAGAGCGCCGGCCGGTCACCAAGAAGAGGAAGGCCACTAGGAAGAAGGACCGAAGGCACAGGTGGCAGGAGGATTCAGACAGCGGGGGATCCTCAGGTGAGTCCTCCTCAGAGGAGGAGAGCCAGGAGGAAGAGTATTGAGGGGTGGCTGCATCCGCCCTGGGGCTCCCCGACTGGGCCATGCGGCGACGGGGGCTAGATCAGGGGAAGGGCGATCCACGGGGCGTGTGGGGTGCTGACCCAGGCGACGACCCCCCCCTCTCAGATCCTTTACGGACGATGAGGACCCCCCGGGAATCCACCTTGCCCGAAGGGTGCGTGAGAGGATTTTAAACGGCTATTATGTGGACGTCTTCTCCCTCCTCAGGCCGGAGGCGGAGGATGGGAGATGCGCCCCCTCCTCCACGCTGGGCAAAAAGCGGGCCAGGAAAGAGGCTGCCGAGCGCAATTTTAATAATTGGCTTGAGGGGTTCACGGTATATATGGGGGTCGTTCAGGTGGCCTATCCAGAAAGGGGGTGGCACCTCTCCAACCACCTGGGCAACGTCCTGCGAGCCCGGGCCTTGGCGGGGGAGGCAGCGGCAATGGATTATGATGAGGCCTTCCAGAAGAGGGCCTCGCATAATCCCAGATCTAGATGGGATCTCATCAGCCAAAAGCTATGGCTGTGGCTGGTGGGCCCGCAAATGAGGGCAAAAGGGGAGGCCCCACGCGGCCGCTGGTCGGGCCGGCGGGAGAAGCCCCGGGGGGTCTGTTGGGAGTTCAACCAGAGCAGGTGCCAGCGGTCAAAGTGCCGCTACGAGCACAGCTGCGAGGCCTGCGGGGCCCCACACTCTCGCCTTTCATGCCCACGCGGGTCCTTGCCTTCCGCCCCCTTTTGGGGGGGCTGGTCCTCCAACAGCAGTGCCCACAGGGACGGGGGGCCAAGCACCACCGCCGCCCAGCCGGCCAGTGGCAGTAAATAGCTCGGGCTGCTGGGACTTGGGCTTGGCTCACACCCCGGTGCGCGTACAGGCCCTGCGCCCTCTCCTGGCGCGCTACCCTAACAAACTAGTGGCTGCCTTTTTAATGGATGGCTTCGTGAAGGGCTTCCGAATCCCGTTCACGGGCCCCCGCGTAGCCGCCACCTCAGGCAACCTTAAATCTGCCAGGGAGCTGCCAGAGGTGGTCGCAGCCAAGATAGCCAAGGAGGTGGCAGCCGGCCGGGTCTCCGGCCCCTTCTCCTCTCCCCCCTTATCAAACCTGAGGGTCTCCCCATTGGGGGTGGTCCCCAAGAAGGCCCCCGGGGAATACAGGCTGATCCACCATCTTTCATACCCGCGGGGCTCATCCGTCAATGACTGCATCCCCCAAGAGCTATGCTCTGTAAAGTACGCCTCCTTCGACCACGCGGTTCGCCTGGTGCGGTCGTGCGGCCCGGGGGCTCTCATGGCCAAGTGCGACGTGGAATCCGCCTTCCGGCTGTTGCCCGTTCACCCCCTTGACTTTTGCCTGTTAGGTTTTCGGTACGTGGTACGTGGACAGGGCCATGCCCATGGGGTGCTCCTTTGCCTGCGCGGCATTTGAGGCCTTCAGTACCTTTATTGAGTGGGCCGCCAAGGGCCGGATGGGGTCCCCTCACATTACTCATTATTTGGACGATTTTTTGATTATGGCGCCCCCTGGTGGTGACACTTGCGCTGTTCGTCTCCACATTTTTCAGTCCTTGGCCAAGGAACTGGGGGTCCCCCTCGCCCAAGAAAAGACGGAGGGCCCGGCCTCCCGCATCACCTACCTGGGGATTGAGCTAGACTCGGAGGCCGGGCTCTCCCGCCTCCCGCCAGAGAAATTGGGTCGGCTGCGCGACCTCCTCACTGCCACCTTGGCACGGGAAAAATGTACATTGCGGGAGCTCCAGTCCATTATCGGGCACCTCAACTTCGCCTGCAGGGTGGTCTCCCCGGGGCGGGCCTTCTGTGCCTGCCTCTCCAGGGCCTGCAGGGGAGCCTCAGCGCCTCACCATCACATCAGGCTCTCTAAGGGGATTAAGGAGGACCTCAGGGTCTGGCTGGACTTCCTCTCCGGTTACAACGGGGTGTCCATGTGGCAGGGCTCTCTCGACCTGGGGGCCGACCTGCAGGTCAGGTCGGATGCGTCCGGCAGCTTGGGGTTCGGGGTCTACCTTAAGGGGAGGTGGTGCGCGGGGCGCTGGCCCCCCTCTTGGGCCAGCTCCGGGATCCTCAGGGACCTTACCTTCCTGGAGCTATTCCCCATCCTGGTTGCCGTGACGGTGTGGCGGGAGCAGCTCAGGGATAAGAGGGTCCTTTTCTGGTGCGACAACCAAGCATCTGTGCGGGTGATTAACAAGCAGTCCTATCGCTCTGAGCGGGTCATGCGTCTCGCTCGCCACTTTGTTCTGTGCTGCCTTGCTGCTAACATCTCCTTCTCAGCCCGTCATGTAGCAGGCCTGGATAACGGCATCGCAGACGCACTATCTCGCTTCCAGATGGAGAGGTTCTTCACGCTGGCTCCCGAGGCATGCCGCACACCCGACCCATTCCCGGCAGAGCTGTGGCTGATTGGCGGGACGCCGTGATGCAAGGAATCCTCAGCTCGGTGGCACCGTCGACCCTGCGATCATACACCAAGGTGGTGGCACGCTTCTTGGCCTTCGCTGAGGGACTGGAGGGGCCGGCCCCCTGGCCAGCATCTCAGTCGATGGTGTTGCAATACCTGGCCCACTTGCATGGGCGGGGCCTCGCTGCCGGGACCATGCGCAGAGTCCTGGCCGCTATTTCCTTCTTCAGCAAGGCGGGGGGCTTCCCTGATCCCTGCGACTGTTTCGAGGCTCGCACAGCCGTGGAAGGGTGGGGTCGGGCCGCCCCATGTGTTCCCGACCAGCGGAGGCCCATCACCTTGCCCATCCTGCGGGCCATACTCCGGGAGGTTCCTGGTGTTTGCTGGTCCTCATACGAGGCGCAGCTTCTTCACACGACCTTTGTTTTGGCCTTTTTCGGGGCATTCCGAGCGGGGGAGGGCCATTTGCCCGGTCCTGGCAATCCGGTCCTTCTTGGCGGTCCGGCCCCATTCCCCCAGCCCCTTCCTCATTCACAGAGACGGGTCCCCCCTCACACGGTACCAGTTCGCGGCCCTCCTGCGGGCGTGCCTGCAGGCAGCCGGGTTCCCACCCAAGGAGTTTGCGACCCACTCTTTCCGCATTGGCGCGGCCACGGTGGCCTCAGTCCTTGGCCTTCCCTCCACCGCCATCCAGCGCCTCGGCCGGTGGCGGTCCAATGCCTTTCGTTCCTACATCCGCCCGGCCCGGGCGATCATGTGCTAATGTTTCTGTGCTCCCATGTTTCCAGGTCAGCGGAGGACGGTGTGGATTTGCGGCCACAGCATCGTGCACTGGGCCGGGAAGTACGCGGCATCATCTGGATGGGGAAGACACCTCGGGCTGGACGACCGCGTCGAGATCCGCTGGCTTGGCGTCCGGGGCATGACATGGGACGCGCTCATCCCCACCGTGGTCCACCAGGCTCGGCGGCAGGGCCCACCCGACGCACTTGTTATTCAGCTGGGAGAGAACGACCTGGGCAAGCGGGAAGGCCCGGACCTTAGGCGTGCCATGTGCAGTGACCTGGACTATCTGCGGGGCTTATTCCCTGGAACCTTTTTTCTGTGGTCGGACTTGCTCCAGAGGCGCTGTTGGCGCTTCGTGCGCCAGCCAGACAAGGTGGACGGTATCCGGCAAAGGCTGGCACGTGCCGTGGGACAGTACATCACAGCGGCCGGTGGCCTGCTCATCATGCACCCTGACATCTCCTTTCGCGTGGAAGCGCTGTTCTGCCAGGATGGGGTCCATTTGTCCAGCTGGGGGCAGGACATCTGGCTGCAGGGCCTGCGGGACGGCCTGCTGGAGTGGCTTCAGCGGTAGGAGCGTTGGCGGGAGCCCCCCCCGGGGGGGGCTCTGGTGGTGGTTGGTCATTGGATCGGATCTCTTTTGGGGGGAATCAGGGCCTCTGCCCTGGTTCCCGGTAAGGGGATTCCCATAAGGAATCTTGGGAGTGAGTTACGGAGGTGCATGCCCAGCTCGGGGGCTGCCGGGGCGTACTCACTACCAGGTGGCAGGGGAATCATGCAGGGGTGTACACCCATGTGATTCCCCCCCAAATGCCACTCCTGGGTTCCCCCCTTCAGCACAGGTCTGAAGGGGGAGGGGCCATCGGCTGGCAGGCGGGCCAGCCGATGCACAGGGATCCGATCCACATGACTGCCAATGCTCCTTACCTGCTGTTGTTTTAAATAAAGTTATGGCCGAATTTTTTCTCCAGTCACGTGTGTGGTCTCAGTTTGTTGCCGCGCCCCCCCCGGCCTCCTCACCCCTTCAGCATTAGGCTGCAAGCGCGAGCGCCCGACTCACTGGGTGCTCGGTTTGCTGCCGCTGGGGTGGGGAGGTGGGGCGGGGGGGCCGCGGCCGCGGAATCGGCTTGCCCGGCGTCCATTGGGCAAGCCGACGGCCAATCAATTTAAACCCCGGACGGCCAATCGCGGCGGCCGGGGGGTGGGGCCGGGCTTGCTGCCAGACCTCGGGGAGGCAGTCTTCCCTCTGGTCCGGCAGTTTCCTATTTAAACGGTCCCCGCCCGGCCCCTACCGCACTCTGTTCCTGGCTGCGAAATCCCACCCTCCGCTCCCCCTGTATTTGGCTTGTGTTGCTCCTTGTCATAACTTCTTCTTGGCGGTTGGTCATTGGATCGGATCTCTTTTGGGGGGAATCAGGGCCTCTGCCCTGGTTCCCGGTAAGGGGATTCCCATAAGGAATCTTGGGAGTGAGTTACGGAGGTGCATGCCCAGCTCGGGGGCTGCCGGGGCGTACTCACTACCAGGTGGCAGGGGAATCATGCAGGGGTGTACACCCATGTGATTCCCCCCCAAATGCCACTCCTGGGTTCCCCCCTTCAGCACGGGTCTGAAGGGGGAGGGGCCATCGGCTGGCAGGCGGGCCAGCCGATGCACAGGGATCCGATCCACATGACTGCCAATGCTCCTTACCTGCTGTTGTTTTAAATAAAGTTATGGCTGAATTTTTTCTCCAGTCACGTGTGTGGTCTCAGTTTGTTGCCGCGCGCCCCCCCCTGGCCTCCTCACCCCTTCAGCATTAGGCTGCAAATACACAAGTCTTCAGCCTGGATTTAGCAGAAGCTGAATTGCCTGGATTGTATTTTGTATCTCCATCCAAGAGGACACAGGACTTTCATTTTTGAATTTAAACTCTGGAGCTTTGGTATCCATGTAAGATATGACCTATTTACAACAGTATCTATTTCCTGGATTGCAATTCTACATTCTAAGGGCAGACTCTCCCAGTATTGCTAGAAACCTTGCTTTGGTGGAAGAGGCATGTTCAGTTGGTAGAAGACTCCCTGAACCCGTGGGTGGCTGTGCTGTAAGAAGAATGGATGGTACGATCCAGTTCTTTTGTGCTTGTTAATAAAGCTAACGTCTCTGTTAAATAAGCCTGTGTGCTGTGATCATGGGAGATTCTATGCGATCTTTTCATCACTCACTTTAATGCCTTGGAACTTTCAGCCAAGCTGCTAAAAAAAGGATGCTAGCTCATTAGGTGAGTTATGCAAGATGGTAGCATTGTCAGTACTGTAGTTATATCTTTCCCTAGCAGTTCATAGCAGTCTTACAACGCAATTCTAAGCAGGTCCACTCAGAAGTAAATCCTACTGAGTTCAACAGGTGAATATGCATAATAGTACAGCCTTAATGTTGCGTGACCCAATAGATTGTGGTGGATTGTAGGGCAGATTTTAAAAATTTAGATTTAGTCCCAGAAGTAAAACTGAACCAACTAAACCATCCATCTGCTAAGTGACCCCAGAAGTGCTGACCACTCGACCATTGCAGTCACCTTCCTAGGCTCTGCTTTGGGTGCCCGTGCCTTCTGAGATTAGGTGCCTGGCAACTCAGGAGAGGGCCTCTTGGTTGTGGTACCAAGACTTTGGAACGTTTATCAGAGAGACTCACCTGTCTCTTTTTGTTGCCATCTTCCACCAGCAGCTGAAGATATGTTATTTTGTTTTGTCTGGCATTCCCCCAGTGAGCCCTCCTTTCTGCCCTGTTTTTAATTGTTGCTTTTATGCATATGCATTTTCTTGTAGTGTATGCATATTTTAACTTGGTTTTAATTGTTTGAATGATGTGGGTTTTTGTTTGGTATTAATGGCTTTGTTTATGTATGTTTTTAATCTGTTACCTGCTTCAGTAGCCCTGATAAAAGCAGAAAGGAGGGGTATAAATTCAGTGACTAAACAATAAAGGTATGGAGAAAGATAAGGAGTTTCAAGAGGTACATTACAGAGATGTGTTACAGAAAGCATTAAGCCTGTCCCTATTTAAGTTTGCACTTGCATAGAAGCTTAAATTAAAGCACCTGGGCCCACTGACTGTACTCTGCGATGTCACCCTGGACCAGTCTTATATTCTGTTCTTCTTGGAAGGCTCGGGACAGCCTGCATACCTGAGGCTTGCAGAAGTTTTCCTTTCACAGTTGCTGTTTAGGTCTATACCCACTTGAATAATGCATGTGTTGCTGTCAAACATTCACTGGGTTCTGATAGTTGGGTGCATGTGTGTGTGTGTGTCTCTGCACCACTGAATAACAGCAGGCAAATGTATTTATATCTTATCAGTCCTCCAAGAAGCTCAAAGAGGCATTTCATTTTTCACAACAGCCTTGGAAGTAGACTAATTTGAGCAACCTGAGCTTGTCAAATCAGCTCCCCAGTCAAGCAGAGATTGGAATCTGTATTTCCTCTAACTAAACTGGATATTCTAGCCACTGCAACACAGTAGATTTCAAGTTTTGGTTCCAGCAGAAAACCATTTAGAGAGAACAACTTGGCATTTCCAAGATTTTGGGAGCATGCAAGTAAGGCACCACTGACAAGCCTCTTCACCAATGAAGGGCAAAAGAAATAATTATGCAAGAGAGAACTGGAGAGCAGTAAATGTCTGATTTGTAATTAGCATTAAACTTTTAGGGCTGTGGCTATGGCTCCGTGGTGGAGAATCTGCTTTACATACAGAAGGTCTTAGGTTCGACCCTGGCATCTTCGGCCTTTTAAAAAAGGATCACATAATTGCTGATATGAAAAAGCCTCTCCTTGTGACGGAGACCTTGGAGAGCTGCTGCCAGTCAAGAATGGTTACCTAGATAGACCTATGATATGACAGAGAGCTTCCTAAGTATTCCATGTGAAGAAAATTTGGTGGTGGAGAGTGCTGTCAAGTCATACCAACTTATGGCAAACCCTTAAGGGGAAAAATCAGAGGTCGTCATGCAACATCACATTCTTGCACGAACGAACGTGGGCCCCCACAGTTACATTCAATTCCACCTAGCATCATATTAGGATATAGTTTTGGAAGCTGAATATACAAATATGTCAGATCTTTCTTTCAATAGTTTTCCTCCTAAAAAGGAAAGCAAAAAAACCCTTTAAAAGTTTTGATCATCATATTTTAACTTATTGAAAGGATCCCTGTTGATACAGGGTATCCGTCCCTCCTTGCCAGTTTATAGAACTGGCCATACTGTTCAGCCATATATCAGAGCTCAGGATTGATTTCAAGTCCACCCTTACCTGAAAATCATATAAATGTGCCTTTGGTAAGGATGGCAGATTTTGTAGGATAGTTTATTATTTATTACATTTCTTATTAGTGGTTAGATTGTTGGAGCAGGCTCTTATAGTGTCATCTCAAGCAAAATTACACCCTTCTAAGCCCATTAACTTCAGTTGTCTAAGAACAAATCTACCATTTAACTGCCCAAGGTGAGGAATTACCTGCCTCCAGCCCCACTGGAACAGGAGAAAAAAATGGTTTGCACATAGGGAAGCTCTGTGGTAAAGCCCACAGAGATTACGGGATTCGAGCATCACCCAGAAGTGGCATCACATTTGTTGAGGCAGTGTTGAAAACCCCAACTTTGAAGGGTTAAAGTCTGCTTAGGATGGCACTGTTTGAGAACTGAGTTTAACTTACCATATAGCTAGGAAGGTTACTGTGTGACCATGGGCCAGTCACATTCTCAGCCTAACCTACCTCACAGGGCTATTGTTAGAATAAAATGGGGATGGGAGAACCACAGTATGTTTTCCTGGAGAAAGGGAAGGATAAAATTGCACTCCATAAAAATCAGTAGAAATAGCAAAGAACTGAGGACAGGCACTGAACATCATGTGCCTCTTTAGTAGCCATGTAGCCAAATTCCATTAGAAGCTTTTATTACATTAATATATATTAGCTACCTTGGAGGTCAAGTGCAGTTTAAACCTACCTCCCATCCACTGCCATATTTTTTACTACTTGGCCTTTTATTTATTTAAATCACTAAGTTGCTTTATGCCTTACACATAGCAATGAAAAAACCTTTACCAGTTAAAATACCTATGCAAGTGTATAACATGAATTCACACATGAACTCACACAGATCTCCAGGCCACAAATGCCTGCTTTAGTTATGAAAAGGGTTTGAGTGTGTGTGTGTGGGGGGGGAAATCCTCATAATCATCTGGAAAACATTGAGTGGGATTTATGCTTTCGTGTTGTTAGAGGAGGTTCCCCCCAGTTTAGTATAACCCTGTCTTCACAGCCTGATCCTACAAAGTTACTTTAGTTTTCTGTGCCAGGTAAGCGGGGCCAGAGACAGTTCTGGGGCATAGCTAACACTGACTGTTAAAAAAACATGGGAGAATTGAGAAAGCCACAGAGCGTCTAAATGAAGCAATGACAATCTGTGTCCATGTGATGCAATCAAGCAACACGTCACTTGGAAAGCAACTGAAGCACAATAACCCACATCCTGGCTGGCTGGAAGGTTGTGTGAATCAACTGGCAGTCTTCAGCATTTCCTGATGCTCAGGACATGTTTGATGAATTCTCTCCTTACTCGGAGGCCACTCCCCTGCATTCCGGAAGTCAGGATCTGTTTAGACCAGACAAGCTGTTCAGCACTTATCTATTGCAAGCTTTTAGCATGGAAAAGCAAAGACCAGTTCAGCCAGAAAAACCGTTGCTTCTAACAGATGCCTCTCTGCTTACTCTTGTCCCAAGAACAATAGTGTAGAGAGCTTTTTATTTGTTTAATGATAAGGGGTTTTTTTTGGTTTATTCTTTCTCACTTAGTTGCAGATATTTATTTCAAGAAAGCCACACCAGCATCGGCTATCTCAGGGCAATCAAAAACACTGGCATTCAGCTATAGAAATGAACTGATTCTTTGTTGATGTGCTATTCATGATATACACACTGAATAAAACAAAGAGCAAAAGGTATACATTGTTTAGCTAGAACAACAGAAGAGAAGATCATTTTGAAGACCATTTGAAAGCCAGTGCTGAAACATATCTCAGTGACATAAAACTGCACATTCCCCCCCTCCCGTCTTCTGTGTAAGTTCCCCTTACCCCTCTCTACCCCATCTTCTTCAGCATTTGACTCCACAATTTCTCTCATTAGCTCTAATTCTCCTGTTCCTCCTCTTAATAACTTCCCTTCTGACCTCCTAACTTGGCTGCCCTTTTCTTTCCACCCTATTCATTTCCATTTCACTTCGTGCTTGCTTCAGATTTCTCCCCTTGGGACAATCAACTTGCAACTACCAAATGGAGAATCTGTCTACTTATGATCTATACTATTTATTTAGCATATCTTTTAAAAAATTAGCATCTTGTATATAGTACTAAAGGATTCTTCAAGCAAATCTGGTCATTTTGTGATAGAGTTCAAGGGCTGAAGTTCTATGGGCACACTGGTCACTTACACAAGTGTTGTTTGTTCCCACTTGGATGCTATGGGGAAATGTTTTCTTTTCTTTTTTGCTTCCCCACACCATTGCAGTGCTTCTTTGCCCCTCTTGGGTTTCCCCCATATTTCCTGTGATTCTTCCAAAACCTGCTTTGTGTCCAAGATTGCAGCAAAACCTGGGTGGCACCCACGTGGAGAGGAAAGTCCAAATGTTTCTGGTCCCACCAACATTGGCACCTTTTCCCCTGGCCATTTCCACCTCCTCATTGTAGGGATTTTTTAAAAAAATCACCAACTGAATATCATTATTGCATTTGAACATTAATTCTGCCAGCCGTGCCTAGGGCATAGCCCATAGAGGCGCGCGGCAGTTTTTTGCCCCACTGGAAGGAGGGAGACAGCGTGTCTGACCTCAATCCTGGGCTTAGCCATGGGGGCGGAGTTTACAGCGTTTGCTGGCTCCTCCGCCCCCTCTGGCTCCAGTCTGGACTCGTGCTCGGTGGAGGCAAGACGTGCTCTTGCTCCCCAGCACGAGCCCTGCGTAGGACCGAGTGGTGGATCCGAGGAGGCAGCGTCGTTGGAGTTGCATCGGGTCCGCTGTCAGGGCAAACACGAGCGGCGAGCGGATTGCTACGGCTGCTCCGTTCTTTCTTTGAGCGGGACTGGGCTGGGGGTTAGGGGGTTGGGTTTCCCACCCCCGGTTTTGGTGTGCGGCTGCTTGTTCTCCCGCCAGCTTTCCCCTTGGGGCGAGCCGGGCAGGGAGTTTATTAAGCGGCCGTTGCTCCCCCCGTCCAGTCCGGTGCCTTTGGGGGTGTGCTTGCGGCTGTTGCGGCTGCTAAGTGTGGTATGGGCGCGAGGTTACCCACCGAGGCTTTGCTGCACGCGGGTGCGCGCTTTGGGAGGCTCCTGGGTTCGGTTGCCTTTACCACTTAGCTCTCCCCTCTGGGCGAGCCAGGCAGGGAGTTTCTTGGGCAGCCGTCGTTTCTTGGGCTTCCCCCGCCCAGTCAGGTGCCTTTGGGGGGGCTTGCGGCTGTCGCCGCTGCTAAGTGCTGTGGGGCGCGAGCTTACCCACTGAGGCTTTGCTGCGTGTGGGCGCGTTTTGGGAGGCTCCCGGGTTCGGCTGCCTTTCCCTTAGCTTTCAACCCTGGGCGAGCCTGGTGGGGAGTTTTTACAGGCGTCTGCCCTGTCTCGCGGCCACCCAGGGTGGTGGTTGGCACGTGCCTTCCCAAGGAGGCTTTGCTGTGTGCGTGGGCACGCACAGGGAGGCTTACAGGTGAGGCTGTTTTTTTCTTCCCGCCTGCCTTACTGGGCTTGGTGGGCATAGCCTTCCCCAGCCTGCCGGCCGCATTAGGTCATTTTACTTCACAGCCATTTTTGTGGCCCTTGCAATTGCGGTGGCCATTTTGAAAGCGGTTGGCGGCCATTTTGTGTACCTCCTGTACTGGGGGCGCACTGCAGCCCCCAGTACAGCCTGCAGTCTAGCCTGCAGGCTCCTTCTGCCTCCCAGTGCCAGCAGTATATTTCTTTCCCTGGGGTCTGGGTATACTGGTCCTGTGTGTGCGTTGCAGGCAGCTCTTTGCTGGTTTGAATCCCACTTTTGCCCTGTGCCCGGCAAGTGGCTCTTGGTTCAACCCATTCTTCTGGGTGGGTTAATCTGGCTGGACTTCCACAGGAGTTTTCATTTCACTGCTGCACATTTGGGGCAGGATGGGGCCAAAAAAAGGAGGGGGTAAATCCAAGGGTAAGCAGCCTGCTAGGCGCCCCCCCCCCAAGCGTCCTGCCATCGCTTTATCCTCTGATGAGGAGGAAGAGGGCCCCCTAAGGCAGGATATTCTGGCTAGAATTGCCGCCTTAGAACAGGCTAGGTCATCTGCTGCACCTCCTGCAAGCAAGAGACCGGTGCGGGGGGCTTCCAAGGCTGCATCTATTAATGACATCCTCTCTCGTTTGGCTGCTTTGGAGGGGACGTCTTCTGGAGGCGGCTCGGCTCCGTCAACAATGGTGAGCAGTCAGGTGATGGAAGGAGAGGCAGCGGATCCTGCAGCGGTTGAAATGGAAGGGACTTGGTCCCAAGAGGCGGGTCAGGTAGCTGTGGTGGTGCAACCTCCGGATAATGAAGGTAAGGGTGCTTGGCCCCAGCAATCGGGTGTCTGGCCCTGGGGCCAGATGGCTCAGGCCTCTCAACACACTTCACTGGCACATTTGGGTGCATCAGGGGTTGGGGCGGTTCCCGATTGTGGCCCGTGGGGCCAGCCGCCCATGCCAGGTCAATTGCCTGGGGCATCTGGTTTGTCTGCCCCCCCAGCCCAGGCTCTGGGTATGGGCTTTGTTCCACCTTGGGGCTCTTATTTTGGTGTACCCTGGTCTAATTATGGGATGGTGCCATACAGAGCCCTTCCAGTCGGTGACACGGCCATGCCACTGGGTGATCACCTTACCCCGGCTACTAGAGAAAAGATTTTGCGGGGGGAATACGTGGATGTCTTTTCCCTTCTCTTCAGGGAACTGGAGAAGAAGGATAAAGAGGACCTAGAGGACCGTGATAAGGAACGCCTTAAGCGCTGTAAGATAGACAGGACCTGGGCTAATTGGCTTCCAGGTTTCCTGATATATGCAGGAGTGATAGCACGTGCACAGCCCTGGAGAGCCGCCCCGCTCTTTCAGTATTTGGATATTATTTACAGGGCCCATTCTGAATTCGCTGGTGCAGCCTGGCTGCAATATGATGAAGAATTCAGGATGCGGGCGGCCCTCAATCCATCATTGCCATGGGATCAGGTTCATCAGCATTTGTGGCTACAGCTTATGACTCCAGCGAAATCTGCAGTTGGTGACCGATCTGATAGCGGCCACATCGTCCAGCGTTCATCCTCAGCTTGGGGAACTCCCCAGGGTACTTACGCCTGACTGCCCCGCGCCTCTGCGGGGCAGTCAGTTCAGCCCCGACTGCTTTGTTTTGAATTCACTTCAAAAGGGGTATGCAGCCGTAAGAACTGCCGCTTCGGCCATGAGTGCCCGACCTGTAGAGGGCCTCATCCCCTCAGTGCCTGTAAGAAGCAGCGGCCATTTGGAAGAAGGGGGGGCCCCCTGGGCAACAAGGGCCTGGTAAAGGGCCCCAGCCCAATAAAAGTGAGGGTCCTTAAGGCCTTGTTGGTGGATTACCCCAATAAGGTTGACGCTCAGTTCTTGTTGCAGGGTTTTTTATTTGGTTTTAGGATACCTTTTCAAGGTCCCAGAACTGCCTTTATGTCGTCCAACTTACGGTCTCTGGTTGGCATGGAGGACGTTGTGCGGGCAAAAATAGCAAAGGAATGTGCCGAGGGCAGGGTTTTAGGCCCTTTTCCCTCCCCTCCTGTTCCTTGTCTGCGGGTTTCTCCCCTCGGTGTAGTGCCCAAAAAGGCGGCTGGTAAATTTCGACTAATTCATCATCTCTCATACTCTAGGGGCGGCTCCGTCAACGATGCAATTCCCGAGCATTTGTGCTCGGTCCGTTATACAAGCTTTGACCAGGCGGTCAAAGTGGTTAGGCATTGTGGGCGGGGGGCCGAGATGGCGAAATGCGATATTAAGTCTGCCTTTCGCCTTCTGCCGGTACACCCAGAGGACTTTGAACTCTTGGGGTTTTCATTTGAGGGCCAATTTTTCATGGACAGAGCCCTCCCAATGGGGTGCTCTATTTCATGTGCAGTATTCGAGCGTTTTAGTACGTTCTTGGAATAGGCCCTACGTTGTAGGCAGCGCTGCCGCGACACCACCCACTATTTAGATGACTTTATTCTGGTTGGGCCCCCGCGTTCAGGGCAATGTGCCCGGCTTTTGAGGGAATTTATATGCCTGGCAGATGAGTTGGGTGTTCCGCTGGCGCATGAAAAGATGGAGGGTCCATCGACCGTCCTGACTTTCCTCGGTATTGAGTTGGACACGGAACAGCAAACTTCCAGGTTACCTGCTGATAAGCTCCAGGAGCTGAGGGTTCGTTTACGTTCCCTCTTGGGTAAGCGGAAGGTTTCCTTATTGGAATTGCAGCAGGTGGTGGGCCACCTTAACTTTGCTTGCAAGGTGGTGGCTCCTGGTAGGGCCTTTTTGCGCCACCTCTGCGGTGCAATGGGGACCCTTAGGCTCCCACATCATAAGATGCGGCTTTCCCTCGGGATGAGGGAAGACTTAGAGGTGTGGGGTCAGTTTTTGAGTGGTTTCAATGGGGTCTCCTTTTGGAGGCAAGAAATGGTGTTGGAGGGGGAATTACAAGTTTCCTCCGACGCGTCTGGCTCGAGAGGGTTTGGAATTTATTTCAGGGGACACTGGTGTGCAGTGGAATGGCCTGCTGACTGGGTGTCAGCAGGCCTGTGCCGGGATCTGACGTTCCTGGAATTTTTTCCTATCTTAGTGGCGGTTTACCTGTGGGGTGAGGAGCTGGCGCACCACTCGGTGCAATTTTGGTGCGATAATATGGCTGTGGTGCAGGTGGTTAACTCTCTCTCATCTAAATCGCCCAGGGTTATGAGATTGGTCCGAGCTTTTACGTTAAGGTGCCTGCATCTTAATGTGCTGTTTTCAGCCAGGCATATTCCTGGGGTAAACAATGAGGTGGCAGACGCCTTGCCTCGTCTGCAGATGGACCAGTTTCGGCAGCTTGCCCCAGAGGCGGATTTACTGCCTGCACGGGTTCCTCAAGAACTGTGGAGGATTGGGAATCCGAGGCCTTCAGGGCCATCCAGTTAGCACTGGCTCCTAGTACCAGAAGAGCCTACGACAGGGCGGTAAGGTACTTTACGGATTTCAGGCAGGAGGTGTGTCTCCCTCAGCTGTGGCCTATCCCAGTGGGGCACGTAGCACGTTTTTGTGTCACCCAAAAAGGTAAGGGGCAGCGGGTGAAGTATATTCGCAGCCAGCTGGCGGCCTTGGCCTTTGCTTCCAAGGCCCGTGGCCTTATTGACCCCACCGGGGACTTTCGTATCAAGAAAGTGCTGAAGGGTTGGTCCAGGGAGGCTGCAGCTCCGAGAGACGCAAGGCAGCCCATTACCCCCAGTATATTGCAGGGTTTGAAAGCCACTTGGCCCTTAGTTTGCAGTTCTCCCTTTGAGGAGGCGTTGTTCCATGCCGCTTCGTTGATAGCGTTTTTTGGAGCCCTTAGGATTAGCGAATTGGTCCCTCAATCCCTTAAGGATGATTCCGGTAGGACCATTTCAGCTGCGGATGTAAAGTTTCAGGGGGATCGTTTGGTCATTTGGATCAGACGCTCTAAGACGGATCAGTGTCAAAAAGGGATGGATCTGGTGATTGGCCCATGTGCCGTAGTGGAGTTGTGCCCATTAGTTGCCTTGAGAGAATATTTGAAGATTCGTGGGGCGGCGCCTGGGGCATTGTTTTGCCATGCCGATGGTTCCCCACTGATGAAGTACCAATTTTGGATGGTCACGGGCAGAGCGCTCACTAAGTTGGGACTGGGTGGGGCAAAATTTGGAACCCACTCTTTCCGGATAGGTGCGGCCTCCACGGCTGCTGCAATGGGGTATTCCAGCGTTGAAATTCAGAGGGTAGGTCGATGGCGTTCAGCTGCTTACAAGTCATATGTTTGGCCTTTGACAGGAGGCCATCCGTGCTGACATTGTCTCTTTTTTCAGGTGCTGTGGCGCGGTGGGAGAGGGTACAAATCCTCATTTGTGGCCATAGTATGGTCTTTTGGGCAGCTTACCAAACGAAGAGGACGCAGATGGGGTCCCAGCTTGGACTCAGCCGATGGGCCACCGTGGAGTGGCAAGGCAGAAGGGGCCTGCGTTGGTCTGGTTTGCTGCCGCTATTGTTTGAAGGGAGGAGTGCCCCTCCGCCGCATATCTTGGTTGTCCACTTAGGTGGCAACGATTTAGGTCTGATGAAGGGCGTGGCCCTTTCCTGGCAGGCACGGGATGACTTCTTGGAGATCCAAAGGAGATGGCCCGGTGTCCTGATCTTTTGGTGGGCAATGCTTCCACGCCGAGTGTGGAGGGAAGCTTTGGACCACAATGCTATTGAAAGGGCATGGCAAATGGCCAATAGAGCCCTCTTTAAAGCGATGGCAGGAGGGTTGGGCGTATATTTGCCCCTTCCGCAGATCCGGGCCGCATCTGCAGACCTCTACAGAGGGGATGGGGTGCACCTCTCCTTCAGAGGCAACCATATATTCCTGAATGACCTGCGGCAAGGGCTTCATTTGGCCTTAAGCCATGTGTGGGGCGCTGAGGCCTAAGCTGAGGCTTGGCCTCTGCGATGGCAGGATGTTAGTCAGGGAAGAATTTGTAGCGGGCCGGTGAGCACCCTTGGCACCTCCCCATTGGTGGGGAATTGGGTCTGCCAGAAGTGACTGGCTGCCGTACGGCCCAGTTATGTGGTTAGATGCCCTGGGTGGGGATCCCCTGGACAAGCCAGTCTCCCCCCGCTGCCGTACGGCCGGGTGGGGGAGCTTTACAGGGGTGAACCACTTCGCCTGGCCAGGCCGGGTCCCAGCCATTGGATGGATGGCTCGCACCCAGGGCAGCGGGTGCTCGCCCAGACAGGTCAGGGCGGGGTCCAGAGTGACCCCAGGGCCTGACCTGTACCGCTAGTTAGGCCCTTGCCATAGTTGATGTTTATTGTTGTTAATTATTAATAAAGCGGCCCATTTTTATATCCCAAAATATGGTGTCTGTCTTTCATTCCGACTAGGGGGGCAATTCTGCCAGCCGTGCCTAGAGCATAGCCCATTCAGGCGCGCGGCAGTTTTTTGCCCCACTGGAAGGAGGGAGACAGCGTGTCTGACCTCAATCCGGGGCTTAGCCATGGGGGAGGAGTTTACAGCGTTTGCTGGCTCCTCCGCCCCCTCTGGCTCCAGTCTGGACTCGTGCTCGGCCCACCCACCTCACCCTATTTCAGTGCGGGATTAGCCGGTCGCCATTTCTTTGGGGCCAGGTAGGAATTTTTCTCTTCAGCTCTTAATTGGCCTTGGGGCTGGAGCTTTTTCGCCTACCTCGCAGTGTGAGAACGGTGAGTTAATTGTCTGGTGGGCTGCATTAATGTTATGGGTGGCAGGATGTTAGTCAGGGAAGAATTTGTAGCGGGCCGGTGAGCACCCTTGGCACCTCCCCATTGGTGGGGAATTGGGTCTGACAGAAGTGACTGGCTGCCGTACGGCCCAGTTACGTGGTTAGACGCCCTGGGTGGGGATCCCCTGGACAAGCCAGTCTCCCCCCGCTGCCGTACGGCTGGGTGGGGGAGCTTTACAGGGGTGAACCACTTCGCCTGGCCAGGCCGGGTCTCAGCCATTGGATGGATGGCTCGCACCCGGGGCAGCGGGTGCTTGCCCAGACAGGTTAGGGCGGGGTCCGGAGTGACCCCAGGGCCTGACCTGTACCGCTAGTTAGGCCCTTGCCGTAGTTGATGTTTATTGTTGTTAATTATTAATAAAGCGGCCCATTTTTATATCCCAAAATATGGTGTCTGTCTTTCATTCCGACTAGGGGGGCAAAACAATGTATCTATTAGGTTCTCTGAATGTCTGGCTTTTATTATTTTAAAAGTAATTGTCTAGCCCCCTTGGTTTAGAAATATGCCTTTTCCCTTATATCTTTACAGTGAAAGGGATTAGTGACTTAATTTTTAAAAAATGGAATTCAGAAAACCTGACAGAAATATTGTTATAATATAATAATACTATAATGCTATGTCAAGTAATGATTAAAAAAATTTTTTTTTTAAAGCCGGTAGTGGGAAAGGGAATGGCCACTGCCAGGAAACTGGGGCAAGAAAAATGCATGGACATTGCCATGGGAAAGCGTCATTTTATTGGCAGCCTCCATTGTATTGGCAGCTGTAGCAGAAATGGGGAAACCAAACAAGCCTGTCCCTGAGCAGAGAACAAATTATTTGGGATTTACAGTGCACTCTTAGGCAGAGTTATGCCCTTCAAAGTCGATTGAAATTAATATGCTCAGAAGGGTGCAACTCTGCTTAGGACTGTGTTGCTCAGAGCTGAACTACACAAGACGAATTACATGCGGAGAACACGTGATTGCACTTACACGTTTCCCCCGTTACTTTCCTATTCACTCACACACCAGCCACATGGCAGTCAGATCCAATATAAGGAATGGCATGGGTTTCCTCCCTGTTCCTCCGAGATGAGGGATGGTATCCATGATGCACCTTCTCTTTGCACATGCTTAAATCTTCCTTGGCAGTACAGAGCAAATTCAGTAAAATTTGGCCATTGTTTCCAATGGGAAATATGATTTGGGGCTTTCTGAGGGCCTGGGTGGGCATTTTTGGACCAAATTTTACTAAATTTACTGGGGACATACTACTAACTGTCCTCTAATGACCCCCCCCATTTTTCATGAAGATTGAAATTCAGGGGACCATTTTATGACCCCCCCCAAAGAAGGTGCCCCCAGCCACCTCTAATCTCCGTTATTCTGTATGGGGAAAACTATGGGAGCTATCCTGGGGGATGGAGGTGGCATTTTGCAAAAGAAATCTTCAAAATTTTCAGGGGACATACTCATGATTGTCCTCTAAAGGCCCCCAAGTTTCATGAAGATTGGACCCAGGAGGGCCATAAAGAGTGTGCTTCCAGCCACCTCCAATCTCCATTATTTCCTAAGGGGAAAGCTAGGGGAGCTATCTCAGGCAATTATCTTGGGGAGCTATCTAGGGGACTGGGGTGGCATTTTGCAAGTAAAATCCACCAAATTTGCAGAGGACCTACTCCTAGCTGTCCTCTAAAGACCTCCCAAGTTTTAGGGAGATTGGACCATAGGAAAAAACTGACTCCCACTGCAAAAACACATGGATCATGGCTGCCATGGCCACAGGCACACTCTCATTCACAATCTACACACCATAGTAAAGAGTCCAGTAGCACCTTTAAGACCAACCAACTTAATTGTAGCATAAGCTTTCAAGAACCACAGCTATCTTCATCAGATTCATCTGATTATTTTGCAACCACAGATTAACATGGATAACTCCTCTGAATCTACACATTAGACAGCCCAACAGAATCCAAATGAAGCCCTTCCCCCTAAACCAGAATCCCCTGAGCAGGCTGACCAGCCACTCTCCATTAGTTTCTATTGTGGGAAAAATTATTTCCACTGCAGAAACACATGGATCATTGCCCCACCAGAGTCCAGTCTCCCTGAAACTGGGAGGGGGGGAGGGTCTTTTGAGAACAGTTAGGAGTAGGTCCCCTGCAAATTTGGTGGATTTTGCTAGCAAAATTCCACCCCCAGCCCCCTAGATATCTCCCATAGTTTTCCCCATGTGAGTGCAAGTGTAAGTGAGTGAGTGCAAGTGGAGTGCAAGTGAACAGAGAGGAATACATGTGAGTCTGTTCACTTGCCGTTCAAGTGTCATTTGTCACTTGTAGCTTGGCCCTATGTCTATGCTTTCTGCTTAATTTTTAAAACACTTTTTATTTTATTAATAAGATTAAAAGTCCAATAAAAGGGCAGAGAAAAAAATTAAAGAAAAAGGAATAGGAGAAAGAAAAAAGAGAAAAAGAAAAGAGTGAAAATGAAAGAAAAGAAAAACAACGAAAAATAATACATGTTTTGTTGCTTTCTGCTTTAATATGACAAGAATGGTTGCGAACTTGCGATTCCCTTTCTGGGAACAACAAATGGAGTTACTCTTTACCAAGATATGCTGAGAGCATGACACTGGGCATCCACATGTATTTTATCTACTAAAAGCTACCTGTGGGAGTGAACCCAATATAGATCAAGGGGAGGGAATTAACTTTCCTCTTGTCTTTTGCCATTTCCTTTGCTTGCAGTCCCAGTAAAGAAAAAGACAGATTCCTGTATCTTTTTTCCTTACAGAGGGTTTATAGCAGATGAGAGAGGGCAGCCCACTTCACTAATGCTGTGTCCCCAATTCCTCCCTCTCTCATGTGCGTGCGTGCATGCACACATGTGTGTGCGCACTCTCTCTCTCTCTCACACACAGCTGCTTTTGGGAGTTAATTTACAGATTGGAAACCCAACATCACATATAAGTGTGACCCCAAATCATGCTCAGTTACCCTGCAAGCTTGGTGATAGGTACTTGTCCAACCTTCAGCTTCTCCTGCACTGGCCAGCCCTAGCTGCTGTTTTGGATAGCAATTTAACATCTTGGTTTGCTATTCAGCCTTGGCTCAAGAGAGCTTGGTGTAAACATCAGGACCAGTATGACATCAGATAAGGCAGCAATGGTGAACCTATGACACGCGTGCCACAGCTGGCACTCAGAGCCCTCTCTGTGGGCACGTGAGCCAAGTTGCCAGATCGCTAGGTCCAGGGCTCATTTGGAGGGGGAATGCCTGGAACGGCATTCCAGTAGCTCTGAGCAGAGATCACATGGGTTTTGGCCCTGCCCATGTGATTCCTTTTCCTCAAGGCTGCCTCTCTGCTGCCCGTCTCTTTAGCAGCAGGAAGCGGAGGCAGCAGCCAGGCTGCTGGGGCTGGCTTTCTAAAGAAGAGTAGGCTGCTTTGATTTAACTTTCCTTACTTTCATTCCAGACTCCTGAGTGAGTGAGTGAGTGAGTGAGTGAGTGAGTGAGCGAGCGAGCGAGTGAGTGAGTGAGTGAGTGAGTGAGCCTGACTGACTGACTGACTGCAAGCCGGGCTTCTGGTGTAAAGAAGAGCAAAGTGCTTTGATTTAACTTGCTTTACTTTCATTCGTGGCTCCTGAGTGAGTGAGAGAGAGAGTGCTTGCAAGCCGGGCTGCTGGTGTAAAGAAGGGCAAACTGCTTTGATTTAACTTGCTTTACTTTGGGACAGGGTAAAAGCCGGAACGAGACGGAACAGGCTAGAACGGGCACTAAAGAAATGCCAGTGCCACAAAAAAGAGGGGGATGTGTTAGAGACACTCCAGAACAATATTTTAGAAATGAAAACTCTGGACTGCCCCGCTTTTATTAACCCGTTCAATGCCAAAAAGCTCCCGGAACAGCACAAAACAGCCCGGAATGGGCACTAAAAAAATGCCAGTGCCACAAAAAACAGTGGGATGTGTTAGAGACACTCCAGAACAATATTTTAGAAATGAAAACTCTGGACTGGCACCCTTCAATTAACCCGTTCCATGCCAAAAAGCTCCCGGAACAGCACAAAACAGCCCGGAACGGGCACTAAAGAAAGGCCAGTGTCACAAAAAACAGTGGGATGTGTTAGAGACACTCCAGAACAATATTTTAGAAATGAAAACTCTGGACTGCCCCGCTTTTATTAACCCGTTCCATACCAAAAAGACAGCCCTGATCAGGTGAGCAAAGCTGCTGTGGTGGAACATAGAGGAAGAGGATGTCCTACCAATATGCCAGGCCAAGGCCATGTCACACTCAAGACCTTGAACTGAGTTTGATAACTGATGGCGGAGGCGGGGCGGGGGCGTCGGGGGGAGCGGCGCAGCCGCGACCCGCCTGGCTGTCTTCGTCTTCGTCTTCGTGTGGGGGTGGGGGTGGGGGTGGGGGATTTTATTTTTGGCAACCTCTTCTACATGCAAAACTTTTTTGGTACAAAGTTGTAATGTTATAAAATGGTAAAAATTTCATAAAATTGTAATTTTACTAACAATCCAACTCAAATAAGTTTATAGATAATTCAAACAGTATTGCTTCTATAATCATATTAGGCATAAATATTAAACATAACTTTTAAACATTAAGTAAAAAGTATTAAACACTCGGTAGAGATGGGTTGAAGGTTTTATCTTAAATCCTGAGCAGCTTGAAACCTTCAAGTGAGAACTGAAAACACGTTTCTCTGTTTTAGAGAAACTGCTTTTCAGTACAAAATAAATGGGATGTATATTTTTGTTGCACTCTCCCAACCAGGAGACAGACTCCTCCTAAGAGTTTAATGGCTTCTTTCATTAACAAACGCTAGTCGTTTTCATTACGTGAGGTATCAAAATATAAATGTTTATTTAAATAAAACATAGAAAAATAGAACAGATGAACACAACAACAACAAAGTTTCCTAACATTTTTTAATGGGATCTAACTCAGTCAGATTAACGATGAAATGCATTCAAGTTACCGTAGCACATATTACAAGGGTAAGTTTCCTGCCTAGATCTTCATGAGATTTCTTTTGGCCAAAACCCTGATCTGCTATTTGGATTACCATTTTTATATATTATCTTATGCAGAAATCTAAGATCTTTTCATATGATAACAAAGATGAATATCAAACCAATTATAATTTAATTCTTTTTTACTATTTCCAATCATGTGACATTCTACCTAGCCAAAAGTACCACTATGCCCAGCTGCAAGATAAGAGATATGGATAGTAAAAATGACAAGAAAAGTTACATGACCAGATCATCCTTGGTCTCTGCTAACAATTACAGAACATGTATCTGATACTGTTCACTATTTTTAATTGGCTGTCAAAGATAAAGCACCAGTTATACCCCATACTAGAAAAAGAACTACAGTGATGTTCATACAGCGTTATTTAGAATGCATATGTTTCACGAAGTATGTGTTCTAAACCATAATCAGCAGTCTACTGGTTTGAATCCCACTACTGACATGAGCTCAGTAGGTGGCCTTGGGTCAGCCACTCCTCTCAGCCCCAGCTCCATTGTGGGGATAAGAATAACACTAACTTGTTCACTGCTCTGGGTGAGGCACTAATATGTGTAGAAGAGCGGTATATAAGCACAGTTATTATTATTATTTATATTTCCATGACACCATCCCTTGACCTGTGAAATTAAGTATTTTGATAAATATGAAAGTGATACAAAATATAAATGCATTGCATAATGTGTGAGTGTACATATACAAACTTTAAAAATTGTATTGGATAATACCGCAAAGCATGATTACTGAGAAAGCTGCTTTCACTGCTTTCAGTGTGGAGAGCTGCTTGTAGATCAAAACAACCTGACGAGCTGTCTTCATGCAGAGTACACTTGATTCTCTTGGCTTTCAATTCTGCTTTCCTTCAGCATGGGTAAATCAATGTGTCAGCAGTAAACATTTGTATCACTCCTCTCTGAATGACCTTTTAAATTTTACTGCCTATCGTGTCAAAGCAATTAAAATTAACAATACAGTTACTAAGCTGCTAAGATCAATTAATGGCTCTTAGGCTTTATCTATTGATCTAGTGACATCTTCAAAACCCACTGGTAACAGACTATACATACTTCTCTTCTATCCACAATATATACACAAGGATTGATTACATATTCTTATCTTCTAAATTACATATTTAAATGACATATTCTTATCTCCTAAATTAATTAGTCAAACTCTTACATCAAGGATTGGTGACAAGTTGTGGACAGACTATGCTTGGACAGAATGTACACTGAGAATAAATGACATCAAACAAATTGGAAACTAAATAAATCACTTTTATTTAACAAATAAATTTCTTCTGAAGTCTCTTTAGAAATTAAACAATAGAAACAAACTATGTGGCATTCCTCAAATCCACGTGTAGGATGCTATGGAAGTGGTACTTAGAGGGAAATTAATCTCCGTTGCCTCCTGTCATGAAGAGCAAAAAGAAAACATTAGAAATGAAATGATATCTAGAATAAGAAAACTAGAAGATGAACACAAAAAAGGCCACCCAATCTATAAACTTGCTTGCATGAAAATTAGAGGAAAAAACCTCCTCACATTCTATACAAGCTATTAAAGGCACCCAGGAAAAACTCAAACTAATTCTGTAAAATTAGCCGATATATTTGCTGAATACTACCAAACCATTTGTACATCAGACAATCCTGACACTAATCATATTTTAAATTATTTATCATCACAGGAAATTTGGGAAAAAAACCTCACAAGAACATAAACAATATCTGGACCAACCAGTCACAACAGAAGATGTTACAGTCACTATCAAATCCTTGAAAAAAATAACAAAGCTTCAGACAGGGATGGATTCCCTGCCAAATTTTTACAAAAAAATACATTCACCTACTTTCAACTCCACTAACTGCCACATGCAAGTCTGTTATGTTAGGAGGTAGCATCCCTCTATCTTGGTCAGAGGCTGAAATAGTAGTTACTCCGAAAAAGGACAACCATATTACAGATACTGAATCTTCTCAACCAATACCCTTACTGAATCAAGACCAAAAGATCTTTACAAGCATATTAGCCAAAACATTGTCTAAATTTAAATAACCAACTACATTCACCTTGACCAGACAATACACGTAACACTTTAACTATAATTAATTTCTGTGAAGCATACAAAACCCCTGCATTACTTCTGGCCTTTGATATAGAGAAGGCATTTGATTAAGTGGAAATACCATATCTAAAACTTTTACTTCAAAAAATGGGTTTTGGCGACCAATTCTAAAATGCCATTAATGCTCTTTATCTTTCTCCAAAAGCTACAGTTAGGACTAACAATGTACATTCAATAGATATCCATATAGCAAGGGGAACTAGACAAGGCTGTCCCCTTTCCCCATTTCTGTTTGCCATAACTATAGACAGGGCCAATGCTACCATTAGACCAACTAGGCAGCCGCCTTGGGCACAGACCTCAAGAGGGGCATAGTTTTAAACAGATTACTTTCTTGAAAAAAATGCAACTGAGAAAACCTATTGAGCACCCCCTAAATGGTCCTGTCCACAGACATCAAGCAGCTCAAAAGCTCACCGTAACTTTTTTATTGATTGATTGATTTGATGTATACCCTGCCCTCCTCACAGATGGGCTAAGGGTGGCTAACAACATTAAAAAATACATTAAAATCACACAAACATAAAATCAATCGTATTTTTTTAAAAACAATTAAAATAGTCCAGGAGCAGGCTATTTAAACAAATATTGGGAGTCTGTATACAGGCATGGCAGATGGCTGAGGGCAGCTCCGGAAGAAATGGTGGTCTTAGATGGAAGAAGAAGGACACTCGCTGGCACTCAGCCAAAGGCCCAGCAGAACATCTCCGTTTTACAAGCCCTGCAAAACTGTAACAGGTCCCACAGGGCCCAGATCTCCAGCGGGAGAGCATTCCACCAGGCCAGGGCCAGGGCAGAAAAAGCCCTCGCCCTGCGCCGCTCCCCCCGACGCCCCCCGGCCCGCCTGCACTTTACAAACACACTTTACAAACCATTGGGTGAAGAAGACATCATTTGTGCATGTTATCTACCTATCTCTTTGTGGCTGCATGGCAGACAGATTCTTGGGATATAAACTTCCCTGTGTCCCAAATACCTGGTTCCAGGTCACAGCATTAGCAAATATGAATGCTGTGCTGTCACAGGATGGCATTGTCAACGATATCAAAAGGCACTAAGAAGTACAGGAAAACAAACAAGGATGCAGTTTCCAAATAAGAGGATCAGTGTAGTGCATTTATCAGGGCAACAAATGATCTTAGTCTGCCATGATGAGGGCAACAATCAGACTGAAATGGATCATCTTTATGACGTGGCAACGGGGGTGGACAGGGTTGCCAAAGAAGCCATGGAAAATGGTTCTTCACCATTGGTCCCATCCCTCTTCCATCAACACTGCCTCATCTGGAGGAGATCCAACAGATAATGGGCTAATATGCAAGTACAAGCCAGCAGCAGGAGGCATCACCACAGTGAAGCCAACGACTATTGCTGCCTGTCTCCCTCGGCTCGTCTTTGCCTCACTTGCCTCATCATTGGTCATCTGTGGCTGGTGTCTCTGATCAAGAGGGATCACTGATGGGGCAACTGAGGCAAAGGCAAGCCAAGTGAGGAGGATAGGCAGCAGCTGCAGCACCAGGCTTTTCTGCACCACTAGACCACTGGCTGATTCTTGCCTAGCCAGCCTTATTGGCTCTCCTGGCTGCCTGGACACTGACGTGTGTGTGTGTTGTGTGCAGACAAGTGGTACCCCAGACCACCATCCCATAGGAAATTTTCTCCTAGAGGCCATAATGGAAAACCTGATCTTGCTTAGAAGCCCTTTATCTGTTACATTCTAGAGTATGATATTTGCTGCTTCACCATCCTCAGCCTCCCCAGTCTTACAGTTGCTGACTCCTGCTTGTGCCAGCAGATTTAGGGGTAATATCAGAGGATGGTGTGGTTTAGGAAGGAAAGGAACCTCGGTGGCATATAATGTCATAGAGTCCTCCCTCCAAAGCACCTGCTGACACTTTAGTCAAAACCCTCTTCAGATACCAATACTTCATGCAGCTTTCCAACCAAGCTGTCACGAATTTTTGCATCGCTGATTTTGTTCACATTAATCCACTGTTCACTGTACAAACACACACACCCTTCGCATCATTTTTGCACTCACCTTCAGTTTGACCCTCTAACTGAATTGGTCTATGGGAAGCAATCCTTAAAGTGGATTCCTTTTTTTGGTTTATTATATATATTAAACGGACATCTCTTAATTTTTTTCCCAAATAAATAAACAACTGAAAAAATAGGACATATTTTTTGATTGTTACTTGGAGCATCCAGCCAGCTAACTCCTCTTCGCCTGAGGCTAAGTCCCAGGCTACCAACAGATAATTGTTGGGGTGGAGGGAAGCAAAATCATGGTCTGGGTGTGCTTTCAGTCCCGAGTCTGCAGAAAACTGCAGTCTGTTTTGTGCTGTTCCGTGAGCATATTGGCATAGAAAGGGTTAATTGAAGGGTGCCAGTCCAGAGTTTTCATTTCTAAAATATTGTTCTGGAGTGTCTCTAACACATCCCACTGTTTTTTGTGGCACTGGCATTTTTTTAGTGCCCATTCCGGGCTGTTTTGTGCTGTTCCGGGAGCTTTTTGGCATGGAACGGGTTAATTGAAGGGTGCCAGTCCAGAGTTTTCATTTCTAAAATATTGTTCTGGAGTGTCTCTAACACATCCCACTGTTTTTTGTGGCACTGGCATTTCTTTAGTGCCCGTTCCGGGCTTTTTTGTGCTGTTCCGGGAGCTTTTTGGCATGGAATGGGTTAATTAAAGGGTTCCAGTCCAGAGTTTTCATTTCTAAAATATTGTTCTGGAGTGTCTCTAACACATCCCACTGTTTTTTGTGGCACTGGCATTTCTTTAGTGCCCGTTCCGGGCTTTTTTGTGCTGTTCCGGGAGCTTTTTGGCATGGAATGGGTTAATTAAAGGGTTCCAGTCCAGAGTTTTCATTTCTAAAATATTGTTCTGGAGTGTCTCTAACACATCCCACTGTTTTTTGTGGCACTGGCATTTCTTTAGTGCCCGTTCCAGCCTGTTCTGTCTCGTTCCGGCTTTTACCCTGTCCCCTTTACTTTCATTCGTGGCTCCTGAGTGTGTGTGAGAGAGAGAGAGAGAGAGAGAGAGAGAGAGAGAGAGAGAGAGAGAGAGATGTTAATTCGTTTGGACAGCTGTATGAGTCATTTTTTCTTAACTTATTTATTTATTTATTTATTTTCCGAATTTAATACAAGAAATGATAAAACCGTACAGTACAAACAAGAAAGAGATTAAAACTAAGCTATAAAAGACATTATCAAAACCACTCTTGGCAAATTGTTAAAAACCCTAGAATTACAATAAACAAGCATTTAAACTTTGTTGCATTGAGGGAGTTACTTCTTTGGCATTTAAAACATCTAAAATTGGTTTCCATATTTTTTCTTAACTAAAACCTCAGTATTCAGGTTTAATCGCAGTGTTGGCACTTTGAAATAAATAAGTTGGTTTTGTGTTGCAGTTTGGGCACTCAGGCTCAAAAAGGTTCTCCATCACTGAGATAAGGGATACTTGCACTGACTGCAGCACTTACGCACTGTTCATGCTGGTCTGCCTTGAAATGCTTCATTGTACACTCATGAACATCCAATTGTACCTGACTTTACCCATAGGGCAGTGGACATTACACAGGGCAGTTGATTCAGAAGATAATTACTCAAAGAGAATTCTAAGAAGCAAATCGCTGATCACAAGGAATTGTTGTTACAGTGTGTTGATTAGCCTCTTTATAACAGGGATTTGAACAGGGAGGTGCATTTATAAGCCCAAGCATTTTAGTTGCAGCTTGAGGTCCAAATTACACATTATGTGCAGCACATGATTGCCACTAGGAGTTGAGCAGGAGGCCAGCTGGGAACTCAATTCTGAAGAGCCACAGGGGCCCTATTTGGATCATGATGGTGGAGCAGGGAGACAAGGGACTTTAGGCTTCTCCAGTGCACCATTTTCCCAAACCAGCTCTGGGAGCTCTTGGTGGGGGGAGGGGGCTGCACACAAGTATTCAGTGCATATGCAGCAACCTAATAAAAACAGTTTGGCTTTACTTCTACATTCTATAGGCCTCTGCAGAAGCGTATTTAACACCATTAAAGCCAAACTTAAGCCTTTGGAGTGTAACAAATTATCCTAAGAAAGTAAATAATCCTCAGCTGATGAAGATAAGCTTTTTATTTAGAGGAAGCTCAAGGCCCATTTAATGTGAGGTAAATATTGCCCAGTCAGCAAGTAAAAAATGGTTTCTCAGACATAGTTCTTTAATTGAATTAAGGCCGAACCCACACAGAGGTGCAAAAACACTCCACTGCCCCAGCAGCAGAGATGGGGTGGGAATGGCATCCATCCACCCTTCCCAGCTATGATTCACTTGCTGCTGCTGCCACCCCTCCCCCCAGTCCCACTTCTCTCCTTTTTCTGATCCTTCCTGTGCAAAAGTGCAGACATCATTTTACACCTGTAAAGGTGTGAAAGAGTAGGGATGGTATACAGCAGAAAGATGCCCTGCACAGTTTTGAAAGGAACTGCCCTGGCCCCATAAGGGCAACAGAGAGAGTAGCCATACCACAGATTCCCCTTTGAGCCAGATTTCATTTTTAATCCAGTTTAAAGAGGGACCCTGCAAATATGATATTAGATCGCCATGGGATTCCCTTTATTGTAGATGTTTTCCTTATGAGTACCCCCCGCCCCCGCCCCATATGACAACTGTTTGAATTCTTCTGCTGTGCTTAGTTCAGTTATGGTAATTTAAAAGATTCTGGATGAAAAAATGCACATTCTTTAAATTTGCAGTTTATAACGCAAGCTGTATTTTTGTTGGCATTTTGGAGCTACTTTAATACATTTTGATGACAGGTTACAATGTACTTTTATGAGACGAAGGAATTTCCATGAGTCACATTGAATGTGTGGGTTCCAAGACTGAAATATCTTTTTCCTAATGCCGAGAAATTCTTCTTGGTTCACTAACATGGTGTTACTGGGCCACAGCTTCCACACACGGATTTCCTCCTGCACTGGCAGCGCAAAGCCCCCACAGTACAGAAGTACAGAAGTGTTCAATCTAGCCTGGCCTGGCTCCTCCTGTTTACTTTACTTTGGAGAAAATACAAACTTCATTTTCTCTAGATCCAAGGAGGTACTGCAGAGCAGCTGAGGGAGAAGTATATCCACTTGGACATTCCCTACTGCCAGTATAGGAAAGTGGTGGAGCTAAGTTCCACTTTCCAAATGGCACCTGGCAGCTTGCCATCTCTCTACCCTCAGCCCTTAAAAAAGGCTTCCCCCAATTTCCCTGCCAAGGTGTGCTGTAGTGGTACAGTGCAGATTGATGGGGCGAGAGTAGTGAGACATGTGAAACTAGGTGTGTGGATGACATTCCTGCTTCTTCCTGTAGTACTCGCTGCTGCTGCCCTGGCATGGCATGCTTTCATGTCCTTATCTGGAGGCAGCCACTGATATAAATGCAAGCTGTGGTGATTCTGGGACACTTGAAGATAGGGCTGAATTAGAGTCTGGAAGCCCACATCTCTCTGCAGCATCTTTGCAGTGGGGCTGAGCACGGCAGGACACAGCTTTTCCTCTGCCCTGCAAACTCTGACTTCTATGATCATGTTGCTCCGGGCATCACTGCTTCTTCAAACTTACCCATAGCTAGCCACAAACATGATCTCCACACAGAAATGCATTTAGAACAGTGCACCATAGTTGGGTCCCCAGTTATAGCTGATCCATTTCCAAACTTCCAGTGGTTGCTCTTACATTTTACATCAGTAATGGACTGTTGCTGTTCCATATTCTCTTGCATTTAGTAAGATGGCATGGAGAATTTCTAATGGCCATACTACCTGCTTCCTTAAGGACTGACAGTCCTTTGGGGTTCCAGGAATCATTCCTACTTCTTTTGCAACTTTTTTCATAGTGGAAGCTTTGTAGCAATGCTAGGAGCTTGCAGTGGAAACTTTACCAAACCACCAGTAGTGTAGGGACATTCCCTTCAGTAAATCTGCACTAGCAGCACACTGTTAGCATGCTGATTAATTCAGACCCCCTAGTTTTAGGAAAAGCAAAAGTGGCTGGAAGCACTCTCAGTTTTCGGTAAACCAAAGAGTTTATGACATAGAATGAATCATTATTTTGTTGAGTCACACTGCCTGATTTATGCCAGTGCTCAGACACTGAACTAATTTCAGAACAATTGTTCAAGCCATCACCATCCTCCCACCTATAATGGGCCTGTGGGTCTTTTCTCCTAGTTGTTATCCTGACATACTGTCCCTCCTTCCCCAACTCCCCACTGATTCCTAGCACCCCCTCTCTGTTGCCAAGGAGCCCCCCTCTCCCGTTCTGAGGCCTGCTGTGGACTATGTCAGGTTCCTGCGTTACTGCTTAAAGACACACTAAAGACCTGTTTCCTGATTACCCTGCACGTGTGGACTCTACTACACGTGTCTGTTTCCTGTCTGCACTATTATCTCCTATGGACTATGCCTGTTTCCTGTCTCTGCTATGGACTGTGTTGTTTATACTGTTTCCTGCCTCCATGGGCGTCTGCCTCACCTGGGCCCAGAGCCATGCTGTTAGCAGCACAGTGCCAGCTGGGGAGACCCTCAGCGAGCCTGGCCAGGCGCCCCCTGGTCAGTTCCCGCAGGGAGCCTCTCGCAGGCCGGTCACCAAGCTTGCCCTCGCTACCGGGCAGCCTGCTAGTAAGCCACAGTCATGCCCAGCCGGCAGCCATGTTCCCAGGCAGCCAGAAGACCAGCCTGAACAGCCTGCTTAGAGAAGCCATTTCGTGGAAGCGCCCTACCCAAAAATACTCCGTGACCGACTAACTAAGCTTGGAATGACGTTACTAAACTGTGATATAACAAACTGAAAATTCAAATTTTATTAAGCTTCTTCACAATACTCTACATGCAGCAGTTAGCATACAAGCTCCAATTACTGGTGAGCACTACGCTCTTTCCCAACCGAAGAAGGGAATGTTGGATAGTGTGTGTTCAGCGTGACTGCACCAGCTTAAGGAGGATCCACAAAAGAGTCCACACCTTGTTAGTTTAGCAAAGGTGTATAATACAATTTATTTATAGGTGGATAAAGAGCAATATATATACAAGTTTACAGTCCAGAGAGACAAAGTGCTTCGCCTACACCTGGACTTGCAAGAAGCCCCAACCATACTGTACATGGTAGCTATATATACATGTAGACACCCAATCAGATACATGCATGAGTTTAGCTGAGTCATTCACTTCATGGTCTCCTGACACAAGTTAACCATCTGACTCTATGTCACCTGATGTGTCTACCTGTCATACTGATCGTTCTGATCTAAAGCCTCTGCACACTGGCTTTTGACACTTAGATATCAACACTCCTCCAAGCCAGTATGAGAGCAGTTTAAGGCATCACGTAATCGTTCAAATGGTACAGCATACAGACTTTTAGTGAACATGTCTGCTATATTGTCACCAGATGTACATCTAAACAATCTTATGAATCCTTGCTCTACAGCACATCTTACGTTCAAATACCTGATTAAGATGTGTTTACTGCGTGTTTTGATTCCACCATCTTGGGCTAACTGTTGTGCTGCTGTATTGTCCCCATAAACAGCAATAGGTACTGCACAATGCATTTTCATGTCAGACATGAGCTGTTGTATTACTTCCAGCTCTAAGATACCTTGACTCATGGCAGCGAACTCTGCTTCACAAGATGAATGTGCTAACAAAGACTGTTTTAATGTCTTATGTGCAATGAGAGCACCTCCTACAAATATTGCTAGTCCTGTAGTGGATTTACCGTCAGGGCGATCTGCCCAACTAGCATCACAAAACATAGTGATCTGCATAGGTTCAGTGGCTTTTAGAACCAAAGAGAAATTGAGAGTAGCCTTTAGATATTTTAAGACGCGTTTTGCTGCTATCCAATCCCTATGGAAAGGCTTAGCACACCTTTGGCATAGCATGTTTACTGCTTGTGTTATATCTGGACGGCCCCAACATGAGAGATACAAAAGACTGCCCACCAATGACTGATATCTCTGTACATCTTCCCAGGGAAAATCATCTGGCTCCCTGATATACCCTGTAGTCATAGGAGTGGACACACCATGTGCTTCAGTTAATCCATACTCTGAGAGCAACTTTGTAATTTTGTCTCTCTGATTCAGTTGGAAAAAACCGTCCTCGGTCTTTGACACTTCCACTCCCAAATAGTTTGAGATAGGACCCAAATGTTTTACTTTGCAAATATCCTTGGCTATTTGTTTGAACCAACATAATTGTTCTTCTGTTTCATATATACACAATATATCATCTACAAAAATAAGGAGTTGGACTTCTGAACCTCCTACCATTTTTGTAAATATGCAGGCATCACCTTTGCCCTGCTCAAAGCCTGCTGCTTTTAGTGATTGTGACAGGTATTGAAACCAAGCTCGTGCTGATTGACGCAACCCATACAAAGCTCGGTTTAGTTTGAGCACCATATGTTTATTTGACACCTCATACCCTGGTATTTGCTCCATGTATAAACATTCCTGTATAGGAGCATGGAGATAGGCTGTACAGACATCAAAATGATCTATGTTTTTGTGTTGAGCCCCTGCCTTACATAAGGCTAATTTTACTGTTTCAGGCCTAACAGTAGGAGAAAATACCTGGTCATAGTCTTGGAATTGTACCTGAGAGAAACCACGGGCTACCAAGCGAGCTTTCCTCTGCACATTACCCGAGGGAAGTCGTTTCACCTTATACAGCCACCTACAACCAATAATATTTGTGTCTTTTGGCTTAGGTACAACTGTAAACACTCCATGGTCAGTTAGAGACTGATATTCGGCCTTCATGGCCTCGAGCCAAGCCTTTTTCTCTTCCCCCTCATAAGTGAGAAGCTCAGAATAATTAGCTGGCTCTTTAGCCAGCACACAGTTTGCTGCAGCTTCAAAACCATACCTTTGAGGTGGGACACCTTTATTAGGACGACTGGACACACGTATAGGAGGACTAGACCTCTGTGTGTCCTGTGTTACCTGCCTGGCTGGAGAACTAATCTCCTCTTTCACACTCACGTCCCCCTCTGGACTTGTTTCAGGCATTTCATCGGTAACTGGCAACACAATCTGGCTTTCACTCTCATACCCGTGAAGCCTTTTCCAACTCCCATGTTCACATACACTTGCGGAGCGGCTATAAGATACCTTTTTGTTTTCATTGGTAAACCTGTAGGCCTTCATGCCACTCTGGTATCCAATGAATATCATCTTAGAGGCTTTTGGGCCCCCTTTTCTCCGCTGTTTTAAAGGGATATGCACCCAAGAAGTCATGCCAAACACCCTTAGTAACTTTAGATTAGGGTTCCTGTTGAAAAGTAACCTAAAAGATATTTCATTCACAGCACGGGACCACAGACGATTTACTACATAACAGGCACAGATAATTGCCTCAGCCCAGTAAGTTTTTGGCAAATTTGCATCAGCTAACATAGCAGCCATTTTTTCTTGTATAATGGCACCATGCCTTTCTGCCAGACCATTTTCTTGTGGCACACTTGTATTTGCTACCCTGTGCAATACACCATGTTTATCACACCAGTGAGAGAATTTTACAGACATGAATTCCCCCCCTTGGTCAGACTGGATGGCCTTTATGTCCAGCCCCAACTGTTTTTGTACCCTTTTTGCCCAAACCTTAAACAAATCAAAAGTTTGAGACTTGTGTTTCATAACGTACAGCCATGAGTACCGGCTAAAATCATCCGTTAGGACCAGGGCATAACAATTTTGAGAATGGCTTTTGGGGAATGGACCAATCAGATCCATGTGAATTAATTCAAGTGGCTTTGTAGACACCCGACCACTTTTCTTAGCTACAGGGAATGCCTTTGTTTTGACTGCTTTGCAAACAGTGCAGTCTAGGAACTCTGAGCAGCTTGACACCTTTTCTCCCTTCAGGAGTGTTAGAGTTTTGTTTATAACCTCAAAGCTAGCGTGCCCTAAACGCCTGTGCAATAAATGCACACAATTGTCATGGCTACACTTGTTTGTAACCATGTCAGCCTTTGCCTGCCTATTTTCTACAATATAAACATTGTTTTTCAGTTCCCCATTCACCAGAACCTTGCCAGCTTTGCTTATTTGGCATTTGTCCCCCACAAACCAGACCTCAAACCCCTTTTGGGTCAACCTACTTACTGATAATAGATTATGGTCCAAAGAGGGAACACAATATACAGGCGCAAAGTCCTCCTCCAGAGCTGGGAACCGCAAGGTTCCCATAGCACTCACTGCAGATTCTCTCCCATCTGCCAACAACACAGACTGCAGGTTGCATTGTTGTAAATCATACAGCACCTCCTCTGAGTGGGAAAAAGAGTCCGAGGCGCCACTGTCAAGAATCCATTGACAACGTGTATCTGCAGTAGATGCAGTGACCAGCCTCGCATGTTCATCTGGAATTCAAGGCTCCTGTACACGTCCTTGCTTCTGCTTCTGTTGTTTTCTTCTCCTGTCCGGGCAAAAACGACGAAGGTGAGAAGTGGAGCCGCAGCTGTAACATCTTCTCACGGCTGCTGCTGACAGCTGGGTGACCTCCCGCTGCTTGCTAGCAACTCCTCCGCCGTCAGTGGCTGAAACCCCTCGATGGGCCCCTCCGTCTGCTCGTTGCTCCGTGCTTGAATGCCAGCCTCCGTATGTTGAAACACGAGCCTCTTCCTCAAGAAGACGAGACGTAACATAGGAATAAGTGAGTTTATCTGGCTCCAGGCTCTCAAGGCTTGCAATAAGAGGAAAATATACATCAGGCACACTTGATAACAGAATGTATGCCTTATCAGAGTCCTCCGTGGGCTTTCCACGAGCAGCCAGTTGCTGGAAACATTCCGTCAAACTGTTTATATGCTTCTGCATGCTCTCCCCCGGCTTGAGAGCAAGTCTGTAGAGGCGACGTGTCAGCATAATTAATAACCCTGCAGATGTTCTGGCATGGATCAGCTTCAAATCTTGCCAGGCCTTTGAACTGGTAGCCGAGTCCCTGATGTGAAGCAATTGGTCATCTCCCACAGCCAGCACGATATGAGCTAAAGCACGCTCATCTGCAATCTGTTCTGCATCATTGGGGGCTGCTGGGGGATTGCTGACACTTTTCCACAGCCCCTCTCTCTTTAGAAAATGTTCCATACGCAACAACCAAATGGAGTAGTTCACGGAGGTCAGCCTCTCCACCAACACGACCGTACTCTGTGCCATACTTGCTTCTGCACCGGTCTGAGGGAGTTCGTTTGCCTCCTCCTCCTCCAGGTCACTGACACTTTCCACCGCCAATAATTCCTCCTCCGAGGGACCGCGGCCGTCAGGTACCAACATCCACCACCGACTCTGCTGCGTCTCTACTTCAGTAGAGCCTCCTCAGCTTGGCGCAGTCTATCTGGGCCCATAACCCTGTTGGATAGTGTGTGTTCAGCGTGACTGCACCAGCTTAAGGAGGATCCACAAAAGAGTCCACACCTTGTTAGTTTAGCAAAGGTGTATAATACAATTTATTTATAGGTGGATAAAGAGCAATATATATACAAGTTTACAGTCCAGAGAGACAAAGTGCTTCGCCTACACCTGGACTTGCAAGAAGCCCCAACCATACTGTACATGGTAGCTATATATACATGTAGACACCCAATCAGATACATGCATGAGTTTAGCTGAGTCATTCACTTCATGGTCTCCTGACACAAGTTAACCATCTGACTCTATGTCACCTGATGTGTCTACCTGTCATACTGATCGTTCTGATCTAAAGCCTCTGCACACTGGCTTTTGACACTTAGATATCAACAGGGAAGAACGCACAATTCTCCCAGCAACACTTACTTCCAGAGTAAACAAAATAATTTGTATTGCACACAGGCTAAGGCAACTTAATACTGTTTCACAAAGGCGTGAACGATTCAAAAAGGACCACTAAGGGTCTTACGTAGATAGACACGCGGAAGCACACAAGTTACCCCACACCTCATTAATTTGTAACAATAATATTTCAAAGACAGATTCTGTAACTGCTGACGGGTTCGCCAGCAAGAGGTTCCCGTTTCCGGATGCCCCTTCTTCAAAGCAGTTACAAAAATCACAATTCCAATGGGTATCCAACCTCAATAAATAAAGTAGCAAGTCAAAAAGTCACAGCCTCTAAAGTGCATTATAGCGGCTCACTCAATGGCGTAAGCCCCAGTCATGCCCAACCGGCAGCCATGTTCCCAGGCAGCCAGAAGACCAGCCTGAACAGCCTGCTTAGAGAAGCCATTTCGTGAAAGCGTGCAGACCACGTCTGCAGCGGCCAGCCTCGCCCTGCTCTGCATATCTTGATAGCCGCCCCAGAATGGAAGCTAAGTGCCAGCCATCCTAAGCACTCAATGGGTGCATCTCAAAGCAGCCTCCGCATTCCAGAGCTGATGACATCGCGACCAAGCCCAGTGTCCTGGAACATCCATTCAACCCGTCCGGCTTTCCCCCTCCCTCCTTTGTCCCCTCTTCCCAAGGTGTCACAAAAGCAATCAGATTCTAAAGTGGCCTATCTAGGGTAGTTGTAGAGCCATTAAAACCTTTGTTTCACCCATGAGAACCACTGGGAACTGCACCAGCGTACCCCAGGGTATGTTTTGGGGTATTTAAGCCGGCCTCCCAGGCCACCTGGTGCGCGTATCATTCCTATCCAGACTCCTTGCTGTCACTCTCTTGGATCTAGTGCAGGCATTAGACCACCTCATCTCGCTGCTACGTCTTCCTTCCATGCCGTGACTAGGTGAGTATACGCAGTTCCGTCGCTCTCATGTGGGCACTCCTGCTCATGCAACCATCTCTACTTTTCCTACATTGTATTTCTTAGTATCTTGTATGTATCTTGTATGCGTGTGCTAACTTAGGCATACGCAACACTATCTAGTAAAGACATGTTTTATTGTTATTAGTCTGCCTCTTTATTACACGAGTGTTCTGGAGAGGGACCCCGGTATAGTTGGTTAAGATCCTCACTAAATTAAAATGCAGGCTGCAAGCTAATTCCCCATCAAAAAGAGCAGTTCTGGTAACATCTCTCCCACCTCATCCCTCACCTATGTTTGTTCTACATGCATTACTAAAATGTTTTTAAGATTATGTAATAAAATAAAGACACTTCCACAATGTAATGCTTTGCCCTGGTCTTCTTAATCATAATTTTTACTGTCATGTATTAGGTCTCCATTTATCAATGGGGGTCTGCATCCACCAGTTAGTCTTAATCGTTCCGAATACATGATGGGACCACCTCTGGCTGGGTACCACTGAATGCATGGAAGGAGCACTTGCAAATCATCAAGATTAGTCTGTGGAAGGGGGATTAGCATCTGGAACACACGACTGGAAAAGAGAAATTACTTCATAAGTTTCGCTTCACATGTGGAGCAAGAAGCAAGTCACTACTGAATAATACAACATCAAATCACATTTCAGTACCTGATATTAAATAAAGCATCTGTACCTTCTCTTTTTCTGTTTCTGCCATATGTTAATATTGCTGACATGGGATAGAATGTTGACAAGAAATAGAATATACATTTTAAGCAACAAGAATTCTGTTTACAGTATAGACTGATTTTTAAAGTCAAACCAAATTAAGCATCGCACATGAAACGTTCAACTTTTTGCAGTCGACATAAAAAAAAAATCCTTTCAACCTTTATCCAAACAGTCTGGCTCTTTGAATGTTCCATTTACATCCCTCATATCAATACTGGGAGCAGCACAATTAATCCACCAGCACATTGAGTGAGAGAAGCAGCTGAGCCTGAACACCTGCAAGCTGAAGGAGTTACGAAGAGGCAGGCGGAAGCTACTGGAGTCATTGCCCCAGGGAGTTCTGGGAAGACTGCAGAGTGGATCTTGCTTTCCATGTCAGAGAGGGGTTTGCGCGCCAATTTCTTTTGATGGGGTTTTGTTCAAAAAGAAAAGGGTTTGTCAGAGCAAGCTTACAAAGTGGTCTAAAAGATGGGATTTTGGTTTCAGCAGTTTTTTTTAAAGGGCTCTTGATAGTTCCAGTAAATAAAACTGGAAGATAGGTTGAATTTCTGGTTGATGTACTGATCAATATTCTGCTTTGATTGAACTCTGCATTTTGATGCTTCAATTACATTCTTGCCTAACAGCCAGAGCAAACTGCTGGGCTTTGTGCAGGTGTGAGGCAGGAAGTGATTATCAACAGCAACCATGCCGAGAGAGAAATAAAGGCTCCTTTTGAGGACCACATGACTGTTAACCTATTTGAAGTCTAATTGCTTTCCCCATAATGCTCCAGATGACTACTGCAATGTCAGGAGAGGGGAGGGGGGATCCTGCACTATTAAAGATGCAGGCTGTTCAGGCTTCTTGATGCAAGATTTAGAAACGAGATGACAGCTTGCATTTATAATCTTTTACGCACAGCTCTCCCTCCTCTCCACCCATGCGAATTAAGGACCATTCTTCAAGACATTTTTTCCATGAACTGGGTTTTCTTCACATTACAATGTTCATTAGGCCAGGAGCCAGGTATCATATATATTAAATTGGCCCAATAACACTATTTGATGAAACATCAATCTTGCTGGCTTTGATTAGCAATCCAAGGGCACTTGCATAGTACTGATGGAAAGGCAGTGGAGTCTTGTAGACTTTGCAGACCTCTTGCACTTACAGAGAGAAGCATGGGTGGTTCACTGATGGAGCCTCTGGTTTGCACGCTGATGGCCCCAGGTTCAGTCCCCGGCATCTCCAGTTAAAAGGAAATGTGTGAAGGACTTTTCTCTAAGGTACTTGACAGCTGCTGCAGATCATGATAGACAGTACTGGCCTTGGCAGGTCAATGATCTGATTCAGTATTAGGCAGTTTCTTGTACTCTCTTGTGCTCATCATGAGGCACAATGAAGGTCCTGGGTTAAGGATCAGTTCAGGAAAGAAAGCAGCTATTGCACGGGACATGGTGCCGCTGCTTTCCTGGGCCTCTTCCTTCTTTCATCCTAGTAACATCTGTCATCATGACACAATGCATAACATACCGTCATCACAGTGTGCATTTCCTCATGCCTGTCTCACATCACAACATTGACTAGAGGGAGGGGAATGTAGCCGGAAAGCAGACTGAAATGTGATGTAAGTTGAGGAAATGTTGGCAGGGTCTGAGTAAGCAATGACATAACCATCTGATTGCTTTACTCTTCACCCAGTTTTTCAGTATGACTCAGCATCTTATCCATGCAACCTTTCCACATATTCAGCTGTGGCCCACATACCACCTCCTCACTTGTCATTCCAGGAAGGGTAGGAGAGAGACTTCTTAGCAGAGAGCTCCCCCCCTCTGATGTTTACGATTGCAGTGGTGAAAGCAGCTATTGTAGATTAAAAGGTTAGGCTGTACAACTATTGTATATAATACCAGTGAGTTTGCAACTTTATGCTGTCTTGAGTATAAGACAACGCACTTCAAGGCCACCTAAAGTGATGTCACACAAAGATTCTTTAAAGGGAGGAAGGGGAGTGTAGTTTTATTTGATCTAGTTTCCAGTAGCGATTGCTCCAAGTTTTTGATGTGCTGAGTAGTCTAATTTAAATTGCATAGATAGTGGCCGAGCTTAGTCCTGTTTAGAAATGCCTTTGATGCCAATATCCCTGAAACTCTTTCAGGAGTTAAGTGGCCTTATGGGACATCTCTTGTTTACAAAAGATCCTTTTTGAAAATGAAATTTAACTCTGAATCATCTGACACATGTCTTGTTTTAGAGCTGGTTCACACAATTCAAATTCCTCAAGGACTTTGGATCACGTGTGCTGTAAGTTTCAAGTTTCCTGGGTGTGTGGAGGTCCAATTTGGATCAGGGGCCATTTCCGCATGGCTCTCCTCAACCCAGAACGCTGCGCAACATGCCGGAAAAAACACAGAAGATCGTGTTTTCTCGCGCGAGTTTTGTGCAATGCGCAAGAAAACGCGATCTTCTGCATTTTTTCTGGCATGTTGCGCAGCGTTCTGGGTTGAGGTAAGCCGTGTGGAAACGGCCAGGATCATGACACATCTGGAGAAGAGCTTTGGCTACCCCACATGCTCTTTTCTGTCTTGGAATGGCCTTGGGGACCTGCTATTTGCTCCACTGGGAAACCTGTTAATAGACATAATTACGCATATATTTGCCAGCTGAACAAACAGGAGATCCCTGGGGCCATTTCCACATCATGCAGGGAGCTACAGACCCTTCTCCAGGCATAACCTGGGCCGTTTCCAGACGGCCCCCCGCCTCGCGAAACGTCGTGCGTCGTCGCGCGTCGTCGCGCAGAAAACGCAAAATATCGCGTTTTCTTGCGTGAGTATTGCATGATATTTCGCGTTTTCTGCGCGACGACGCGCGACGTTTTGTGAGGCGGGGGGCCGTCTGGAAACGGCCCTAGTCCCAGTTCACACTAGGTCCACATGGGCCTGCAAAACACAAAACTCCCAGTGAACGTTAATGTTATCCATAAGGAATTTAAATAATATGAATCCATCCTTAAACTACAGATTCTGCTCTTGGCTGCTATTGCATCCATTGTGAAAATGAAGCTTGTAACTTGAAACTGTTCGAACATAACCTGCTTAAAAAGTTTATTTAAAATGTTTTTTTTTAATTTGAGATATTATTCTAATCAGGGTTTTTTTCCCAGCAGGAACGCGGTGGAACAGAGTTCTGGCACCTCTTAAAAATGGTCACATGGCCGGTGGCCCGCCCCCTGATCTCCAGACAGAGGGGAGTTTAGATTGCCCTCCGCTCTGCCAAGCGGTGCGGAGGGCAATCTAAACTCCCCTCTGTCTGGAGATCAGGGGGTGGGGCCACCGGCCATGTGACCATTTTCACTGAGGGCAATTTAAACATTAAAAAAATCCCCCCTTGTTTCAGCTGACCCAAAGTGATGTCATTGAGCAATCCTGAGTTCCACCACTGAGTTCCACCACCTCTTTTCCCAGAAAAAAAGCCCTGATTCTAATTAATCAAAATCCACTGCAGAATAGGAAGCTTCCCTGAGGTTCAGTCACATTCCTGAAGTATAACAGCAGTCCAGTGGCAGCTTAGAGACCAACAAGATTTGTCAAGGGCTTTAGAGTCTAAACTTCCCTTTTCAGATCTGAAGATCAGAAGCTGCAGAAGATCAGAAGAGAGAAGCTTCAACTCTTGAAAGCTTAGACCCTTGACAAATTGGGTTTGGTTTCAAAGCTGCCATTGGACTAAAAGACCAACTTGGCTACCTACCTGAAAGTATTATTGACGTATACATTCTGTATGCGTGGCATGAATTTTGTGCTTGTGTATAAGAAAGGAAGATTTTCCCACAATAGAAAATTTTGTTTAATTGTTTTGATTATTCTCTCTCTTTATCACAGCCTTGCCTTTGAGAATTTTTACTGTAGAATGAATCTGAGATGCTATTGGTCTTTAGAAGATTGTCAGAGAAAAACTTTAAAATAAATTTATAGAATCATGTACATTTGTAAAAAACCCCTATGTAATCTCATTTAGAGATATTGCTGTGATGTGAAAACAGAAATACCCTAATGCAGACAGTTGGGCATACTCGGACGAACCCATGGCACTCCTTTGTTCAAACAGGCCTATCCACGTGTTACAATGGAAGGATGGGACTGATGTATGCAAAGATGTATGAATATACCTTTCTCTGTGAAAATAAATAAGAAAATCTGGATTCAGTAGGGAGAACACCATGGGTGGTGGTTTCATGAAACCAGTAGATCAGTGATTAAGTTAAATAAATAGTAAATATATATGTACGTATCAGTTGTTGCCCTCAGAAGCTTGCTAGTTAATTTTTTTTGTGTTGCAGTACATTTTGTTATCTTGCTGCTACAGAACAAGGGTGAAGTCGTACAATAGCATGATCTATCAAGACATGTTTGAATGCATTATTAACTGGTGATATTTAGCAATTACTGCATCAGGATAAATTTAAGTTTTTGAGCTGACTTGGTTAATATGACAAATGCTCATTCTTGCCATGTACATTCTGATATAATTTTTGAAAATTATCTATTTAATGTAAATTCATTTTATGATGATTCTGCAAAATCTGCTATAAGAACAGAGGCTCTTCTTGCCCAAGAAAGAGTTACAACAATTTTCCCTCTTCCCCCCACCATGCACACAATATTGTTGTCTCTACTATTTTGTGTAGTTACTAGCCTTATTGATGTTGTATCAAGATCTTGCCTTCTTTCCATTAAAGTAAAATTTGCTATCATTGATCTTCAAAAATCATTTCATACACAATAGATTTGTGTTAAATCCCTTTTCTTGTGTACATGTTTTAATTTGCATAGAGACTTGGAAGAGAAAAAGGCAATGATCCACACAGGTTACTAAAGCCCTACTCTTCAACCACTGGAAACTCTGGCCAATTCTATTTTTATTATAAATTGAAATATAAATAAATAAATAAAATATATTTCTGAATGTTTACAAGACCCTTTTTATATGTGACCAAATTATGGGCTATAATCATAAAAACTAGAAATCTGCTATTTAAAAAAACAACGCCAAGAACCTAGGAATGCTTAATAATGTGCTAGAGCCTTGTCTTGCATAATGAATTGCAGAATTCTGCACACTGGTTCATCCGTCCTCCAACTGAAGCTCTGAATAAGGCCTATGAATGTACAAATGGTATGAACCCTAGTTTCTCCCCATAAAAAATCTTAGATTATGTAGGGTCTGCAGCCGAGTGTACAGAGCATATGAGCACAATCATGTACACACACAGCCTCTACTGGCAAATTCTGATGAACATGTGGAATGGGGGGGGGGCAAGGCAGCAGGCATGACGTCAGTCCTGCGCCGTGCATTCATTTCTACCTACATGAAAATGTTTTGGCTGCTACTATCTAGGATGCATTTGTTCTACAACTGAATATCTTTTACTCTGAGAAGGTGAACATGGGGCATCTTTCAAGAACAACAGATATGTTTTAAATGCTATTATAGACCATGCTTGTTCAGGAGAATGTGACGAACACATTTGCAAAATAATCAGAGCAGGACTGGGAGAAATATTGCATGTCTAGAACACTTGTGAATGTAAAAGTACTACTCATCTTATAGGAAGCAAAGAAAAAGATATTGAAAGGAAAACCAAAAAAGGCAAAGCATTGTAGTATGTGCAGCTTGCACTGCTGGAGGGAATGACTGTTTTCAAACAGCTGGGGTTTGGCCCGCAAAGTTCAATACAAAGGTAACTATGGCTCATATAAAGATTAAATAAATAGATGTGCTTTGAAGCAGGCTCTGTGTTTTTGAAACAAACTGTCTAAATCACTCCTTTGGGATTCTTCTGGTTTCACGGTTCTCTCTTAACCAATGAAATACCAAGAAGACTTAAAAATTATATTAACATTTTAGGCTTGGGAGGACTCCAAAATTGTGCTCTTTTCTGCAGGAGTCTGCTTATCAGTCTTTATGTTTTGACTGTAAATACTGAGAGTTGATAGAATGTGCAGGAAAAGCATATGGAAAGGCAATGTTGTCACCCAAATGGAACACAAACCGAGAACCCTTTTCTGTTTTTAAAAAGATATCTGTGTTATCCCTTCTCACATAATTAGTTCCAGCCTTTCATCACTCATCATAATCTTTTGCTTCCCGAACTTGTATAAGTAACGCTATCATTTATTTCCAGAAATCCTTCCCACGCATTCATGTGTCGGTGTTTATATGATCTCCCAAGCAATTAGGATGAGAGGCAACAGGCCCAATAAGAAGATACCCTTTTCATTTCTGCTGCCAGAAGTAGTGCAAAGGGATTCTTGGACGTGGTGGGCGAGGAAATGTTTTGCAAACTCCAGATACAACGTATGTGTGCTCAAGAATTGCTGGTGAGTTTGAGTAAAGCGTTCCTTAAGAAGCTGCAGTGATTTGTGAATTAATGGAGGAGGTATGACTAATGCTGTTCTCAGAACTCTGGATTTCAGATGTGTTTTTAAAAATGCTCATTGTCTAAGGTCTTGTTCCTATAATCTGCTTTAGAGAGACTTCATGCCTGTATAGGACATCACCCACAGAAAGATCAAAGAGCTGATCTATTAGTAATTCCATTAAAGATCTCCTTGTGGGATGTACATTTTTGATTAAACTGTTATGTTGACTTGAAGTGGGGAGGTGTTCATGTCTACCTTTACTCCCACATGAACTCTAATAGTAGAAGACTTCTTTGTTTGTATAGCTTTTTCGGTGAATATCAGACTGCCACTGTTTATTTCTATATTTTCAATCAAGCAGAGCAGGAGAGTAAAATGAAGATTGCTGTATTATGGAAGACACAGCCTTTGAAAAGGGCACTCAATTTATCAGTTTAGGTTCAAGAAGATGAAGATAGTTACACTTTACACCAAAACTGTCTGCACTATCCAGTGGTGCAGTTACATAATTTTAGCCTTTGGATTTAATGATCTTATGCAGAATCCAGCCACGGATTGACTAAACTATTGTAGCCTGCAAGCCTAAATAAACAGACTTGGGAATAAGTCTAATCGAATTTATTGGAGCTTACTTACAGGTAAACATGGATAGGATAGTCTGGAAACTGTGAGCAATAGACAATTCAAGAGAGAAATCTGAATAGCACAATGAGAAATATAGGTCTTTACACAAGCAAAACGTGTGTGTGTGTGTATAAATAAAAGTTGTGTGTCACTGAGAGTTCTATTTCTAAGTGTTTCGCTCTCCACTGAGGGATCACAGACATGGGCATGAATCGCAAAAAAACCTGAACTGTGCGGTTCTTGGTTTGTGGCATTTTCACGAACCAGGAACCAGGAACTCCCACGAACTGGGGCAAGTTCATGAACCAGTTCATGGTTGATGGTTTATTGGGTTTATATGCCCCTTTCCGGCTGCTTAGCAGCATCAGGGAAAGGGGCATTTAAACCCCCAGATCAGCTGCTTGTTGGGGAGATCCTCGACAAGCAGCTTATCATTTAAACAGGGGCTGTTTAAATGGCCGCTCCCAACAGCGGGGAAATGGCCATTTAAACTGTGGGTGTGGCTCAGCTGGCCAGCTCCGAGTGGCGGGGAAATGGTCACTTAAACAGTGGGGCTTGGCCCCATTTAAAGAGCAGGTGAGGCTTGTCTGGCTGGCCAGGAGTTCCCAGCCGGCCAGCCAAGCTGCGCCCACAGTTTTCCCCACTTGGAGCGGCAGGGAAATGGCCATTTAAACTGCAGGTGGGGCTTGGCTGGCCAGCCAGGAACTTCTGGCCAGCTGGCCAGCCAAGCCTCACCTGCTCTTTAAATGGGGCCAAGCCCCACTGTTTAAATGGCCATTTCCCCACCACTTGGAGCAGTGGGGAAATGGCCATTTAAACAATGGGGCTTGGCCCCATTTAAAGAGCAGGTGAGGCTTGGCTGGCCCGGCCAGTCAGCCCGGCTGGTCCGGCCCGGCCTGGCTGGTCAGCCAAGTCCTACTGTTTAAATGATCAGCTGCTTGTCAGGGATCTCCTCAACAAGCAGCTGATCCACTGGTTTAAATGCCCCTTTCCCTGCCACTTTGCAGCGGCATGGAAAGGGGCATTGCTATTTTAAAACAAACCAAACGTACCAGTAGACCGGTTCATGGAAGTTCGTGGGAATGAGCTTCCACGAACCACTGGTTCGCAAACCACAAACTGGGCTGGTTCGTGGGTTTTTTTGGTTCGTATTCAGATTCGTGCCCATCTCTTATCATAACCAGCTCCTTCATCTGAAATTGTAAAGGCTCCAAACCATGAAGTTGTGAGCTCAGGATACAAAGTCTTTACACAACATACAATTAATGTAGGGAGTTTGCTGGATCAAGATGGAGAGATACCCATCAGAGTGGAGAGCTTTAAACAAAGGATTAAACAAATTCATTGAGTGGCTATTATCCACATCAGCTGAATGGAATCTACATGTTCAGTGGAAGTATACTTCCGAGCACTAGATGCAAATGAGAAACATGGAAGGGGGAGATACACAAGCCAAGCATAGCAGTTCCTCCTTCTTCTTGGTTTCTCCTACTTCTTGGTTTTCTCCTACTTCTCCTCCTTTTAACATAAAATAACACCCAGACCACCTATCTGTCTGTCTGTCTATGGCAGGAGGTAATGCAATCGTAGCCACTTGCTGAGTTGCCAGGTTTCAGACTTGCACCCCAAGATCCAGTGCTTATAGTGCCTCAGGTCACGTTTAAGCATTCTGTAAGTAATTTAACACTCAAGTACCAAGAATCAAAAGCAAATTCTATAAATGTGAGAAGGTAGCAAATAGCATATTTTCATAATTTTTCCTCCTTCTGCTTAATATTCTCAGGATGCTTGTATGGATCTTGAAATTTATCTAATTTTACCTATTACCTATTGTTGATTAGAAATTGATCAAAGGAATGCTACAGGCAATAAACTCAGGAGTCTGTATCAGATAAAAAAGTAAATTTGGAATCTATTTCCTGAGATCTGAAAAATGTAAGATGTATCCAGTCTACAAATAACGGGGCATTCATTTGAGAGGATATCGCAGCTCAGGACTGAGACTGGCCATTAGAAAGCTAACAATATTTTGACAATTAACTAGACAAAGCTACTTCGTTAAAAAGACTGAGATCATACAAGTGTCTGTTTCAATATATTTGACAATGACTTGAGTGATTTAGTGAATCATGTCCCCCAGTAGCAGCATCAGGACCTGAGTTCGTGGGGGAAGTCTGGAATCCCCTGCTCAAGAAAGGGCCCCAATTGCAGCAAGCTGTATCTAGCACACGGAAGCCAGCACCTGTCCACGTTGCTTCCTTTCCTTTCCTCCCCAACCCCAGTCCTCTGCATGCACATGCCACCATGGAATTTGATTGTTTGGTGCAACAAATGCAATTGGAAGAGCCGGCATGGAGGCCAAAAGAAAAATCACTTTTTTGAGCTGTTACGTACAAAAGAGGTGAGCTAAACATCCTGTACTAGATCAGAGAGACAAGTAGAATGGAGCTCAGCAGAGGGGAGCAATACAGGAGGACCAAGTATACCATATTTTTCATAGCTAACTGTGTGTGTGTGTGTGTGTGTGTGTGTGTGAGAGAGAGAGAGAGAGAGAGAGAGAGAGAGAGAGAGAGAGAGAGAGAGAGAGAGAGAGAAGGAGGGGTTAGAATTATATGTATTTGTATGTGTGCGAGAGAAAGACTGCATACTGGATGCTGGATGCTGCTCCCTCCATGGCAGAGGACAAAAGATAGCTTCTGTCAGTGGCCACAGAAGGGGGGGAGTGACTGGGGGGGAACAGGGAGGGGTGCCTTCTTGGCTTTCTGTGTTATATTTCTGTCTGGTTTCTCATCTCCTGTATCTGCTGTATCATTTTGCCTGGCAAGGGGTTGCTAGGTTGTTTATAATCCTATGCACACATTTTGGAGCAAACACAATTGAACACAATGGGACTCACATCTGAGTACATAAGCATAGATTCAGATTATGCCACATCTGTGGAGTTGTGGAGCATTTGAAGTTGGTGAAGTAATACACGTTGGATCGGATCCTACCAGCTTCCCCACTGGATCTCACTCCAGTTTCTTCCTCACTGAAGCCCCCCCCCCACTTGGCTTTTGTGCACGTGAGCCTCATGATGATCCTTGGCACAGTCTTTTCATTGGTGAAAAGGAGACCTCCCTCCTTCCTTCACCAGAGGAAAAGCTGGTAGGATCCAGCCCATTGCCCCCCAAAAGGTGGGCTGGGCAGTAGCCAAAGATCTGAAATTATTTAACTGCGTCTTGGTTTCTTACTTTAAGTAGCTAAGGACTAGTTTGTTAATATCAGCCTACTGTTACATATGCAAGTTATTGAAGTCGTTAATGAAAACTGTCTTTTATACCCTTGGGAGAAAGACAGTGAAATCCGAAGAACCTGAGTAGGATTCTAAGTAGACAGGATTACTCTCCAAGACAGTCATTATGTAGTCAAGATCCAAAGCAGGGTTTTTTTCCAGGGGGAACGGAGTTCCGGCACCTCTTGAAAATACTTGGCAATAGTGCTCAAAAATAATATGATTTCAAAGAATCCTGTATGTTTCTTTCTCATTTCCCTCTTGAGAGTTCCACCACCTCTTTTCCCAGAAAAAAAAACCCCTGATCCAAAGTATGGTCTGGGGATATGTGCTCCTAGACAAAATAATAGGCTTCAGCATGTTCCATAATCATCTTATTTTCTGCTGGCTTGAAGTAAGAAGTCCTGGTTGTAAAATGAATGTGATGAGATTTAGGATCTATTTCAGTTCTGGTTGGGCAATTCACGGTAATAGCAGGTTTTAAAAAGGATTTTCCCAGATAGAATTGACTTTTCCAGTTAGCTCACACTGATTATATATGTGTTGTCCTAGTATAGTGTATGGTTTGACTCATATTCAGAAAGCAGGGCAGCTCATATTCAGAAGGTCCATGTGCTGTTTTCCTGTTTAGCAAAGTTTTTTTTAATCTTGCTTTTTTATGGCATGCTGTTTTCTTTTTTGGCTGCCTCTTAGTGTTTCAACAGCGCTGCCTGGGAAACTGGTTGGGTATTGATATAGAATAATAAGCCTGTCATGCTAAGGGGGTATCAGACAGGCCTTTAGCTATCAAGCTAGCCTTTAATTCAACTATGACTCAGACTCTGGGAAAGCTTATCTCTTCTCAGGAAGAGGAAACCAAAAAGAGGCCTGGGCATAGCCATTTGCTCCATCATCCCGTGATGTTTTCCTTACCATTTGGTCCATCATAAAACCAGCTCTCTGTGGGCGATGTGCCTAGGGATCAGCTTGGTTATGTAGTCTGGGAAAGCTGGTCCTAACTCGAGAAGGGGGGGGGGAGTGTTTAAAAGGCTCTACAGTCTTTTGTGTGTGTGGTTCATCTGCTATGGAGAAAGGGGGGAGGGAGAGAAGGCTTATCTTTACTCCTGGAGTATCCAACAACATGTGCACCCATCCTGATGGGATGCTAATATTAACTCACAAGTGCTATAGCTAAACATTAGTAACTGTCTTTCTTTTCTTTTTTAACTGCTAGCCTAGTGGGGTAGACCTGCCTACATATTGTGTGCTCTTTGTGTTTTAGATTTTACTGTAGAACAATAAAGGTTTTTCTTTGGTTAAGAACAAGCTGTGTCAAAAGGTGCCATCACCTGCTCGCCTATTGCTCAGCCATTTGCTAGTACTATGCACGTATTCAGAGGTTCACCAGTGTCCAAACACGGGAGAGGGGTTAAACCTAAAAACATTTGTTGGTGGCAGGGAGAAGCACTACAGCCATCAGTTATAATAATGTTTATAAATTATTTGGGGCAACAATAATAGTTCATACATTCACAGAGTTCCACTGCAAACAAGGTGTAATTCTGAATAACAAGTTTTCAGAGCCCAAGGGAAATGTCTCTACAGAAGTTTGAAAATACTTTTGGCACTAACACAGTAGTTCAGTTAAATGTGGCAATTGTCCCAAAGCTATATATCTAGTAAAATATATGCAAAAATGTCTGAATACTGGAGCAGCGTCTGTCTCCTAGTGGTATCTGGGAAATGGCAACTTCTTGAGAGTTAAGAGATCGTTGATTGTATTGTAGTGCTTAGAGCTTTCTGGCCTACTTGTAACATAATAAGCTCTGTTCTTGTGCTTATAGCAGACCAGACCATGGGATGATCTAGCTCAGTATGTTGTACTCTGACTGGTTTCCCAGGCTGCCAAGCAAAGAACAAATCCCTAACATCTGCTTTTGTGAGATTCTTTAGTTGGAAGTGCTGGAGACTGGAACTCAGACCTTCTGCACACGATGTAGAACTCAGTGATTGGCCACTGCTCCACAGCTCTCTTCTCTTAGTTGCCTCAGTTTTTCCTGAGAATCCAGAAGACATCCCTAGAAACACATCACAACAATATTAAACATGTCAAAATAGTTCCTCTGTGGTGCTGTTGATTAGATTTTCTAATACACTATTTTTTTAAACATGGATTACATTTTATCCCCTTTCTGCTTGCTTTATCTCTTCTATTCCCATGACATGGAAGTCTTCTTTCTATAGTATTTTAATTACAGCTACATTGGATTATAAAAGGTAGTCCACATATTGGCCGTTTCCACACGTCTTACCTTTTGCCAGCACATCGCGTGCGAAATCGCTCCAGGAAGATGCTGTTATCATGGAAGACAGCATCTTCTCATGCAATTTCGCACGATAACAGTGTCTTCCTGGCACAATTTCGCTCACGAAGACGCTGTCTTCTGCGATGTGCCGGCAAAAGGTAAGACGTGTGGAAATGGCCCTTGTGTAAAGTGAAGTACTTCTTTGTTTCAAGCAGCTTTTGCCCCAGCAAAACTGGTAGGGCTACTCTAATTTATGTATAAATCCTCCTTTTTTATGGCCTCTAGACATAGAGATTCCATTTGGTCATGGATGGAACTGTCCTCCATGATTTTTTCTAATGAAATTTGTGGCCACCAAAATATTTTCTGGAAATGAATTCCACAAGTTCAAAAGCCAGTGTTGAATAGTAGTGACAAACTAGGATCTAGGAAATCCAGGTCTGAATTCCTACTCTGCCCTTAAAGCTCACTGGGAGACCTTGGGCCAGGCACAGTCTCTCATCCCAGTCTACTTCATTTGTGTGCTCGTGGTTGTTCTGAGGACAAAATACAGGCAGGCAGAACAATGTTGTAAGCCACTTTGGGCCCTGATTAGTAAGAAAAGTGAGGTATAAATAGCTAAATAAATAGCCACATTAATTATTCTCCATGAAAAATTACTTTCTTTTGTCTGCCCTAAATCTACTGCATATCAACTTCATTGATGCTCACAAGTTTTAATATTATGGAAGAGGGAGAAAAAGTTCTCCCTATCCACTTTCTGCATCTAGCATGCATAATATTTTATAAACCCTATAAAACTTTTACTGTATTCCCAAATGATTCACAAACACACGCACCTGGAATTCTGTGGAGCACTAGGAAGAGAAGAGGGAGCAGAAACCAAGAGTTCACATAATTCTTCTCTTAACTCTTTTCTTAAACCAAAGGTTTTTTTAATCCTAGAATTATATATTTATATTTGAAAGGGAATGCAACAAATTTCACCGGCTGAAACAATATGAACCTTTATGCAACTAACTCAGACCATAACATGTACATGATGTAGTAGGTGATGGGAAAAACTGCCCTTGTTGATGCTTGCACATTTTCTTCTTTTGTCAATCATTTGCTCCTTCTCTTTCAAACCTCTTGCAAGAAAGAGAAGAACTTTAAGGTATATATGTTATTGGCAAAAATTATTAGAAATTCAAGACCCTTGTTCTTCCAGGCAAAATATTTAAACATTTTTTCTGAAATTTGGAAAGCTTACATACCTCACCATATGATAGGGTTGCCAGGTTCAGGCTGGGAAATTCCTGGAGATTTTGGTGGTGGAGCATAGAGAGGGCAGGGTTTGGGGAGGAGAAAGGCCTCAGTGGGATATAATGCCCTAAAGTTCACCCTTCAAAGTAGCCATTTTCTCCAGGGGAACTGATCACTTTGGCCTGGAAATCAGTTGTAATTCCGGGAGATCTCCAGCTACCACCTGAAGGCTGGCAACTCTACCATATGACCTTCCATGATATAGTAACAATAGTGCAAATAGCATCAGTTTTATAAGGGAAAGAAACTTAATACTATATTAAGAAAACTAAGAAGTTGTCACAACGATACAGACAGTACTGAATCTACATTTTCAGGTCTTTGGTCCTGTATGAATTGAGGCTGGTGAAGGAAATATTTATAAGATTTTAAAAAATGTATGCATACTTTCTCTGGTTATCTACGTATAGCAGGATTTAAAACTGCTAATCTAACCTCCCTCCCCAATAAAACTCTCTACCTTATTTATGTTTCATATTTTTGCAGGAATTTGTGTATATGAAATAAGCAAAACACAAGAGAAAACATTTGGCAGTGATACAAAATAGTATAAAAGTTTTGTTGATGGTAAGAATGGCACCTCCTCTTGTGTGAGAACCTTCCTTATGTTCAGACATCTGCTTGCTCATTTTCTGCAGCTTTCTGAAGCTGACACATTTTCTCAGCAAGATGTTTCATTTACAACAGTGGAGGAGGATTTACTCCTACTGTATTTATTAATAATCTGTGTGGATGTAAGGAAATTTTGTCTTAGAATGACATGTTTGCACCTATGAAGTATAATGGTATTTTTATACCAATACAGCAGTATACAGTAGCTTGACTTGACTAGGTATACAGGTGGATATAGAGTGTGAACTGTGGCATTTCACTTGAGTGGAGGGTAATTAGAATAGATGCAGGAATTTATAGACTGCCAGATCACTGTTGTCTAATTAGTAAATGAGAGGAGCTCCCTGTTGGATGGGTGATCAGTTGAATAATCTCTACATTAAAGTATGCCATGCCAAAAATCAGTCTTGGGAGTTTGGATCATGACAAGACACTATTCATACCTGTGACAGAATCTGTCTCTTATGCTGCTGACTGAGAGTCCTATATTGATAGAAACTTAGAGGGAAGGGTTATAGTGGTCTTTGCAGGAGTACTGAACAACCCAACAGCAATACAAAAGACCTTGGAACATGGGGGTACAGTCCAGTTCTAATGGTTCTCAGCACATCTGCTGGTTATGTTGCACCCAGGCATACATCAGCTGTTCTACCAACTGGCTCCATGGTGGACAAAGCCATAATGTTAACATGTGTGTAGCCTTCCCTGCCTGTAGTTTTCGCTTATACCCAGTTACTATTAGTAATAACTACACTTGGTTATATAAATAATTGGAAACAAATGATATCAGTAGTATGTTATAGCTACTATCAAAATGTTACCATTACCATTCACTGTCTCTCCTTATAGCTTTGCTCTCTGTATGAAGTAAATCCTTCAGTTTTACTCTTATTCTATAATGTCAGAGAACTAAAGAGATAACACCTCACTGTCTTTGTAGATCTTTCAACAAAGGTGGCTGGCTAATTTCTCAAGCTTTCAACTCTCCAGTGCTGTGTCTCTTCTTGATACTTCTTTATGGCTTTTAATGGTATTCACGACTCAATGTGCTTTTGAACTTCTTTGCTGTGAACTTAATAAATATTACTGCTGTATTCAAGAACATACTGCCTGGTTTTCTCTCTGTTTCCTTCCCTCCCTTCTGGGGAAAAATCCTGCTGGGTTGGCATGAATTTGGGTGGATGCCTGACCACCATTTCAGCTCATTTGCACTGGCCCTGGGCTAACTTTGGCCTTAACAGTGAAATATCAGTTGAAGAAAATAAAACGGCACCACCCAAGTAACTGAAAATAAATACACTACAGCAGGTGTTACTGCAACACTGCAGAAATTATAGAGCAATCGAAGCAATTTAAACAAAACCCCTAGTACTCTATGGTCAACCCAATATAGTTAGTACTTGAAAAATGCTTCTGGGAAAATCTCAACAATTTCATCAATTGCAAATGCAACTATGGAACAGGAGGTGAAACATCAAAGAAAAATCTGCTGCATTGCTAGGATCACTGTGGATCTCTAGTGAAAGATGGAGGATTTGGAGACTTGGTTGTATCGTGTCAGACTCTGAGTCCCTAGAATTGGTGATAAAAATGACAGTGTAACAGCCTTCCTTGAGAATATAGGCAGCATTGATCAAATGGTCAATTTGATCAAAGACAGCTTCTAAGGGTTCTATCACATTCTGGTATAAATAGAACCCAAGTTGAAGATATGCAGATGAAGAAGTTGAGGCTTCTAATAGTTGGCTTGGTTCTCAGTAGCTCCCACTGAGTTATACAGGACAAAGTGCTGCTAGTAATAATAATAGAGATCTATAGGAACTCTTTTTTTCCGTTCAGCTTTAATTTCCTGTGTCTCAGAAATCAGCAGCTGGGCCACAGTACAAGCCACCAGCATTGAATCTCTCTCCATTTTTAAAGACAGACTTATCATTGGATTGCTTTGGCTTAAGCTGTACTGCCATTCAGTTCTCTGTAATTTTATCTTTCATGAAGCAAAATGTCTGTGATTCAGTCCATTACTAAAGATGGCCTTCCCTGTACTGATATACTACATACTTGTATTTTGTGATGTGATATCAACAAGGAAGTGAGATTATATGTTGCACCATTGATTAGACGGACAAGGTTGCAAGAAAAACAGCCTCTTATCTGCTTTTCTCTTCTTGTGTTTTCTCTCACCTTCATCTCCGTTCACTACTTTTTTGTGGCACAGTCATGAATGACATACTCAGTTTAGCAAACAGCTGAAGCCAGGGTTATCCGGAACAATGTACCACCATATTTTAATGATTATTTCAGAGGCGTGGGTGTGACATCTCTAATTTGTCAAGTTGATTGTTCCCCTGCAAGAATTATGTGAAAGCTTTAAGTATAGTGGACTGGATAATATTTTGTAACTAATGTATGCAAGAAACTCTTGATTCTAATTCATTATTTTATAAACATCTCCTCAGATCACCTTCATTTGTTACAGAATCTTTGATGCAGTAGAACTTGATAAGTCTTTGATTTATTCTTTAATGTTAATTTTTTTTTTTTGCAAAATAAGATTTTATTTTTACAAGTTACCTAAACTGTTTTTAAAAACACACAATTAAATAATGTACAGAAGAAGAAAGAAATCACCGCAGGTGATAAGTAATAGGATAGACAATTATTCATATTTGAAATATCAAAAGAACAATTCAGAGTTATGTTCGCGCTAGTGGAAAAACTACCTTCAACATATGACAGCAGAGGACACCACTTCGCATGCAACATCTCTGGTCATTGTATTAGTTTCAGCAGGTATAGAACTTTTTACAATGAAAACTCCTATATCTTAAAGCATCCAGAAGCCAGACTATCCACTTTTCTCCCACGTGAAACAAAGTCCATTTATGCTATGGTTGTTGATGAAAAGGTCTTAATTTAATTAATACTCCTTATGTAGTAGAAAACAATTTAAGAAAGGGTTGGAAATAGACAATCTGAATTGTGGGCTCGTGGTGGTGGAATCTGCTGTCAAGTTGCAGCCTACTTCTGGTGACCCCCTAAGGTTTTCAAGGCAAGAGACGTCCAGAGGTGGTTTGCCATTCCTGCTTCTGCATAGTGATTCTGGTCTTCCTTAGCAGCCTCCCATCCAAGTACTAACCTGGGCTGATGAGATCAGGCTAGCCTGGGTGAAACAGGTGAGGACAAATTGTGGGGTTGGAGGCTCAAAATGCTTGCACAAAGTGTTTCACAGTCCTTGATTCATTCTTTCAATCATTTTGTAGTAGAGATTCAACTGAGGATAGGTGACTTCCCATAAGCCATCTAATAAGATTAATGACTGAATAGGAAATTGAATAAGGAAGCTTGCTTGATGACCGTGAGCCATGTATCTGCATTATACTGAATCAGACCTTTGGTTTATCAAAGTCAGTATTGCCTACTCAGACTGGCAGCTGCTCTCCAGGGTCTCAGGCAGGTCTTTGACATCACCTACTGCCAGATCCTTTAAATGGAGATGTCAGGGATTGAACCTGCATCTACCTGCCAAGCAGATGCACTGCCACTAAACTGTGGCCCCTCCCTGTGGGCCAGTTACACACACTCACCCTTACCTACTTTACAGAGTTGTTGTAAGGATAAAATGGAGGCAAACAGAACAATGTCAACCTCTTTGGATAAGGTATTAAGCAAGCAAGCAAGCAAGCAGTGGTTTTACTGTCCACCAGCCTAACACTTTATTCATTGTAATATACCAGCACTATTGAAAATGTACTTGGCTGATGGCTATTTTGAATCAGCAGATATCAGCATTGGTGGAGCACTTTTATCTCAGGAAATAATTGTAATGTACTAAGAACATGTATTTTATAATTATGCCTCTTTCATTGATTTTTTTTAAACCTAGAATACTTCAGGGAATGAATGTGAATTAAGGAAATTCTGGAAGTAAATGTAACATTTCTAGTACAATAAATTATAAGTATGGTTGTACTGAGCTAAATTCTTTCACGATATGTAACCCAGAATTACTGGGAGGTCCCCCCCCACAAGTGGACAAAACTACACAGCTTTTTATCATCTGAGGAACAGATGAAGGCTGTTGTTCATAAAATTATTTTAAAATGTATACTTTTAGCATTTTTACTTTTCTATGTCACTTATTTAGATATTGGTAGCCAATGGATCTGACACATTTGCTTGGCTGTTAAAGGAAGCAGTTAGTCAGTGAAGCAGAAAATCAAACAAATTGTACCACACTGGATTATTCATATAATCTGTGTGTTGACTTGAGAGATAATTACTGTCTCTGGAAGAAAGATTGCCAATTTGGTAAGATATAACATAGTATTGTCTAATGAAAATAGAAAGAAATTGATTCCCCCCTCCTCGTACAAGAATAGAAATTATGGGTGCAGACTGATTTCTGATTGGATGTGTGAATATTTGGGCTTGCTCATTAAAGAGTTGCAACTGCAGTTGTTTGGCTGTGACATCAATGACGATCAAAGCTCATGCTTAGAGCATAAACCACCATCTGCTTCTTTTGGAGCAGACATGAGCAACTCACATAATAGAAGCCAGCATCAAAACCATTCAGAGAAAGCAAAATAAAAACAATGGTATCTTGCTGGGCAGGGTGGAACAGTCTCAGAAGACCTATATTTTAATATACATAGTAGTAGAATAAGCCACTATTTGGCTAGATTCCCAGATAATTGGAATGTGCTAATGAAAACCAGTCCTTATTTAGAAAACTAGACCTGATTTGTTGTGCACTAGTTCTCTTCCACATCTGTGCAAGCATGTGCTTTGATGTGAATTGTAGAGATAGAAATAGACAATCCTATAAAGGTATTTCTTGTATTAGTGGATAGGGCTCCCAGATCTTGCCTTAGGCCAATTCCATAATTAAAAGCCTTTATGGTATAGAGTTGCCAACTCTAGGTTGGGAAATTCCTGAAGATCTGGGGGTGGAGCCTGGGGATACTGGGTTTGCAGAGAGGGGAAGCTCAACAGGGTATAATGTCAAAGAGCCCACCCTCTAAAGAAACCATTTTCTCGAGGGAAACAGATCTCTGTTGCTTGGAGATCAGTTGTAATTCCTGGAGATCTCCAGGCCCTACCTGGAGGTTGGCAACACTATTGTGAAACCAGCTTTCAGTTTCCTCCAACCTTTTCCAACTTGAAATGCACCCACTCTCTGCTAACATTGGGAAACTTACATGGAATACTGGGTTCTGATATATCCTTCAGGTCTGTGCAGGTACTCAGCATCATTTAGTCCTGGCTACAGTGCTACTATGTTCTTTTTTGCTTTTTCTCTTCCCACACCAGGCAGAACAGATTAAAGTAGGCATGGGATCTGCCACTTAGGATACACATGCAGCAATTCCTGCCTGATTTTGTTTGTGTGTATGTAAAAAAAAAATTAACCTTAGAAGCAGGAATTATATTGACAATGGTTACAGAGACACCCCACTTAGCTTCACTTGCATTGCACATGAAAACTGGAACAGCTTGTTGGATAGTAGATACTTTGAGGTTGGATACAAATGTAGAGCTCACTTAGAATGACAGAATCATAGAACTGCACAGTGGTTAAGTGGTTCGGCTGCAAATCAGCACTCTACCAGTTTGGATCCCATTACTGCCATGAGCTCAGTAGGTGGCCTTGGTAAGCCATTTCTCTCAGCCCCAGCTCCCAGCTCCCCAGCTGTATTGTGGATATAATAACACTAACTTGTTCACCACTCTGGGTGAAGCACTAATCTGACTAGAAGAGCAGTATATAAGCGCTGTCATTATTAGTCCAAATCCCTGCATAATGCAGGAAATTCACAGCTACCCCCTCTCCCCCAGTGACCCCTGCTCAATGCCCAGAGGAAGGCAAAATAACTCTAGGATCTCTGGCCAATCTGACACAAAGGAAAATTAATTACTGAGCCCAAAGTGTCAATTGGCACTAAATTGACATTTGGGCTCAGTAATTAATTTTTCTTCATGTCAGATTGGCATTACCCTGGGCACATGAGAAAGGGCCAGGGGATTCTGGTGCTGGCTCATCATCACTTCCTTCCCTTGTTCTTACGACCTGCCTAAGTTCATACTGAGCACAGAATCAGCACTGCTGACAGATGGCCATCTAGCTTCTGCTTAAAAAACTCAACACTTTTGATATGCTGTAAAAACACAATGGACTGGCTGGGCTGGGCTGGGCTCTGGAAGCCTTGCAGTCACTGAACCCAAAACAAAGTTACTGAACAGGACAAGTAGACAGTTCTCATAGGAAGTTTTACTCCTGCTACAACAGCTGGTGCTGCAGAAGAAACTAACAGCTTGGCCCTCCATTACAGCTGCAAGACCAGGATGCCTACATTTCCCATCAAAACTTGAGGGAAGCTGACAAGTGTCCAACCTGTGTCAGGCGTCACTTGTAGCTTGGCTCTCCAGACTCTGTGTACACAGGGTAGGGTGTGCTGGAGTTGCCTCAAAAAGGCCAGAAAGGAAGCCAAGAGCAGGGCAGTCAGAAATAATTAGGCTGACACAGATTTACTGTTACTAGGTAATGGATATATTCTTGATTAGCAGAGATTGCTAGGAAGCAGCTTGTGTGCAGGGGAATATGCACTGTATTCTTGTTTACAGGAGGATAGCTTGCAGCTGAAGGATTTCCTCTTGGTTCCTCTTTGGCCATGGGCTTCACAATGTAAGACACAGAGGTGAGACTGGAAAGTTAATTATTGCTTAGTATAGCTACTTTTGTAATGGATACGTCTTGTGATTTGATCTTAGAATGTTCCATACTTCCTTTTGCAAAAGAGAGTTGTATTTGCAGTAACTTTATGGGGCTGATGGTAACTATGGCTACCACTGAATATTTCTTTTTGTCCTTTATCTGCACCACATTAAAAAATTCATTTTGGAAACTGTTGCGGGTTTGAAAAGTAATCATTTTGGTCTTGATTTGTTAGGGAGGCATACATTGTAAAAAGTCCTTAAAGCTACTACTTTTTCCTCTTGTGCCCTGTGTTGTGTATTGGGCTAGTAGCAGCCAATTGGTCCTGAGGAATAAAGACCAGTCACTGGCCTGCCTATCTTATATGTTGTATATAGTTCATGCAAATGATGGTATTGTAAAGTACAGATTCCTATTGGTTACTGGCTATTCTTGGGGCGGGGTTTCTGTGTATATATTGAGGGCTTCTGTTCAGCTTGTGTGTCATCTAGTGAGTAGTGTTTGCTGTCATCTGTCTGTTCTGGTTGGAAATAAAGAACCTTGTTTTGGCTGAAATCACTCTGGGCTGCAATCGTTCTGAGCTCCAGGCTCAGTATACAACACCCTGGTTAATCCAAACTTTTAAATTTGCGAAATAAAAATAAATATTGTGTGCTAATGATGTAGTTATTTTTCTTAAAGATGCTTCATACGTAATCTAGTTGCATTAAATAGCCCCTTAAAATGACAAAAATGTAGTATAAATTTACATATGTTTACATATTTAGTCCTAATTTTTTAATTTCTGACCTCAGAGTAAAAAGGGTTCCTAATATCTGGTCTGGTCTTCCTCATTTCTAATGGGCACTGTGTATTGGAAGAGAAGCTTAGGGAGGCAGAGCTCACTAAAATTGTGCCCCAGGATGCTGCTATGTCATTTCCGGTTGCATAACTAGAAGTAATGTAATTGTGTCATGGGATGCTCTAGGACTTACCTGAAAGTCTATGACAAAAACAATAGAGTTTTGAGGAATCCTAGAGTACTCTACAATATGATGATGTGATTGTCAGTTATGCAGCTGGAAACAGCATCACGGCATCCTGGAATGCTGTTCTGGCCTTTCAATTTTTACCCCATTTGTCTCAGATCAAGGGTGGGAAACAGAGGATGGAGAATTAGATTTCCCCCATCCTCAAAAGGCTCTTGGCAATCCCATGTAAAGCTACCATCATTGTGAGAAACATATCTGAAGTAAATCTAATTTTAATGCACTCTTGGAAAACTATTTTATTAATGGGACAAAGGAGTCCAGCGCATTACTTAACATAGTTTCATTATTTTAAGCACATTGACTTTAGTTGTTGTAGATTTTCCAGACCGTATGGCTGTGGTCTTGTCCATACAGCCCGGAAAATCTACAACTAATGTTCTCCGGCCATGAAAGTGTTCGACAATACATTGACGTTAACTGACTTAGAAGGGTATAACTCTTCACAGTATTTCACTTTTAAAGACTTGTTGAAGCATAAGTGTTTGTGTGATAGCCAATGTATTCATAAAAGCATTGTCCTGTGAGTAAGCCTCATTGAATAGAAAGGGAATTACTTCTGAGTAGACCTGCTTAGGCTTGCTCTCAGAGTCCACTTCATCAGACACCCAGCTACCTTGCTAACACTTCATCAATAGAGATAGTCTAGCTTCTAATAGCAGTTTAGTAGGCAATTGTACACACACTTATATATGAGTAACCTTGAACTGAAGTTAGTGGACGTTGCTTTAGAGTAAAGAGGAATAGAACTGTTATATTGGAGTAAAATTCTGCTCCCTCCTACCTCAGCAGTATTGCAGCTTCATAGTTAAAGCGCCATTGTGGGTTCCCTCTTATAGTAATGTTTAATTCTCCCTCCTTAATAAAGAGGTGCAGCTCTAACACAGGTTTAGATCATTTGCCTTCCAGATGGCCATTAGATTTTTTAAAAAGCCATTATCAAAGTGCTGCTGTAGCAGATTAGTAATTGGGGTTTAAGGAAGATTAATTAGGCAAGAAACATTGCTGCTTAAGCATAATTATGAATCTGACTGCTACAATGGGACTCACCTTTTGTTTATCTGTTACATCTTCATTAGACATGCCTATTTGGTGTTCCTTGGCACCTTTGTAGAACATTACCCATTTTTCTTCCTTTTTATTGGGAACTTGCAGTTAGTTCTTCAATAATCTTTACTAGCCTACAGTGTATGTTTAAAATGACTATTCTTGTGTGTGCGTGCAAATAATTAGATTTAGGGAGAATAAAAATAGCTTTTGTGCATCATAGCAATGGCAGTTTTTTTTTAATCTGAGTAAAAAAAAAAAAGAAAGTAGCTGCTGAACTGCATCTGGAACAAGAGGTCAGATCCCAGAGGTTTTGTGGAATTATTGCAAGCTTATCTGTGTAAACAGCTGACCATCGAAGAGTGAAAAAACAGATCAAACAGTTTCAGTACCAAAGCCAGTGGCAATGAATTTGCTGAAAGGAAAAAATAATGCTAGAGAAGCTCTTGGATAGTGATCAAAGGTCCATTGATTATAGAGGCATATTCTCAAACACATTCAAAGTGGAAAACAACCAACAGCAACACTGGCAAAGCACAAACTCTTTTGTCTTGAAATTAATTTAAGCAGAACATCTCCCCAGAGCTCCCTAGTGTGATCAGCTGAATTTCACTGCATACGTTGGCTATAAGTTATCCACACTCGTGGGCATGTGTGGGATATGTCTGTTCACTGTAATTAATGTGTTACAACCTAATGAAATCTGGTAGGGTGGTTTGTCCAACTGGAGGCATCTTGTGGGATAAGGTTGCACTTACATGGTTTTGTTTCAACAACATCTTTAAAAGGGTTCAGATTACTAGACAGGAAGTTTTAGCCCAGAATATTATTGCTGCTTTAATGCTAGACCATCAACACCTATATGCTGGTAGAAGATTGCATTCTCTGCTACCATTGCCCATCATTTCTTGATTCCAGGCCAGCCTCTCAGTGGCCACTGAGGATGAATTAATTATTTCTAAAGATTTGGGGCGGCAGCGGGGAGGTATCCAAGATCTTAAAATCAATTACCTTCCTCCATCATGGAACACCAAGTACTTCACACATGGCTTTGTGTAGTGTCCCATCTAAGCACTGACCAGATCCTGATCTGCTTAGTCTCAGCAAATTGCTGTATCATACACCTACCAACTTTAACTCCTGAGGAGTTAGCCATGTTAGTTTGTAGTTGCAAAACAGTAAAAAGTCCAGTAGCACCTTTAAGTCTAACCAACTTTACTGAGGTTTTGAAAACCACAGCTCTCTTCATCAGATGCATCATGCATCTGATGAAGAGAGCTGTGGTTCTCGAAAGCTTATGCCTCAATAAAGTTGGTTAGTCTTTTTTTATATATATATATATTATTATTATTTTTAACATCTAAAACAATAAACTACAAAAAACTACAATGGTACAAGGGAAGGGAAAGAAGGGAGAATAAGAAGAGGGGGAAGGGGGTGGTGGAAAAAAGGGGAAGGCAACTTACAAACACTAAACACTACACTTCAATGCTTTCCCTTCATACTGCCATAATTTAAAAAATAGCTTAATAAAGTAATGATGGAGTGGTTGATCTTACAAAATACAAATTACAATTTAAATTAAATCTTTTTCCTCCCCCTGGGCCTCGGACGCAGTTCTCTCTGAGCAGCTACAGCCGCAGCGCTCGTTGCCTCCCCCCTCCCTTTTGGCTTCGAATCTTCTTCTTTTTGCTTGATGTCTGGCCCAAATTCTGAATTTTTGTCCACAAAATCCCTTAGCTGATCTTCCGAATTAATCTTTATAACTAAACCCGATTCCTTCCGGAAATAGTCATTTGTATTTTATGTCCCGTTCCCTCAAAAGAGCAGCCAGCTTTTTATACTTAAATCTTCTCTTCCGAACTAAAAATGGAACGTCCTTCAGTATCTTGACTTTATTTCCCAGAAAGTCCAACTCCGCATTATATGAGTTATATAGGATATTGTCCCGGACCCTCCTGGATGAGAACTCAATAATGATCTCGCGAGGCAGCTGCAGCTTCATTGAATATTTTGAAGATGCCCGACGGACTCCCAAAATGGCGCTTTTTACTTCTTCTTTAGTTGCCCTCGCGGGTGACACTAAAAGTTCCGAGGCAAGATCCCATAAATCCTCGTTTTCCTCCTCTTTAACATTCTGGAGACGCAAAATGGTCTGTGTTTGTTCCACTTGCAGCCCAATCAGCTGATTTTCCACCAACTTTAGCTCCTTGTTTGTTGCTCTCATAAGTGACGCATTTTCCCAAGCAGACTTCTCTGCCCCCCCCGCTACTTCCTTGATGGCTTTCACATCGCTCTCAATTAAGCCCACCCTTTGATCTGTTTCATTCAGCTTGTCAACAAAGGGTCTTATGGCTTCAATCACCGATCTTTTCACCAGTTCCTCGAGCGACTCGCCTCTTCCCTGCAGGGCAGCCGAAACTGACTTGCCCAAAGCAGGACTCTGCTTTCTTGCTGCCATTTTAGGGGGGAGGGGACCGCCAATCTCCCGAGACTCTGCGAGGGGGGAAAAATCTGAATCTTCTAAACTTCAGATCCCACCACTCCTTCACAGCGCTTGTAGTAACAGAAGGGATTCGCTTACTTACAGGCTTCCGCCTAATCCTGTTCTTTGCTGTTTTCCATGGCCCGGCAGCACACAAGGTGCCGCGCACATCTGCCGGCCTCCATAGGGACAAACGGGCAATTTACCCCCTGCCTCGATCTGCCAGAGGGCTCTTCCCGTCGCGTCCCGGACCCAGACTCCCTCCCTGGGAGCCCTGGGGGCTAACCTTTGCAGATCAGCCGCCCGGTCAGGGTGCTCGGCCGATTCTTCTCGGACCTGCCGAGAGGAGCGTCCGACATGGCCACGAAAACGAAAACGAATCTAAAGTTGGTTAGTCTTAAAGTTGCTACTATATCCTGGTTCCCCAATAAAGTGACAGGGATTTGTAAAACAGGCTTTACATTTTAACTTCATTAATGAGGTTTTTTGTGATAAAAGATAACAAATGCTCATTATAATTTGATGTGAATTACTCAAAATGAGTCTTCCAGCATTTTTTATTTATCAAAAGGCAACCTTTCATTCTGTTTTAATTTATTTATATTTATTTAATGTATGCCTCACCTTTTCTCCTGAACCCAAAGTTGCTTACATAGATATATAGAATGAATGTTTACAGCCCCTTCTGCACTGGTGACATGACTCATTATTATCCCAGAAGTCAAGCTGAAAGACACGGGATTGGCTTGTTTGGGCCCTTTTGTACCTCTCATGTTTGGTCAGTGTGGCGCAGTTCTTTTTAGTCGGCAATGTGTCAAAATGCATTGGGACTGATGAGTGCTGGTGCTTTTGTCACTGATGTCATGATTGGTGATGTCACAGCTCCAGCCCTTTCCTTTTTTCCCTTTTTTTGTTTTTTGCAAATGCAATTAATCGATACATCACTGGAATGCTGGATCAATCTATTTCCTGGATCTCTTCCTCTCAACTCATCTGTGCATTGATCCTACGCTGGATTACAAAAAAAATTAAAAGTGAGTGGAATGGAAAATGGAGAGGAAAGAGGGGAGTAGGTGTCTAGAATGGCAGATAGTTAGTAAATTGAATGCACCTGGGCTGTGCCGAGATTAGGTGGTTCCTCCTCCTCATTAAGATAAAGGGTTGGCGTGGGCGGGGAGGAGCTAGTTGGTCGATGGCAAGGACAAGCTTTGAACTCATCTGTTGGTTAGTGCTAGCCAAGTTAGATTTGGGTTTTCTTCTCCTTTTGTTATTTATTGCCATTGCTGTTGCTTTTAGAGTGGCTTTTATTGATTTAATAAATAACTATTTGCCTAAAGCTCGAGTGTCTGGCTGCTGTGTGCAGGGTCCTCCAGGCTAAGAACCCAGAGACCCCGGGCGGGTCTCGTGTGAAGCAGGTGAAATCATTCCTCTAAGTGCTTCTTGGAACCTGGGCGGCTGTTAGCAGCACCCAGCACGGGGCCAGAGGGTGCACCTGCTCTTTACAGTAGGGAGGAATGGAAAGGAGGTGGAGGGAGTCGCTGAATAGACAACAATGGCCAATCACAATGAAGTGGGCTGGCAGAGGGTGGGAAGAGGTCAGAAGAGGGTGGGATGCTAAAAGATGGGATAAAAAGTGTGCATGGGGAAACAGCAGGCTAGAAAAGCCGCATAGTAGCTGAAGTGATTACTTATGGCTGCAAATCGGGTATAGATGGTCATGAAAAAAACATTGCAGTATGGGAACTGAACCAGCAAAACTGGCCCTTGCAGAAGGAGTTTGGAATTACATAGACATCATGAGTTTACCAGATGACATTGCCCTAGTACACACCCCTTTTATCCATTCATCACTCTTCTGGAGTGGAATCAATCACTCAATTAATTAATTAATTAATCAATCAATTAATTAATTAATACAAACATACCCCGCCTTTCTCCCCAGTAGATATCCAAGGCAGTTTACATTGTTCTCCTCTCTTCCATTTATCTTCATAACAACCCTATGAGGTAGGTTAGACTGAGAGTATACAACTGGCCTAAGGTCATCCTATGAGCTTCTGTGGCAGAGTGGAGATCTGCCATGATCCTAGTTGATCTCCCAAATCCTAGTTGAACACTTTAACCACTACACCACAACACTGGCTTGATCTCCTCATGACGATGCAAGAAGACAAATTTAAGTCATGGGGTATCACTTTCTCCACTTACATTTTCTCTGAGCTCAAGTAGTGAGGTATTGGAACATCTCCAATATGGTGATATTTTCTATTTCATTTTGGCTGTGACTTTTCTTTTTACAGAAGCAAGTTTTTCTTAGTTCCATTTTAAGCATGGAAAAGGATTTAGGAAGGCTTCAATCCCCTGAATTCAATGTTCATTTGTATGGAAGTTGGACCTTACGCCTAGGATTCCAGCAAGGATGACTGAACATTGGTTCAGTGTGGTTTAATGTCATGAGTGTTTGCAGGCCCAGGCCTAGCCGAAAGATGCTGGCTCAGCTAATACCTGCAAGCAGTTTCTGAGTGTCTAGTAAAGGGACCTTGAAGACCCGTCTCAGAGAATTCTATCTGTCCTTCCTGAATGATCTCAAAGTAGTAACGCCAATTAGCAGCTTTGGCCCTGATTGGCTGCTGAGTTGCCTGATGACACACTGAGGGTTAGAATAGATGGCCCTTTCAGTATAGTTTATTCCACCCATCATTCTTTAATTCCTCACCTTGGCAAGCCTCCATACTGCACCATCTAAGCATGGAGAGGGCTCACATGCCACCAGATGGGTAAGATGAACAGCTACTGGATGCGAACCAGAAGAGCTTAAGTTAGTCAGCGCTTAAAAGTTTTAGATAGGCAGATTTTAATTTAGCAACAGTAAGGTTTATTTGTTTTACATCTGCTGCCAGTTTGTTTGAGTGCTTTCATGGTTTGCAACACTCTCTAAAAGCTAATAAAATATGTTTTATTCAAGCAGTGTCTGGAATTCCTGACTGAGACATGAGTAAACCACAAAGATGAACGCAGAAGTTGGAGAGCCAGTGCCTCGGAGAAGGCAGAACTCTCAGCCCAAATTAAGTTAAAGGGTGGTGCGCCTAATCTGTCTAACTCTCGGTGCAGCTGTTTTCAGCGCCCAAAGTAGGAGGTTGGGATGGCTGAACCCTACATCATTGTTTTGGTCTATCCAAAGGTAATGAGACATCATAAAAAACCATGATTTAGTTCACTATAATTAATCTGTTGGCTGATGGTCCATGGGGTGTACCACCATTGAGGCTACTCCAGCCCGTTGAACACCCCAATGACGAGATCACCCCAGGCCAAAGAGAGGTGCAGAAAAGGAGGTGCACAGCTTAGACTTGGCCTGGCCGGTATGGCAAAAGACATGTGCAGCCTGTCCTTCAATATGCCTTTAGCCTCACTGAGGCAAGAGATGCGCCTGCCCAGCCCTGGCCTCAGTGTAGTATCATATAGTCAGGATACACCTGACTGGCCTTTGCCGTGGTGAGGGAGGCCTGGCCTGTCTCCACCAGCCCTGTGCCTTGGCCAGATACATCGTGCTTGGAGCTGCCCAGGCATGCGCTCCCTCCCTCCTTTTGGAGATATGAGTTGAGGGTGTGCTGGCAGCAGGGCTTTTTCCCAGGGTCTTTCCCCTTCCTCATTCTGCCCGTGTCCATCTATAGGTCACTCTGTTATCTATGGTTAGCTATGGTGTATCAAACCAGAATCTGAAACTGCAGTTTGAAGTTGTCTTATTAACTCAGTTAGTCTTAACTTTTAATTTTGTATAATGCACAAACATGCACACCATGAAATCTTGGTTTATTCCAAGGGTTACTAACTCTGGAATAAGAAATTCCTGGAGATTTGGGGGTGGAACCAGGGGAGGGTGGGGTTTGGGGAGGGGAGGGACTTCAGTGGGATATAATGCCATGGAAACCCTCCAAAGCAGGTGTTTTCTTCAAGAGAACAGATCTCTGTGGCCTGGAGATTATCTGTAATTTCAGGAGCTCTCCAGCTCCCACCTGGAGGATGGCAACCTTAATTATCCAGTGCCACACTCACCACAATACAACTAGGGAGGCTAACCAGGTCTCTGTTCTAGAGGCAGGGCAAGGTAATAGTGGTGAAATTGGTGTTTGTTGAGGCAAAGCGAGACCTGCAGGCTGAATCCTTAACAAAAGGACACTAAAACAAATTAGTGGAATGCAGTTTATAAATTTTAGTTAAAAGCGATATGAAACCTGAACTTGTTCATGAAAATATATATTCTTGAAGCTCAGTCCTTGTCAAATACACCTGTATGAAGCAGAGCCACTGAGAGAATTTAATTCAGGTATGTGCTACAAAGGTTACATGTATTCAAGAGCATGGAATTGGCTAAAGGGGACTTCACTGCAACTTGGAGCTTAATCTGGCCTATAAATAAAACTGCAATGATATATGTGCCGATTTTTATGTTCTAAAATGTCTTGTCTCCCAGATGCATTAGATCTCATTAGTTTACTGACACATGATGTTTATACAATCGCAGAATGTCTAAACAGTTATCTATTGCTTTCATTTATTGTGACTATTCAGCAAATAAACTGTTATTAATCCACATTCCATTTCTCTGACTATTTAGTTCTAAATTGCTATGATTCATTTTTAACTAATCTCAAGTACAAGTAGCCAGATTGTATCTTGGGATGCATTTAGGAAAACTTTCCTGGAGTGAGTGGGAATGATTTAGCAATCCAGCGGTAAAGCGGTGGTGCCTTTAGTGCTGAAGACAGGCAGGTTTCTCCCCCTCCTAGATTTGCTGCTCTGTGCAAGGAACAAACCATAAGATTCTTTTTCCCTAAGAGCTTTTTTATTATGCAAAAAACCTGCAAAACTGCAAGTAGATTAAAGTTATAAAAGAAAATGTGTGTGTGTTTTGGGAGGAGGTTTTTTAGCCATTTCTTTCTTGCCAGCCATATGTTTGCTCAAAATCTCCCCTCTCCTAGTTGCTTTTCCACTAGCAAAAGAAAAGCACAATGTCCTTTTCTAGTGTGTCGTTCCCTGGTTTGGAACCACCCCAACTTAGTCCCTGCTTGTATACAATTCTCAGTCCCATGACCTCTATGAAAGATATGTAACATTATAATAATAGAAGCTCAAGACACCAGAGAGAACCTGATTTCCTCCTCTCTCTGGGCAATCTCATGTGTTTTCTGCTCTAAGCTGCCTCCTAGAAAATTAGTTAGCTGTCTCATTTTGCAGATAGTGATGATGATGATGTGTAAATGGAATATGTATTTGATTTTTTGGCTTGATCTGGTCAGATTTCATTCAAATGGTGATTTCCCATATCTTTTGATTAATGGTCCAATTCACTTGAAACTTGGGGTGATCTTCAGTGGACAGTCAGCACTTGCTCCTCTGCAATTTTTTGTGCCATTCGATTAAAACGCCAGTATCATATTTCAGGTGGCAGCCCTGCCCAGCATTTGCTTGCATGGCTAGGGATCCATTGTCTATCAGGAATCTATCATACAAATTTTGTAGGTAGTGTAGAGATCTACAGAAAAATCCCCAAAATACAAGTCTTGCAATACCTTTTTATAAACACCATCTGCAATATCACACAATGGTGTGCAGTCTTTCAAGTGCCTCAATATTCTTGATCGGGCTGCATGTTCAAAAACAAACAAAAGAGAAAGAGGAAAAGAAAGATATGCAGGGCATGATAGGAAAAACCCAGCTGCACCTTCCAGAGTTAGGATGAAATACAGAATGTGTAGCAATAATCCATTCTGTATTCCATGTTGCAATTCTAGAAGCTATAGGTTGGAGCTTTACCTCCCCCCCCCCTCTTTGTTTTTGCTTGTTTGTACTGAACATTCAGTTTGACGAAAGACTTGAAAGCTTGCACACCATTCTGTGATATTTTATTCACCCTAATTTTTTAAAAAACTTTTGTTTTAGGTCCATAGTGTCTCTTCAACATATTAGGATTCTCTTAGCTAGTTTTCTGAAAATTCTGTACATCTATCTCATAAAAAAACACAGGTTCATTTTCTATCCATGTCTGCTTAATTTATCTATATTTTTATTTAAAAAGAGCTTAACAGAATCTGAGCTATCTATCATTAGTGACATTTTCCAGTGTGAAAACGTAGTTGATGTTGTTAAACAGTACATGGGAACTTTCCTCATTTGAATTTGCTTGAACAAAGATTGAATGTTATTTAAGTAGAATTTCGAAAGCAATAAATGGTATATTTACCGGCTGCTGGAAAGATTGATGTGAAGGGGTGATGACCTGGTTTTAAACTATAAACACTGGACAATTAATTTGCTGGGGTAATCTAAATACATAGATGGAAGAGTCTATCCAGAAACTTTTGCTCTTGTATGCAATTTGATATGCAAAAATACTATTTTAAAAGGGCCAAAGGATATTTCCTAATTTTTTCCAGGTACCATAAAATAATCTAAAATTTGTCTTTCTAAGTACAGACTTGCTCCGGATTGATTTCATGGTATCTGAAAGCATTTGTTCCGGGCTATCGTGGTGCCAATACTTGATTACAGACAGTCACTCCCTGATGGTCTGGTGTCGAAGAGAGTTATCTTGTGGAAAACAAAACCCAGCATTTTTCAACCATAAACCAAGAAGGCCCCGACATGCATGGGACCTTCTAAACTGTGTGCCTTCCTGTGCAGACAGTTTGCTAACTCTCTTGAATTGCATTCCTTCTGGAAAGATTGTATCAAAGCAAGTTTGAGAAAGAACATACTGAGGATGAGGAAAGCCTGGAAAGTGGAAAAGGATGTTTCAGGAATGGCAGCACGTGAACACTCCCTCAAAGCCCACAGCAGTTTGGAAACCGTGGAGAAAAAGCTCTGTGTGTTCTCAAGGGTCATTTCCTTCTCCTGACACTGGTCCAGAAGACAGAAGTATCAAGAAACTGACTTTGCTAAGTCTATTGCTTTTAGGGTTGCCAGGGACCTGGAGTCCCTTGACAGGGGATTCCCAGGTCCCTGTAGCTTCCCGGCAGAGGATTGGGAGCCGGCACTTACCCTGGCTTCCTTTCTCCATGCGTGCATAGCATGCATGTGTTCCCAGCTCATGTGATGATGTCACTTCTGCAAGTGATGTCATCACGCAGGGTCAAAGGGCGCTCTTGTTGCTGCCTCCGCCAGCTCTGTCTGCATGGCCACTCACCACTGCCGCCTGTCCACCTGCTTGCTTGCTCTCTCTAATTTTGGCGCACGGGGCGGTGGTGGTGAGAGGTGGTGGCAGCGGTGGTGGTGAGAGCGAGCGGTTGCGCTTGCAGCAAGAGTCTGCTCTTGTTGCTGCCGCCACTGCCACCTGCTCTTGTGGCACAGGAGCATGCCCCCTGCCTGGGGGTGCGCCATGCTGCCCAGAGGGGGCTTTACAGGGAGCGCCCCCCACCAGCTAGGTAAGTGGGCAGAGGGGGGGAAGGGTGGGATCTGGGGATCCCCTGCCCCCGGCGGGGGAATGGTAACCCTAGTTGCTTTGCCTTTTCTACACTTTGGTTCTGGGTTTTTGGTCTAGATACAGCTGTTATTTTAATTTTATTTTATTCTCAGTGACATTCAAAGTCACAGTGCCCTTCTAAATCCACTGAAGTCAGTATCTTTAAATTTTCACCTTCAGTGACACATTCTTATTTAATTGGCAAATAAAACTGTCTAAAAGCAAAATGGTTAACTCATTAGGAGACCCTAATTGTTTTGCCAGTCGATTCAAGACTTCTGGTGGTATGGTTATTTTTTAATGTTATCAAGCAACACCCAAATATTAATAAGTAACAGCTTTCTGTAGTTTATTCTATGTGAAATAGTGACTATATCACCAAATTATTGCCCTAACATGTCTCCTGAGCATGGACAGTTATAAATATGCCAACTGTAATTCAAACAAAGCTCCAGTTAAGAGAAAAAATGAATGGCATCTTTGTTTTTAGACATTCCAGAGTTAAATTTATCTAGAACAAAAAAATATTTGATCTGAGGAATCTATTGATGCTACTTGCTCTGACATGTTCTGAATACACTACATAGGGAAGGGGGCAGGAAATAGCTCTAGGCCTGCCTCATAACATTAAGGTAGCAATGGTCAGGCAACATCAGTCTGACAGAGAATCCAATCCACACTTTGTTGTGTATTGTGCTTTGGGAGTCATCTATCACTTGAATTTTCCTGTCCATTGTATTTGATTACAATAGAGTAATACCCAAGACGCATGGATCCCTACTGAGAGGTGGTTCACACTTTACATGTCATAAATTTTAACTCATGTACAGTAACAGTGGCATCCTACGATCACTTTCCTTGGAGTAAACTCTATTGAATAGATGGTAAGAGTCAATGTCTACTCACTTAAGATTGCTCTCTAAATGTTGTACAGTGTGAAGGGACAATGCATGTGATTCTAGGACAGGGATCTCCAACCTTTTTGTGCCTGCAGGCCTGTTTGGAATTCTGACACAGTGTGGTAGGTGCAGCAACAAAATGGCTGCCACAGAATGGCTGCTGCAGGAGATGAAGCCAGCCACAAAATGGCTGCTACAGCTTACTTTCAGTCACAAAGTGAAAATCTTGTGCTGTGGAAGCAGTTTTGCCAAAGCAATGTTTTTTTTAAAAATCTGCACAGCCAATCAATTCTCCAATAGCCAATCAGAAGTCATGCTTTGCAAAAGCCCCACCTGGTCCCACCCACTTTGAAAAGACACTTGGCAGGCACCAGGAAAAGTGTCAGGGCCAAGCTACATATGACGAATGACACTTGAACAGCAAGTGTATTTCTCCCTGTTCACTTGCCCTCCACTCAATCCACTTGCCGTTCAAGTGTCATTTGTCATGTGTAGCTTGGCCCTCAGTGGGCACAATTGTGCCCATGGGGACCATGTTGAAGACCCCTGCTCTGGGATGTGTAGAGAGTATTTGCCTGGGAGTTGCAATTGACCTGCATTTTCCTGACGTATGTCAACTGCATTATGCATTTTCTTTTTTGGAGATGCTCACCTCCTCATTAGATTTTACATGTTTAGTAGTTCAAACATCAATGCACACAGAGGAATTAAAACTGCCATATAAAGTGACAATTGGTCCTAAGAAACATGGCACTGGAGAAGATTCAGGTGATTTGGAAGGCATAGATTTTGGGCTGACAAGAAATGTGCATCTTTGGATCTTTCCTACATGTATTCCCACTACAAACAGTGAAAAGCAGTTTTGGAATTCACTTTGAAATCAGTGACAGTTTCTATCTCAATGTTCTTTATTCTAGTGCTCCATTCTCTTGCATTCATTAATAAAATAAGACTAACGATACTTTCCCACATTTATAATTTATAACCCTCTCTCTCTTGAAAATAATTGCATAGATTAAATTCAAAGGTCATCAAATTCATTTGCATCCCCTACTGAGGTTGTTCCAAAGGGATACTGAGGTATGTCCAAACTTTCAGGGATCTGCCACCATTTGCCACTCTTGAATTGGTGGCCATTCTTGGTTTGCAAGCTAGTTTTTGACACCTATTTAACACAGACTTTTTGCCGCATTAGAACTGCTCTAATGACATCACTTGTGACATGCTGGAACATCAACAGGGCCCTGAGGGCTGGGATACAACTTAAATCACCAGAGCAGAAAAGGTTTCTGACAAGAACACATTGCTTAAGAGAAAGATTTGGTCTGTGAAAAACGCCAGCGAGCAGGAAGGAGTGAGGGGATGGAAAAATAGTGGAGTGATGCATATATTTATATCTGGCAGCAGCATCTTTCAATAAATATTTTCCTCAGAATACCAACTAAGGTTCTGAGATAATTTCTTTCTCTCTGCTATGCTCAGACCATGTGCCATAAATAAAGCAATTCTGTACTTTTTAAACCATTCAACAGCTCCTGAAAATTATATTTTATATCATTACCTTTGGTGGGGTATCATTATCTTTACCACAGCAGTATTCCTACCATCATCATGGCGGTAATGTGAGGTTTAATGGCAAATTCACTACTTCAGTGAGACCAATGACACCCGAAAATACGCTTTGAGAAATGACACTGTTCCCATGGCAACAGCATCTCCCTGGCAGTTAAACAAGTTCATTTAATAAAGTTGTAAAAAAAAATCTACATAATGTGAGCTAGCTTTATGTAAATGCAGTAAAACAGAGTCATATAGACAAGCAGTAAAACTCATTTCATATTTATGATGCGAAGCAAAATTACAAAGCAGATGAGGACAAAATTACCTATAAATGTTAAACACATAGTTGAGCACATAATATGTTAGTTGTAGCACCAGTGGGTGGTCATGTGTAGTCCTCTAAAGTTAATTGTGGTTGTGAAAGCAGACAGTATGCTCTTTTCTGTACAATTGGTGTGAGTGTCCCCCACAGCTTAGTCATAAATGGGTAGAAACAGAGGGCCAGTAAACAAACTCCAGCAGCTGCTTAAACTCACTACGTGGTGGCTCTGATTGCAAGGAGATGCGGTTATCTCTAGCTAATGGCCTCACAGTAAACCCATCATGAAGCACACTCGTGATCGTAGAACCTTGATTTTTAGTAGGACTGGAGGGCTTGTAATGCTGTGTTTTATGTGGATATGGGCTGTATAGACCATATCTTTCCTTGTGGCTAGAGTTATCTGGTATGTTTTATGGTTGATTACTAGTTGCCTTATTCTGCCCATTTTTTGCTTTTGTTTCTAAAATGCTTATGCATAAGAAGAAAGTAAAGTCTAGAAATGTGCTTGGGACAAATTTCTAACGTGTTCACAAGGGGGGCTGTTTATAGTAAAGTAGTGGTGGTCATGATTACAAAGCTCGTCCCAAGGGATGCCTTTTAAGGAACCCCAGCCCAGCCTGTTCCCAACAACATTTAATTAGTTCTGCTGCCTCCACAAGATGCTCTTCTACCTTTACAAGACTCTTCGTGGTGCAGTGCATTTTTTCCCTGTTAAAATTCCACTAACTTTTATTGCCATCAGATGGAGAAAAGGAGATAACTAAATGGAATAGCCTGTAGGCCAATACATTATTATATATTATTCTAGAGAAATTGATTAATCTGGTTCTCAGTAGACTAGCACAGCAATTTGTAAAGTACATGGTGATATGAGATGCAAGCATGTTATCTGTTTTAAGAATTAGACCATCAGAGAACCCATTCTTAAACTCATCTAAGATCGACTGCAAAGAAGACCCATGCCTATTTTTTCTAGTAATGTTTCTGCTAGCGATTTTCACTACTTCCTCCTCCTCCTCCTTTTTTAACATTCACTGCATTTCTTTCAGAGATACTCCCTGCTTCTTCCACCTACAACCTGGGCCGATTCCAGATGACTAACCTTAAGTCGCTTCATGCCGCCCTCTTCCGGATCGCGACGGGGAAAATGCGAAATATTGCGTTTCCTCGCGCGAGTTTTGCGCGTCATCGCGCAAAACTCGCGCGAGGAAACGCGATATTTCGCATTTTCCCCGTCGCGATCTGGAAGAGGGCGGCATGAAGCGACTTAAGGTTAGTCATCTGGAATCGGCCCTGTTTAGTCAACTGTTTATTTTTCCTTGTTTTCAGTTGTCCCTGTAGATTTGACTTCTCTATCTCTTTCTACTGGTTTGTTTCCACCTCATTTTAATCAGCTAATTATTTCCCACTCTGAGTATCCTGCTATCTTCCCCATTCTTTCTTTGCTTTTCAAGCTTTCTGAGCACACTAAATGTCTGGGGAGTGTTTCGTCTGATTCTCTCTTTGATGCTTTGATTTTCTGCATTGAACCAAAATGCCCTTATAATAATTTTGAATGTTCTTCTAGTATAAGTATAAGGAGCTATTTCTTATTTTTCCCTCTCTGTGGTGTTCATCAAGATTCTGTTATTGGCCTCCTGCTTTATACTATTTTCTGTGACTGGGGTTACTTCTGGTTTCAAGGCACCACTAGGAAGAAAAAAACAGCTACAGTGGAGTGGTTTGAGTTTTTCATTGGAGCAATCCAAAGTCTAACTTATGAGTAAGCTGTAGAGTAGGTGAATATGAATGCAGGGGCACCATTTATGGAAGAGGGGGGAATCTTTTTCCCTGCTTTCATGTTTCAGGCCAATTTATTTCTCAGAAGTGTGTATACTGAAAATTATTAGGAGGCACACTACAACAAATGCTCATGTACTTTTTTGTTTTTGCAGTTGAACCTTCAATGTATCAAAAAACAAACCTTTGACCCTTGCTGTATATTGTGCCTCTTTCTTCTTAAATTTCTCTTCCACACACTGAAATATAAAATGTGTTGCTGTCTGGATGAGTAAATAAAACACCATGCTTTTTCTGCTGCAGGAAGGATTTTCATATATCCTTTGCCACTTTCCCTGGCTGCAGTTTCTTAGACTGCAGTCCTACATCTATAAATTCCAAAGAAGCCCCAGAGAATCACCTCCAAGGGAAATATCCTGGGATACTGTTTATTGGCAAGCTTGCATATGCAAGTTCCAGTGAAACAGTCAGGGGCAGTATAAGAAGACAGTACTAGGTTTTGGTGATTTTTTATAGGAGCTGCATAGGAATGCTTCCTGATGAAGAGGAGTTAGCCGTGTTAGTCTGTAGTAGCAAAATCAAAAAGAGTCCAGTAGCACATTTAAGACTAACCAATTTTATTGTAGCATAAGCTTTCGAGAATCAAGTTCTCTTCGTCAGATGCCTGATCAGAGAACTTGATTCTCGAAAGCTTATGCTACAATAAAATTGGTTAGTCTTAAAGGTGCTACTGGACTCTTCCTGATGAAGTGTGCTTTGATATTTATTGACAAATACTAAAAAGAAATCTATATAGTATCTTAAATACCTGCACTAATGCAAGCCAATGTCAATATGTTCAATGAAAAGGACATGATCATACAATAGGAGTTTCCTCATTGCAGATATAGAAAGGAAGAGGGCTCCACATCATGCTCATGTAATTCTCTCTGACATAACTGAGAAGTCCAGACAACTGTGAGGCTCTGGACTGTGATCAATATGTGGAATATATATCACAGTGAACTTGGGTCATGACATAAGTTCTTGATAATATTAATAATTTCAGTAGCACTTTTAGTATGCGAGATATTTTACCATTCTTATATATTATTTAAGCTGCAGTGAAGCACCCTTGATGATCCTGGGAATCGGGATACAAAGACACCGTGATATTTCCAGTACAACCACTAAGTCTGAGTGGAAAATTCAAGGTTGTCCTCTCACTGCTCCAAACCAGGATTATATATATTTGAACACATGAGAGCCAATTTCGTGTAGTAGTTAAGAGTGGCAAGACTGGGTTTGATTCCCCACTTCTCTGCTTGAAGCCAGCGGGGTGACCTTGGGTCAGTCACAGCTTCTTGGAGCTCTCTCAGCCCCACCCACCTCACAGGGTTATTGTTGTGGGGATGATAATAGCATACTTTGTAAACCACTCTGAGTGGGTGTTAAGTTGTCCTGAAGGGCAGTATATAAATTGAATGTTATTGTGTTATGTTATGAAGCTACCTTATGCTAAGACAGAGCATTGGTCTCTAGGTCCTCAAGGTTTATTCTGCATCTTAGGTCTTCCACATCACCTTCTATCTGATGCTTTTAAGTGGAGATGCTGGAGACTGAACTGAGGATCTTCTGGATGCAAAGCAGATCTTCTATCACTGGGGATGCCCCTACCCTGCACCCTGACTCTCTATTATGGTCTCCTTGCAAGGTATCAGAATTCCATACCTCAAGGGGCTTAAAGAAAGTATCTGTCCAGATGTGATATTACAAGTCATATCTCTAATATATTCCACCACAGCTGCTATTCTCTATACAATCATGAATCATATATGTACAAATCCTTTCATTCTACTGGATTGTATACATTTGGATTGCCATTTACAAGCTCCTTTGTTCTCTGTTACTTCTCTGGATTTTTTTAAAAATCCAAATTCTTTAAACATTGCCTTTTGAATGCCAGTCCCTGGCAGTTAGATCCCCAAGTTCTTCACAGTTAACACACAGGGGTTCCAGTTGAAGAAGCTTTATTAGAGATCCATTCAGTACAAGGTACTCAGACAGTACAATTGGCACAAGTGACATATATGGGGTCAGCAATGTTAGTTACAGGGAGTATTCCTGCCTTTGGGGAAAGGACCATTAATAAGGGGTTGGGGGTTGGGGTGAGACATTGTTTTAGACTAGACAGTGAGAAAGACAAACTTATGTTTGCTTCTCAAGAAGGATACATCTTGAGCCAGTTTCAGCTGGCATCCAAGGAAACTGGCTCAGTGGAGCGCGAAAGAGAAAGTAAACATTTGCAAGATAACCTACTGGCATTACAGCAATAAAGAACTTCCCATACCCTCAGAGACCAGAGTCAGAGACAACATGCATTCATGGCAGATATGCGGGAGGCATATATGACACTGAACAAATATACTGATACCGTTTTACTAAAGCAGGCACAGGTTTGCATAAGACTAGTATAAAATACCCACAGCCATGGGCTAAAGAGAAGGTTGTGGTTTATAGGTCACCACTACTTTCTGTAGCCACTACTCGTTAATGGAGGTTTCATTTACTGTCGGAGAAATATTTGATTAACTGCTGTCTTTATGTTCTCAGACAGATGATGTCACACCCCCCCCTCTCTTTTCATCATTTTCTTCTTAGTCAGCAGTCTGTCGTGCAAGTTGGAAACCTGTTTTTCATCTAGCACTATCTAGTCCTATGAGGTATGCAGCATACGCTATATTCTATTTTAAGACACTTTTTTTGGCAGACTTGCTGCTTTTTACTATATCACAAGAAGTCTACAGTTTTTTTTCTCCCTACACTCCTGTTTGTGTATATTAATAACAGTGATCTATATTTGCATTTTAACCAACTTGTATTCTCTACCTGTGAGTTGTCTCTGCCTTTCCATTGTGCTATATAGTTCTATGCCATTCAACACCATGCAGTCTAACAAGATTTGGGCCAAAGGATTGTGTATTTCTTAACAAAGACCAAATAATGAACACACTTTTTTCAAAACAGAGCATCCATCAAATGAATGTGTCAATAGTCATATCTTTTAATATATTCTTTAGTTTTTAATATATATTATTCCATTATGCACATGTAATATTACAACATGGATTATTGACAAGGTTAAAGGACGTGACAACTTTGTGGTAATTACAAAAGAAACAGCCCATTAAAATCTCCTGCTTCAGTCTCCTGAAAGGAATGCTAACAAAGGGATAACCTTGTTAATGATCTTCATGTTCGTGTAATCCACAGGTCCTGCTATTGTTTGCAGATGTTCTTTTCTAAAATGCATAGTTAAATGAGAGTAGCTGTAGAAAACATACTCCTGAATGGGAATGGGATAGACAAATGCAACTACCAAGCCTTACTATACCCAAAGACAATATTAAGTCCAAATGCAAACATGAAACCTTCTGCAATTAAACTGCAATTAAAACCTGACTCCAAATAAGGGCAGATTTAACAAAGCATGTCCTTTATCTTTTAGCTGCTCTCTCTCTCCCCCCTCCTTTGTACTTTCAGGCCCTACAAAATTGGTGAAACACTGGGATGGACAATTTCCGCATGCAAATTAATACTGTGGATGGGGCACATTGGAGTGAAATGCCACATGCCCTGGTGTTCCAAAGGAAACTGCAGATTTGGAGCTCATTAACAAATTGGCTGCTTTCCTCAGGGTTTCAATAAGAATTAGGGGTGGTTCTCTCAGTACAAAAAGTCATTGTCTCCTGTTTGGTTGCTGATTCATGTTTTCGGCTTTGGCAATTGATTAGTATTCATGTTTGATGTAGGAAATGTCCAGATTATTTATTGCATTCCTGTGTATCACACACAGTGTTGGGATGTGCTCTTGGACCCCAGTTTTAGTTAGCTCTGGCCTTGTTAACTTTTCATACATCAATCCATTCAGAGACAGCTGACCTACCACCTTCCAATCATACTTCATGAATCGGACTGTGTCAGTTACTGTCAATAAATTGCAGCAACAGTAGGGCTTCCATTTGGGAGGTTTCCCATAGTTTTCTGCCCTGGTCTCCTCCTTGCACCATCAGGGATTCCCCCCCCCCATTTTTTTAAAAATCAGAAATGGGATATCAATATAATATTATAACAATACTAATGGGGGGACCTACAAGGAATTGTAGGGAGCATCTCATTTCTCCCTGCCCCACTACTTTATCTTTCCCTTCCCTGAAAGCCCCCAAACTTCCCCGTTCCCTGCTTCCTTGTTTCCTTCCCACCCACTAGCTAACCTACCTTTACTTACCTCCCTACACCTGATTTTCAGTTTTTGCTCCTTCTGTCCCCATGATAGCCTCTCTTCAGGGAAAAAAATGGCCGAGTTACACACTGCTGGCTGGGCTTGGCCCAGTTGTGTGGTGGGGAACCTGCAAAGAATTGCAGGGGGTACCTCATTTCCTCTGTATTCCCCTCCCCACACTATATCCTCTCTCCCTCCTCCTGACAACTGCTATACCCTGCTTTCCCTGCTTTCTTCTCCTTCCCACTCACCAACTCACCTACTTTTTATATGGCCCCATCTCCAGATATATTTATTATTTATTTATTTCATGTATACCCTGCCTTTTTTCATAATGGGGAGCCAAGGCAGCTTACATAGCTCTCCTCTCCTTGATTTTATCCTCACAGGAACTCTCTGAGGTAGGTTAGGCTAAGAATGTATGACTGGCCCATGGTTGCCCTGTGAGCTTCCATTGTATAGTGGTGGTCTGAGCCTGGGTCTCCTAGATCCAGGCCTGAAGCCTTGAGTCTCAGTGAGACCTGTTGCTTCTGCATCACACTGGAAATTATGTCATTTTTATCAAATTGGCCTCCAATCTAGTGTTTATTCCCTCTATCCCAATTTATTTATTTTTAAATTTCAGATTTATTTGCAAACTGGGAGCATATTTCAAGTTTGTAGAAAATTCTGTCTTGTCTGTTCATGGCTGCAGTCTCCAGATTTAAGTAGCCACAGATTTGGCCACATTGAGAATTAGATATATTGATGTGTAAATTCCTCTGGGAACTCCCAACTGTCATTTCAAATTTCTCGCAAATTTTGTTGAAGAAGTATGCCTTTAACCTTACATCTCCACAACAAAAGGTTACACATATTGTTATAACATTACATCAATATAACCATATTTGAACACAATTTAAAAGACAACCCCCCAGTGTTAGGGGAAGGAAGTGGCCACTGAGGGATGGGGTAGAAGAAAGAAGTGCTGTATGGGTAGCACTGGAGAAATCAGAACTTTCCCACTCACATGGCAGCCATCCAGGTTTTGCATCAGGTTTTCTCAAAACTTTGCTGCAAAGTAGGTTTGGGAAAGATTTTGTGTGTGTGTGTATGCACACACATTTATGTATATGCACATATATACACACATAAACTGAAAATGATTGTCTTATATATACAATCTGTAAATCTGAGAAAAACAAACTCACTAGAAAAGATAATAAAGCTAGGAAAAGTTGAAGGTATTAGGAAAAGAGGAAGACCCTACATAAAATGGCTTTACTCAATAAAGTAATCCACAACCTTCAGTTTGCGAGATTTGCAAGGCTGTTAATGATAGGACATTTTGGAGGTGGTTAATTCTTAGGGTCGCCATAAGTCAGAAGTGACTTAACAAGCCATAACTCACACAGACACATTGTGTGTATAGTTTTCTTTTGTGGTTTACAGTTTTACCTCACAATTCAGGATCACCATTTACATTGAATGTTGCAGGGACAACTAGGATTCAAAGAAGTTCTTTTATGTACCTGATATCTAGCTGTGTGTAGCATCATTAGAAACATTATACAAACTAATACATAGACACACAGAGGCAAGTATTTACCATTACTAAAAACCAACCTGCACAGGGCCATCTCTTTTGTAAAAAGCCATATTATGTTCTGTGGGGAATGGGGGTGGGGGTCGGTGCACCTGCTAAATTTATTGGGAACAAGATTTGCCTGTCAGTGTGAAGTGAATTTGATAAATGTATTTACAGAGGCATATCTTTGATGCCTTATCTTCCTTACCCACATTCAAGATGTGATAAAAGTGAAGCAAGAAAATTTGGCTGGAACACAGTTTTTTTATAAAGTAGACCAAAGCTTTTCTTAGAAGAACAGAAATTGAGAATGCATTTCCAGTTTAACTTATTCATCTTCCAGGCACTCAAATTGCTCCTTACTTTCAAAGTGTTTCATTCATGATGGCATTAAAAAAAACCCAGCAACTGGATTTGGATTTTGAGTAAATTATGAATTCAAAATTAGATATTAACCAATTTTAACAATCTCCCTTAGTTTGATATCACTTTATTTCATAAATCTCTCTAAATTTAGTTACATTGACACCTACTGTCCACTTCCATTCAGAGAATTAATGAAGATGTAAAAATATGACCAGACTGGGGACTGCTTATTATCTTCTTTCAGTCTCATATTAATCCATTAATTATTACTGGCTTATAAATAGCTACTTAAATAGGTGGCTGAAGTAATCATCTTAGGTGTTTGACAGTCAGGGATCTTTTTCATAAACTGGAGGATAATATTGGTTGTTTGCTTCCTTTCAGACTCTATCAGTATGATTCTAAATAGATGTCTACCCTTCTAAGCTAATTTACTTCAGTGGACTTAGAAGGATGTAAATCTGTTTAGAATTCTGTAATGAGCTGCTCCAGTCTAAACTCATTAAATTCAGAGTAACTCTGCCTAGGATTGCACTGAATGATTTACAAATTGCTTACATTGATATGCACTGGCAAGAGGCCACATTTTGTGGCCCTATTTGCATGGCTGGATTAGTGGAATTATCAGCCCATTTATGCAGGTTTTTCTATGTCTCTTTCTCTCTGTTAGAATAAGGATAAAGGAACCTGAGACGGAGTGATTGAATTGCCTTCTGATGTGGGAGTAAAAACCTGCCTAAAAACAAACAACATTTTTCTTTTGTTCCTCAGTGGCTTTTGTTACAAAAACTCCAATGTAAGTTGGACAGACTTAAACTAAAATCTGCCTGATATCATCAGCACAGCGCTCTGTTTTTCATGCACGTGTCCGTGTGTAGAATGCCTGCCTACTGTTTACCCTTAAATTTTGCTTCAGAGAAAGTATGAGTATCTTTGGTGCCACTACAGAGGACTATGTTATCAATTGCCATCTATGACTGACTGCTAAACAAAAGCCTTTAAAGGGAACTGATTACTAGCAAAAAAAAAAAATCTTGGTTGCAGAATAAAGCAGATTTTCATTGAGTTCATTGAGAGCATTTCAGATGAAAGCTGTTAACATTACACACAAAAGGGAATGAGGTCTCTTTTTTCCCCTCCTGTACACAGATGCATTATTCATTTGGTGGAAACAGGCTACAAAACTAGCTTGTTTTCTGTGCTGCTGCTGTTACACTTCTGCTTATGCAGCAAGATGACATCTCATGTACATAGCATACTGTACATCTCATTAAGAAGGGGGAAGGGGTTGAGGCAGACAAATGGATTTCTCTGTCTAATAAGAATGTGCTAACAAAATGTCATTTCATGCTATGCTTTTGTAGTGTGTCGATCAGTATTCCTGCAGTATGAGTAAGACCAAGGAAAGCATTGTCCTGATCCTGAAGCTATGCCACATTTTGTAAGCAATGTCAGGATATTTTTGTAATATAACAGATCATATAAAAATATCCTAACATATATATGTTCTAGGATTTCCTCCCCCGTATATACCACTCATAGCATATATACTGCACATTTAATATTCTTCGCTGGCCCAATGTGCACTCCAACTTTGGGTTACCAGCACCAAACAAATCAAAGTACGAAGCTGAAGTTGGTTCCCAGTTCCCTATTCACAATTCCTAGTTCCTTATTCACAAAGCCAAACAAAAATATTAGGGGAAACTGAAAAGCACTGCACCCCAAAGAAAAGTTTGTAGGGGTACATATCAACACCTCCATATTCAGCAGACTCTGTGCTCTAAGTGGACCAATACTGGGTCATCCTACAAAGCTCAGTTCTTAACAGCTTCAAAGTAGGGTGCCCCCAGAACAAATCAATAAGTAGAAAGGGTGCAGCTGCAGTGGAAAAAAACCTTTGGATCACCACAAATCACAGAGCCCTGAATTCCACAGACTTTCCCCTACAAGAGAACATGTGCTGGTGCTAATACAGACACTGGTTCTGGACCTGAGACCTCCTATTTGGCCTACCTCCCAGAATCTTGTATCGAGAATTGCTGTGAATAAGGAACTGGGAAAGAAAGAAATCTTCTATACCTCAAAACAATCTTTGGATCATCCCAAATCAAACAGAGTCCAGTAGCACCTTTAAGACTAACCAATTTTATTGTAGCATAAGCTTTCGAGAATCAAGTGAACTCCAGAGATTGTCCCCTACAAGAAGACATGTACTTGGTGCTGTTCCAGTCACTGGTTCTGAAGACCTCCTATTTGGGCTGCCTTGCAGAAGCTTTTCTTGGGAACAGCTGTGAATAAGGTACTGGGAGAGATATAAGCCCTCTGCACCCCAAAACAATCATGGACTTACCCCAGATCACACAACCCTGCACCCCAGAGACTGTCCACCCCACCACAACAGGACATGCACTGGTTAGGGCTGCCAGACCCCCGGTGGGGCAGGGGATCCCCCACCCCCACCCTGCCACCCCCGCCCCTCCCTACCTGGCCAGCAGGGGGGCGCACCTTCCATGCGCGCCCCCCTGCGGGGCTGCGCACCCCCGCACACAGCAACCACCAGGATCAGGCCTGTTTTGGCCTGGATCAGGGCCCCTGTGGAGCGCAGGAGCGTTCCTGTGCTCCACAGGGGCCCACAACAGGTCCAATCCGTGCTGAAATGGACCTGATCCGTGCCAAAATGGGTGCAGATCAGGCCCGTTTGGGCACGGATCAGGTCCGTTGTGGGCCCCTGTGGAGCGCAGGGATGCTCCTGTGCTCCACAGGGGCCCACAACGGGCCCAATCCGCACCCAAACAGGCTGCATGGTGACGTCACTTCACAGCAGTGACATCATCATGCTTGCAGGAGCGTGCGCGCTCTGCGTGCGCGCACCCCCCCTCCAGGTAACAGCCAGGTCTCAATCTCCCACTGGGAGATCGAGGGGGCATGGCAACCCTAGCACTGGTGCCAATCCAAGCACTGGTTCTGGAGCTAAGACCTCCTATTTGGCCTGCCGCCCAAGAACTGGGAGAGATAAAAGCCCTCAGTACCCGCAAACTAGCTTGAAATTACCCCAGATCACACAGGCCTGCACTCCAGAGACTTTTCTCCAACATGAATGTACTGGTGCCAATCCAAGCACTGGTTCTGGAGTGAAGACCTCCTATTTCACCTGCCGCCTCTGTAAAAGCCCTCTGTACCCCCCCAAAAATCTTGGAATTACCTCAAATCACACTGCTTATCTTGGGAACAGCTGTGAATAAGCTTTGATTCAAACAATAGTTCTTGTAGCCCAAAATAACCTGAGAAGTACCCTGATTCACAGATTCCATTGTGTTTTACGGAAACATTGGACAAGCATCTTCCTCAGCTTAGTTTTAACCTTATTTATTGCTTTTTGCAAAACTATACGTTTCCTTGAAAGCTGTTAGGTCCTTTTTAATTTTAAAAGCCTTAAAATTATATTTTGATCACTAGTATGGGATTGTATCTGGTATAACTTGGTTCTATTTAGTTTCTGGAATGGTGTGAGGAGGTGTAAACTATGAACAAATGTTCTGTACCCCCTTATCTGCTTTGATCCATAGTGCAGTGATTCACATGTCCGTGGGAAAATGGTTGTTTGGGCTAGATTCCCAAGTGCCCGCTGGTGGGGGCCAAACTCCTGGGAATTTGCCCCCTTGTTCGCTGATCTCTCAGTGATCACTGGAAGGAGCAAGCCCCCCAGAGCTTGCCTGCCACTGGCAGGCACCCAGGGAACACACGCCAAGCCCAATTAGGCCTCAAATGGGCCAAAATCGGCCTGATGTGTAGCACAGGAGCACTCCAGGGCCCATCACTCCACCCTGACAGTGCTCCCGTGCACCATAGCAGGCTGATTTCGCCCCAATGGGCCAAAATCAGCTTACTGTAGGGTGGGAGCACTCCCAAAGTGGCACATGGCCTGCACGATGATGTTACTTCCTGGAAGTAATGACATCATGGAGCCCAAGAGTGCGTACTTAGCACATGCACAACAACATCTCTAAGGTAAGTGCCAGGTCTCCCACCTCCTTCCCAGAGGGTAAGGGGACCCTGGCAAACCTAGGTGTCACTCAAGCCTCCCCATACAGTCCTATATAGTGACTGTTGCCGCTGATTGCATTAAAAAAAATGTGGTACCTTATAAATATAACATCAACCATGGGCCTTGCAACAAAAACTGACCTAGAAAAGAAATTGAACACTTCCATCCTACAACTAACCAACATGATAAACAAAATACACCTAAAAGACATAACACTGGCTCCAAAAACGCACTTTGAAGAACTTTTAGACATGAATACTCACTGTAAAAGAGGGCTGATCTCAAAAATATATAAAATAATTATACAGCTTCACAAGCCAAAACAATATGCATATCAAAAAAACTGGCAACAGGATTGTGATTTGCAAATCTCTCAAGATCAATGGAAAGAAATCTGGTCATCTCCCACTCTAAACTCAAAAGCAATAAATATAAAATTACAATGTATTGTCGAAGGCTTTCACGGCCGGAGAACGATGGTTGTTGTGGGTTTTCCGGGCTGTATTGCCGTGGTCTTGGCATTGTAGTTCCTGACGTTTCGCCAGCAGCTGTGGCTGGCATCTTCAGAGGTGTAGCACCAAAAGCCTGTGACTGTGACACTGAGAGATCTTTGTCTTTTGGTGCTACACCTCTGAAGATGCCAGCTACAGCTGCTGGCGAAACGTCAGGAACTACAATGCCAAGACCACGGCAATACAGCCCGGAAAACCCACAACAACCATAAAATTACAATCATTTAAAATTTTAACATGTTGGTACCTAACCCCTAAAAAGCTATCTGTCATCACATCAAAATACTTACACATGTGTTGGAAAAAATGCAGAAGTATAGGCACATTTGCCCACCTTTGGTGGCAGTGCCCCCAAATCAAAACATTCTGGGAGGAGATACTAAAGCAAATAAAATTAATAACGAACTACGACATACCCCTGGAGCCCCAATTAATTTTTTTGAATCTATGGCAAGGGGTAAACGTGCCAACGCCTCAACGAGATTTAATTACTAATCTACTTGCCATAGCAAAATCATCAATAGCATATTTTTGGAAAAACCAGTCTCCACCATCCTTGAACCATTGGTACTCCAGAGTGTGGAATCAGCTCATTATAGATAAAATAACAGACAATTTATCGGCTAATTCCTCGACATCTAACTATTATGAAAAATGGTGGTCTTTCTTAAATTTCATTGACGAAACTGAAACACTTCCTCCCAACCATCTATACCAAGATATATTGAAAGTCTAGCACTATGAACTAAACCAACTATACCAATATACTGTGACTTATTCTTGTGGTATATGAACTACAAATTATAATAAGCAAGTGTTTTAAATGTTTTTCTTCGAAACCTGCAAGCTTGTATAACCAATATATTACTCCATGTATTTGCATTTTAATGTTTATTGTTATTGTTTCTGTTTATAATTAATAAAAGTTGTTTATTTTTTTAAAAAATTGTGGTACCAGCATGGCACAAAAATGTGCTTCAAAAGCACAGATTCTCATGAATCCTTGGATTTTTGCATTGGGTAACCCAAAATTCACCATACAATCCAATGTCATATATATAGTGACAGAGTAAATGAGAAAAATCGCATACCCATCACTTGAGGACACTGCCACCACACAAAAACATGTTTCAAAAGCATGGATCCTCACGGATCCTATGTATTTTTACATGAGGTCACGCAAAACTCATACTACAATCCAATGTCATGCCCATAGCCACAGTTTGCAGCAAAAAAGCCATGCATCCACTGCTTTGTGGCATCACCATGGCGCAAAAATGTGGTTCAAAAGCACAGATCCTTACTGATCCTCTGAGGTTTTACATGAAGTTACCTAAACTCACCATGTAATGCCATATCATGTCCATAGCCACAAATTAAACCAAAAAAAATGCACCCACTGCTTCATGGTACAACCACTGTGTAAAAACCTGGTTTCAAGGCATGGATCTTGATGGATCCTCAGGATTTATATTTTGGGTCACTCCAGACTCACTGTACAATCCTATGTCATACTCATAGCCACAGTTTGCAAACCAACCAACTAACCAATCATGCATCCACTGCTTTGTGGCACTGCCATGGCACAAAAACCTGGTTCAAAATCATGGATCTTCTCATGGTTCCTCTGGATTTTTACATGGGGCCACCATGTGTGTGATTTTTCTGGTTTACTTAGAAATGTTGTTGTGCACATGCTAAGCACGCACTCCTGGGCTCCATGATGTCGTCTCTTCTAGGAAGTAACATCATGCAGGCCATATGCTGCTCTGGGAGTGCTTCCACGCTCCGCAGCAGGCTGATTTTGGCCCATTGGGGCAAAATTGGCCCACTGCGGTGCGCGGGACCACTATCCAGGTATCATGATGGGCCCTGGAGTACTCCTGCGCTATGCAGCAGGCTGATTTTGGCCCATTTGAGGCTGAATCGGGTTTGGCATGTGTCCCCCATTGTGATCCCCCAGTGATTAGCAGGAGGTAGCAAGCCCCCCAGAGGTTGCCTGCCATTGGCAGGCACCCAAGGAACACACACCAAGCCCTATTCAGCCGCAAATGGGCCAAAATCGACCTGTGGTGTAGTGGGAAGTGACATCAACATGCGGGTCAAAGGGTGGCCTGGCGTGTGCTTCCGCGCTCACCAAAGGGCTGAATCACCCCCTGCAGGCCTGATTTGGCCTGAAACAGGCCCATTGCAGGGCACAGGAGCGCACCGTGGTGGGGCACGGGGGTGCGCCACGCCACCCAGGGGGGCTGCCCCCTGCTGGCCAGGTAAGTGGGGTCAGGGGGAGGAGGTGGGAGCAGGGGCGTGGGAATGGCAGCCCTATCTCAGAAGCTTATTCTGGGAACAGCAATGACAAAGACAACAGAGGGTGGGTGCCAGGTTCTCAGTCCCCCGTTGGGGGATTCAAGGGACCTGGCAACCCTATTCTGGGAGGCAGCCCAAATAGGAGGTCTCAGCTCTAGAACCACTGTTTGGATTGGCACAAACATGGCTTGTTGTAGGGAACAGCCTAGTGAGTGCAAGGCTGTGTGATTTAGGGTAATTCCAAGATTGTTTTGGGGTACAGAATGCTTGTATCTCTCCCAGTTCCTTATTCACACCTGTTCCCAAGACAAGCTTCTGGGAGGCAGCCCAAATAGGAGAATTTAGCTCCAGAACTAGTGCTTGGATTGGTGCCAGTGCATGTCCTGTCGGACAGTCTCTGGAGTGCATGGCTGGGTGATCTGGGGTAAGTCCATGGTTGTTTTGGGATGCAGAATCTACTGAATATGGAGGTGTTGATATGCACCCCTACAAACTATACTTTGAGGTGCAGTGCTTTTCAATTTCCCATAATATTTGTGTTTGGCTTTGCGAATAAGGAACTAGGAACTGCGAATAGGGAACTGGGAACTGGGAACCAACTTCAGCTTCGTAATCAAAGTAAGTATCAGAATTATTGTGAAGTCTAATAATGACTAAAAATTGCTGATGTCATTGTGCTGGGTTACAACAATGTGATTTCAAGGCCCTTCCAGTGTACATTGTTTCCTCTGTATGAATAGCCAACAGGCAACTACAATCACAAGCCCCTCCTCCCCCCCCATGATTCAGGGCTGTGGCGCAGGGGGAGTGAGGTTTAATAGTTCCCTGTCCACGGAATTTAGCTGATCAACATAGATCCCTCTGTGCTGTTAGCCCTGGAAAGGAGAAATGTTTGTCACTCTCTTTTTGTATGTCGTCTCCCCCTTCCTGGATGATAAGTAACAGCACAGGTGGGGTAGTGGTTCTTCCAGTCAGTGAAACTGTATGGGTTGGGAGAGTTAAACCTGATCTCCCCCTGCACCATGGCCTCAGTTTGAACTGGGGCCCCAGTGCAGCTGCTATAGTCTTTAAAAAATGCTGGGAAGTTCAAGGATCTCTTTCTTCCTATACCAGTACATAGGAGCTTCTACTCGCTCATATCTCAGTGCAGCGCTGAAAACTGGTGAAAAGCATCCTTTTATTATATATTTACATGCTTAAAATGCCATTTTAATGTTCCATTATCTATATGATTCCATGATTACAGCCTGCATAAATGGAACTGCCTCCTATTTCACATGCCGGCTATCCTTCCTTTGTTGAGGGTCTTCCTGAGTAGGTGATCGGTTCTGTTTTCCTCTATGGTTTCTTGCCTGTTAATTGATATAACGAAGAGGCTGAGAGTCAGTTTCATGAACTGACCCTGATTAACTGAGCCTGCGTTCCATCTTGGTTTTGTTTTAGCAGTGTTGGCAAGTGGATCAAAATTCTGCCTGCTATGAGCAGAAGTGCTCCTCCCCCCCCCCCCCCAACCTCCCTTCCTTTTGATTTATGGGATTTCAGGAGAGTATTTGCTTTCCTCCATACAAAGTGTCATGACAGTTTCTCACACAGATGTTGTGATAGGCTAGGAACTGAATTAGTAACTGAGAAGTTACTGGTTGTTTTGGAAAATTATTTACAGAGGTATTTACTTTGCTCAACATTTGTGCTAAATGCCATAAATAATTACCTGTAATATTAACATTGCTAAAGGTCAGTATAAAGACCATATTGTCTGCCTCAAGTTCGTCACTTGTACAATACCCATCCAGACAGAAGAATGCGTGTCATGCCCAACTCAACTCAGACAATCAGTGAGGGTACAATTACAGATCTCCTGGATTATTAGGTTACATTTCCAGGTTTAGGTGATACGTGAAATAACAAAGGAGACCCATTAGAAATTCCAGTAACTAATGCCCTCTTTGCATTAAATCGAGTGGGAAAATGTACATGCAGCCACTCACACTACATAGCATGGCTAAAATTACACTCAAATGAAAAGCAGAATGTCTGTGGTCTAGACCAATTTCCTTTACCAGAATATCCCACATTAGTTACCCTTCCCAACATTTTTTTTCCAGTTCACAATCCATGTCCCCCACCATACCTGCTTCTAGCAGGCTGGGATAAAGCCGTATGTGTCCCAAGAGAACCAATGGCATTCTTACAGTATAGTTGTTAAGTGGAAAGAAAAGGTCTCACCTAAGACAGTAGTTAGGAGTGAACTGGCCATTTAATTTACAAGGAAATTTCCTGGTAGGCTGTGGCTCTAGAGTGCCACTGGCAGCTAGTAGCAAGCAGTAACTCTGACAAAACCTCAGGAGCCACTTGACAAAGATTATTAGTGTCAGTTTACCAATTGCCTGCTTCTTCATTGCTACCAATTTGTGAGAGGAAACTATGGGTAGCCATCACTCCTTGTTGGAACTGCTAAGTTAAGCAGCTCCTGCAGTGTCCACTCACTTGGCTTGCTTCAGAGCCGTTATCACTCCCCAGTCCATTCCTGGTAGTACATTGTGTGTATGTGCATCACAACAAGGGTTGCCACAGATCCCCGTACCCTCTCGGTGGGAGGGGGAACCCAGCAGTTACCTTTCTGGCACTGATGGGATGCTCCTCACATGCAAGTGCAATGATGTCACTTCCAGGAAGTGATGTTGTTGCATGAGGCTGGGGATCCCGTGTGCGTTTTGTAGCAGGCCAATTTGGGCCCCAAATGGACCTGATTCCGCCCATTTAGGTTCCAAATCAGCCTGCTGCAAAGCGCGCATGTGGTCTTGGGGCAGCATGATGACATCAGTGATGTCGTTGCGCCAGCCCTGGGAGCGCGCCCAGGAGGTCCGTTCCCCGCCTTTCCCCCTGCTGGCCAGGTAAGTGTTGGTGGGTTGGATCCCTAATCACAACCCATAATAAAAGTCTTGTGAAGAAACCTTTTTAAAGAGTGTTTGGGGCTGTAGCAGATACTCAGTGAAGAGTATCTGGTTTACATGCAGAAGGTCCCATGTTCAATTCACAGTTTCTCCAGCTAAATTAATCATGTCATAGGCGATACAAAAAACCTCCACATGAGACTCCCAAGAGTTGTTGCCAGTTACAGTAGGCAATAGTGACCTTCACAGACCAATGAACTGACTCATTATAAGGCAGCTTCATGTGTTCATGGGAAAGGGAGTTGTGTAACAGCCCTTCATGCTTTTGCACGTGTCCAGTCATTATTGTAAGACTTGCTCAGGACAACTTCTGGAGTTGTGCCCATTGGTCAGGGTTGGAAACACCTCAATACCTCCTCAAACAGCTACCCTAAAACAAAGTTTAATATTGTCAAGAGGGGTTGCCATGAAGTATATTACTGCCAGCGGGGGGTAATATACTATTTCTTTCCCTGTGAGTTTCCAATAAGCAGTTTTTCTGCCAAATATTCTAAGGTAGCACAGGAAGCAGCTGATTTGGAAAACATCAGCCCTGACAACAGTAAACTGTTTACAAAATGGCAGCACCTGGGGAGTCTTTAGCCCCTTCTGCACTGGGGGCATAACACTATCCCTGAAGCTTAGCCAAAATGCATGGAATTGGCTTGTATGTGGCCGTTCATACTTCTCATGTTTGGTTGACATGGACCCATTTTCCCCCCAGTCTGCACCATGTCAAAATGAGTTGGAATCATGAGTGCCTGCATTGTCTTCACTGGTGCCATCATTCTGGTGTCACAGCACCAGCCCTTTTTTCCTTTTTTTGCACATGTGCTGAATTGATACATTGCAGGAATGCTGGATCAACCTATTCCCTGGATTACAACCTTTCCCTCCCTCCACCCTTCCCTTTGTTGATCCTGATTTGCTTATTAGCCTGTGCTCCTTTTTTCCTTTTAAGGAACTCTACCTATGCTTGGATGTGAGAAACAGTGGAAACAATAGAGAGGGATCGTAATGCTTTTAAGTGTGTATGTGTCTTTAAATGCTTGGTGTGATACAGATGAAGAGTGGGTGTGAAAGGGAGGGATGAGTGAGTGATATGATTGGTTGATGACTGAGAGTGTGGGTGGAGTGGATGCAGTTTTAGATTCCGTCAGGGCAAGAGAGGCAAGCTGTGTGCAGCCTTAGCATGTTTAAGCATTTCTGAGAAAAATATTGAAGCTGGTATTAGCACGCAAGCTGTGTGCAGCCTGAGCTTGTTTATGTTGTCTGAGAGAAATATAACCCGTGTAGAAGCCTGAACTGGGTGTTTGTGAAAAAAACATTCAATCAGGGAAAAGCAGGCAAACTGTGTGTGAACCCTGAGAGAAGATTTGTGTGACTGGGTTTAAGTAAAGTAACTTTAAGAATTTAAATCAAAAAGAGTCCAGTAGCACTTTTAAGACTAACCAATTTTATTGTAGCACAAGCTTTCGAGAATCACAGTTCTCTTCATCAGATGCATGGAGAATTGAGAACTACTCTTTTGAAACCATCAAGTTTTAGAAATAATATGAAACCTATACACTTCATATAAAAATAAAAATTTACTTTGTTTTTTTACATCCCAGAGTATCTTTCATTCCTATATCCCATTCCTATCCTCAGGGACACATAGTACCACGAAAAAGCCTGACCCTTGGGCACATTACTAAAAGGAGAAATTTAAGTTATTCTGGAATTTAATTCCTTGTGGCAGCAATCTACCATGAGGGGGCAGGAATAAAAGACTTAAAGACCAAATCTACCCAAGAGAAAGAAAAGGGCCATAACAGGGATGATTCGTGCATGTGCTTGAATCACTTACACGAACAAGAAAATGTTCTATCTCAGAAACAAATAAAAATAATATTTTTCAAAAGGAATTTTATTTTGAAGTGATCATCTCATTGGAGCAGCAATGCATTGCTGGCAAAGCTCCATTCCTGCGTCCTTTGTTGCTACCAAGCATCTGTTTTTCCACCATGGGATAAAAAGAGAATCTAAAACTCAATATTAAAATCTTTATTTCTGATACTCAGATATTTAACTCCCTATACAATATTCCCACCCATGCCAAAGAAAAAAGAATAAAAAAACCCTTCCACCTGCATGCTTTCAAACCAGCTATTCATCGATCCTACACTGATCTTAAATTTTCTTTTTATAAAAAGAAAAGAGGAAAGAGGGGAGGAGGGGAGGATGGAAAGGAGGGGAGAGGGAGTGGATGGATGGACAAGAGTAGCCAATCACAATACAGTGGGCTGGCAGCGGGTGGGGGGGAGAGGGTGGAAAACCAAAAAACAGAATGAAAAGTGTGCATGGGGAAACAGCTGACCACAAAATAGATTTTTTAAAAAACATCAAAGTATAAGTACTCCCAGGAAAGCTGCAGAAAAGCCATATAGTGGCCGGAGTGACTACTCATGGCAGCAAATTGGGTGCAGATGGTGACACCTAATTTTTCATCCTTAACATTATCCTTCTAGATTCTAAGAAATATTCTTTTTCCTCTCCATGCCACCCAAAGAATCTGGGTAATTGGTATCTAACATGAGAATTTTGATTTTCTGTGCTAAATGAAGAACTTAGGGATAAGAATGTATGTTGTATTTAGCAATCTGAGAATCCGCATTCTCCCTCTGGGCACTAAATAACATTGGCCTGTGATGAAGATGAATTGACCCATCTTGTGCCAAGACTAGCTGGCAGCAGTATGTCCTTCCTTTGTGTCTTGCCAAATACTGTTTAGCCATTTCAGTGTTCATGCCAAATGGCAGAATGGAAGTTAATTAAATGTTCATTAACCATGTGGCTAGGGTTTGCTCTTAATTGATGCTAAGGGTTAGAGCTTATCCTTCCCAGACTTGAGTAGCCTAAATTTTCATACTGCATTTTCATATCACATTTTATTAACAAGTTGCTTAAAAAAATGTTTTAGAGACCTCATGTTCACTGCAATAGAAACAAAATATAAATTGGATAATGAAAATATAGAACAGGGTTTCCAGCTGGCATATTTCAGGCCACTGAAACAATTAGCCCCCCTATAAATTCTTGGCTATCTCCAGTAGCAAAGATCAAAGCAGTCCTACTGGGCTACTGGAATGGATCAAGGCAGCTGGCATCCTATCACCTTTGTTGGTGAGCGGGTCCTTCTGATCACAAATTAAAATGTCCAAATGTCACAGAATATACCCTTTGCCAGGATTATGTTGATGTTACAGAGGCAGTGAACACATGAAGCTGCCATATCCCAAGTCAAAGCCTCAGTCTATCTGGCTCAGTGTTGTGCACTTTGACTGGCAGCAGCTCTCCAGGGTCTCAGGGTCTCAGGCAAAGGTATGTCACATTATACTACCTGATCCTTTTAACTGGAGGTGCCAAGGACTGGACCTGGGACCTGCCGCACACAAAGCAAGTGATCTACCCCTCTCCTAAGACATGGATCCATATTCTTATGGTTAGAAGCTAATTATTATTCAGTGGTTGAATTCCTCCTGTGCAGTGCACAGCGATATTCTTACACTCCACTCTTCTGGCCACAACACCCAACGAGGGATATTAGTTGGCTGCCCAAACAAGCTCTGATTTAAAAATTGCAATATGTTATTGAGGCTGCGAGGCATCTTTCATAAATTGTGAAGGAGAGTGCTTCTTTCTGATAACCCCCAACGTATCCCCACAACTACATATAGGCACTATTTTACACGAAAAACTAACTGCCTGCTACACATACTTACATGCTTCCAGCTACCAAGCAATCCATTGTCTGCAGTCAACTGAGCATACCAAACAACCCATTTTTTTACAACCAAACACTACATTACATCTTCTCCAAATCCTTCAACCAGGGCACACACCAGAAGGATTTACAACAGGCATTCTCAGTTAGGATTATAATACCCACCCAATGAAGTGAGGAAATAAATCAGTAAAGTCAGAATGGTGCCCAGAAATAGCCTACTACAAGATGGCCCAAAAGAGATAGCAGAAAACATTTATTGTCAGTGTCAGGGTTGTAGTGTATGTATGTAACCGAAGAGACTCCATATTAATTCTTTCAGTATTCTAAGTGCTTTGTTCCCAGGTCCCAAGATGTTCCCAGCAGCTATCTTACGGAAGAGGATTGTTTTGGCTATCGCTTCTCCAGCCTTGGGAAACTTTCGCTTTCTCAGCTTCAAAGGGATTGTTTTGAGAACTATGGGGGGGAGGTTGGGCCTGCTGGCTTCTGATACTTTGTAACTCATGCTTTGCCTGTCATTCGTAACAATACACGTGTACCGGCCTGGATATTGTATCTAGGCCCGTGGACTATAATGAATTCTTTCTTCAGTAAACTTTTGAAAACAACGGGCTTTTGTCTGATTGCAGAAGGTAGTCTGGAGTAAGGACATTATCTAGCCACAGTTCTGACATTTTGTTATGAATCACCCTTTTCCAATGCCTAAGCCGGAGAAGATGGATACCAAAGTCGTTCCCGACAGGGACCCTTTGTTTGATCCATATGCCTCCCCCGGTTCTCAAGGACTGGAATCTACAAGACCTGTTCCCAGGGGAAGAGGATCCGCTGTTACTACGATCTATACAGTCGCTCCCAGCAGAACGGATACCCGGCCCATTGCCGCAGCAGATCCGTTGATATCCTTGCCGACTCCGACGCAGTGGGGCGCGAGGCCGTGGGACACGAGAGAAAGAAGGGCAAGCACCGTGTTCATGCAACCCCCGATGGATGGCCGGCGGAGTTTAGGAGCAATTGCCGAACATCCTAGTAGCCAACCTTGGTACTACTGGAACAGAGAAGCCGACCAGGCGGAGTGGGACTATGCAGAAGTTACCCCGTGGTCGGAGCAGCAAGACTTCAGTGAACACTCGTGGATACAGTTACAAAGCAGGACCGTAGCAATTGACGCTGGAATCTCAGCGGTTACGGGACTAGCGAAAGGGATCTTGGCAGGGAGGTCCCAGGAAGAACAGAGTGCAGGGACCCAAGGTATGGGAGAGATAAAGCCTTGGCCCGGGGCTGCCTGTGCGGAATCGTACACTGAATATGTGGATACCTCGCAAGCCACCGAGGAACCACCTCAGTATCCCGATACTGAAAGAAATATGAATCACGTGCAAATCTTAGAGGAAAGGCTGACAGGCATGGAAGAGAGTCTGGCCCATGCAGTTCACCTACTATCCGTAGTCGTGGTTGGAAATTCGGAAGAAAATCGGGAGCTGCCAGCAAGCCTGCAGCAGAGCCTGTCTAACCTACAAAAGTATATCCCCAGGACTGAGATGGGGGGTGCAGTTCAACCGCTTCCGGTAGACGTTGTTCATCCGCAACAACCGGATGAACCGACAGATCCAAACCTAGGTGAGGATCCGTGTCCGGAACCAGAAGACCCCTGCCCTGAACCAGAAGACCCCTGTCCTGAACCGGAGGATCCCTGCCCTGAGCCAGACTCAGAGGAAGAAGTGGAAGAGAACGGAGACGGTGGGGGAGTACCCATAGAGGAACCTCCGACAATCCCGAGAGGTACCCCGGAATGTCCTCTGGGAGAAGTTCCCGACACCACACCGCCATACATTCCACCAACAACTTCCCAGGGAGGCGGGCAACCTTTTCTGCCGATACTTTTGGCGCCGTTACCAAGAGGTGCCACCCCGCGTTTCTCTCCGATACCGGGATCGATTGGAAGAGGGACTACTCCTCGACCGCTACTGACGCCTGGGCCGAGAGGGACTCCAGCCCCAAGACAACCGATCCCAAGAGACACTCCTCACCCAGTACAACCCATGCCGCTTCAACCAGCGCCATTGCTGCCAGCTCCACGAGAGACACTCCCGGCACCATTGCAACCAGTGCCACTTTTGCCCGCGCCTAGAGGGGCGTCCCCAGCCCCGCTGCAGCCCGTTCCGCTCTTGCCTGCGCCGCGAGGTACGCCCCCCGTCCATCCCTTACCGGGGCAGCCGGCACTGTTACAACCAGCGCTGATGTTGCCTGCACCAAGGGGACCCCCCCCGCTACATCCAATTCCGGGGGGCCCTCCTCCACGGCTACCTCAGCCGAGGCCCCAACAGCCTCCGTTTCAACCTCAGCCGCAACCCGTACCACTTGATTACTACCCGGCACCGGCTCCCGCGGGCAGGCAGCAAGAATTACCCATGGGATGGGTAAAGTTAGAAGCCACATTTGATGGGGATCCTTCCAAATTAGGCTTTTTCCTAGTCCAAGCCCTGCAATTTTTCAATTGATGGGGACATCTATTTGGAGATGAAGCCAGTCAAATCGAACACTTGGGATCTCGTCTCCAAGGAAAAGCTGCAGACTGGTATGTAGGCCTGTATGATATAGGGGCCCCTGAGTTAAATATGCTTCAAGGGCTAGTGGATGCACTGCGAGCTCAATATGAAGACCCTTTAGAGGAGACAAGAGCTCAAACAGAACTGCAGTCCATTAGGCAAGGCAACATGTCGGCCAGATACTATGTTACAAAATTCCGACAGCTTGCCGCCAAATGCCCAAGGTGTGAGGAATCGACCAAAATAATTCTGTTCAAACAGGGCATGAATCCCAAGTTGTTGGATAGAGCTCTCATGCAAGATAATCCTCCCACCTTACTGGGGTGGATTCAATTAACTTGCGAAGTAGAAAACCACATGCTAGAAGTCCGTTTAGTGGAACAACAACAACATGCTGGTCAAAGGCGCTCCTCAGTTCTCGTTAGGGGAGGCAGAGGTGCTGGATATGCTACCCGAGGAGCTAGAGATGCTATATGGCAACAAGGTTTGTGTCTGCAGTGTGGCCAAAGCGGTCACTTTGCGGCGCAATGTCCGTACCGGCCTGTGCAACGAACTCCGCTCCAACTAAGACGTCCAGCCCCCGCAGCCTACCCGGCGCCACAGCGCCCGACACCAGCTCCTAGAACAACAAGAGGCAGAGGAGCTTCTCGCAGAAATCCTCCCGAAAGAGGGTTAGAGCTAGAAGAAATTATGGACTATGATTCAACAGCTCTAACCGGGGAGGAAAATCCAGAGAGTCCTACCTCGGGAAACGAAATGGATCTGTCGTAAAAGGACCCAAACGGCAGATCAAACCTCAGTCAGTTCCCACTTTGAACAGACCGCAAGGGTCCATACTCTTCATTCCAGTAACGTTAGTGAATCCAGATAGAAAAATGCACATCCATGTTCAAGCTCTTATAGACTCGGGCTGCTCTAGAGACATTATTGCACCAGCCCTAGTGAATGGATTAGTACTTCCCATTAAAGAATTGGAAACTCCAGTTATTTTCGAACAAATGGATGGCACTAACATGAATCCGGTCACTACCGAAACTGCGCCAGTCATAACAGGCATGGGGCAACATTGGGAAGTGAGATCGTTTGTAATTAGTGCCACCGCCAAATATCCATTGATTCTGGGAAGCAGATGGTTGTGGGATCACAACCCCTACATAGACTGGGCAGCTGGGAGTATCACGTTCACCCATGATACTTGCAAAAATCACCGTTGGAATCAAAACTGGGGTACCAATCCTACCCTCACTGAACATGCTCTTCTCACTCAAGAAGAAATCAACCAAATACCCAAACAATACAGAGCTTACACTCAAGCTTTCACTGAAGAAGAAGCCAATTCCTTACCTCCCCATAGAAGGACGGACTGTGCAGTGGAGATATTGCCAGGCGCCTCTTTGCCCAAGGGGAACCTATATCCCATGAGCCCTAACGAGAGGGAAGAACTTCGTAAATTCATTGACACCAGTCTTCAAAGAGGATTTATTAGACCCACTAACAGTCCGCATGCGGCTCCAGTACTTTTCGTTAAAAAGAAGGATGGGGGATTAAGACTTTGTACGGATTTTCGGGGACTTAACGCAGTATCCTCCAGCAACGCCTACCCCATCCCACTCATCAGAGATTTACTCAACGTCGTGGCACAAGGTAAGATCTTTACAAAATTGGATTTAAAAGATGCTTACTTCCACGTTCGTATCAAAGCAGGTGATGAATGGAAAACTGCTTTTAACACGCCCCTCAGCCAGTTTGAGTATTTAGTTATGCCTTTCGGCCTGGCTGGGGCCCCTTCGGTTTTCATGTCCATGATTAATGAAGTACTGCATGAATTCTTATACCAAGGAGTAGTAGTGTACTTGGATGATGTGTTAATTTATTCAGAATCGGAAGAAGAACATGTAGAACTTGTAAAAAAGGTTCTGACCACTCTAATGTGTAACAAATTGCCCATCAAATTATCTAAATGTGAGTTTCATAAAACAGAACTCACTTATCTAGGCTATTGCATCTCCAAAGATGGTTTGAAAATGGACCCGGGCAAAGTACAAGCAGTCCAAAACTGGCAAACACCCTCTACCCGCAAGGAATTACAATCCTTTTTGGGCTTTGCCAACTTTTACAGAGAATTCATAGCGAATTTTGCCCAAATCTCGCTTCCCCTAACCGAACTATTAAAAACCAAAGACAAGGGAGAGCAAGCCAAAAAACCTGGTGCCAAATTACGCTGGACGCCAGAGTGCCAGACGGCGTTCAACCACCTAAAAACGCAGTTTGTTTCTGAACCCGTCCTACAACACCCCGATGAGAATCGCCCCTTCGTGGTACAGGTCGATGCCAGCGACACCGCGATTGGAGGCGTACTTTTGCAGAGGGGGGAGGATGGAAAACTTAAGCCATGTGCCTTCCTGTCCCAAAAATTTTCTGAAGCAGAAAGAAATTGGAATGTGTGGGAGAAGGAAGCTTTCGCTGTAAAAGCAGCACTTGCTGCCTGGAGACACTGGTTGGAGGGAGCCCGTCATCCCTTTGAGGTATGGACGGACCACAAGAATTTAGAAGCCTTACGCAGCCCCCGAAGACTAAATGCTAAACAGCTGCGGTGGGCGGAATACTTTTCTAAATTCAATTTCACTTTAAATTTTTTACCGGGCAAAACTAACTTTCTCGCTGATGCTCTATCATGCATGCCCCAGCACAAAAGCAAAAGGGAGGAGACAATAGACACCGTCTTTTCGCCTACGCAATTAGGGGGTGTGGTGACCACGCGCAGCCGCACAACCCAACCCCCTCAACCCGAACAGGGGTGGAGACTAAAACTGAAAGCTGAAGTGGAAAAGGAGGGGGGAAACATACCCAAAGACAAACTGCAACAATCTGAACAAGGAGAATGGCTTTGGGGAGACCGCTTCTATGTACCCAAAAGTCTAAGAAAAGAAGTTTTACAACGCTGTCACGATGCCCCTACGGCAGGACACTATGGGTACTTGAAAACACTTCATTTAGTACAACGCCAATTTTGGTGGCCGGGCATGCACAAAGACATTTCCCAATATGTAGCTTCCTGCCCCATTTGCCTCAGTGCCAAATCCCGCAAAGGCAAACCAGCCGCAAGCTAGCTTTGAAATTTTTGGGACCCTTTCCTGTTAGAAAAGTAATCAACAAAGTGACTGTTGCCTTAGATTTGCCAAAGAATTTACGCCACGTTCATGATACCTTCCACGTCAGTCTTTTGAAAAAAGCACCAGCAGCAGACCACTGGCATGCTCGGGCCCCTCCCATACCAACCTTAATTGATGATCAAACCCATTACGAAGTACAGCAAATTTTGGACTCTAAACTTAAATGGAACCAGTTATTTTACCTTATCAGATGGAAGGACTTTGACTCTGGGTTTGACGAATGGGTGCACTCTTCACATGTACATGCACCCAGACTTGTCAGAACATTTCACACTCGGTATCCACTCAAACCTGGGGGAGGGGCATCTTAGGGGAGGCAGAATGTCAGGGTTGAAGTGTATGTATGTAACCGAAGAGACTCCATATTAATTCTTTCAGTATTTTAAGTGCTTTGTTCCCAGGTGCCAAGATGTTCCCAGCAGCTATCTCACGGAAGAGGATTGTTTTGGCTATCGCTTCTCCAGCCTTGGGAAACTTTCGCTTTCTCAGCTTCAAAGGGATTGTTTTGAGAACTATGGGGGGAGGTTGGGCCTGCTGGGTTCTGATACTTTGTAACTCATGCTTTGCCTGTCATTCGTAACAATACACGTGTACCGGCCTGGATATTGTATCTAGGCCCGTGGACTATAATGAATTCTTTCTTCAGTAAACTTTTGAAAACAACGGGCTTTTGTCTGATTGCAGAAGGTAGTCTGGAGTAAGGACATTATCTAGCCACAGTTCTGACAGTCAGTAGGGTTGCCGGGTCCCCCAGGGAGCCAAACTGGGGGACGGGGTCATGGGAGGGAGTTGCAGGGGGCACTGACCTCACGCATGCCCCAGAGTGTCCGATATCACACCAGGAATGATATCATTAATTCCTGGTGCAACACAGAAGTAACGGACCGTGCCGGGGGGTGGGGGGGGTTGAGTGAAAATTGGCCTCAAACACCAAATTGGGGGCTGATTTTCACTCAGTTGGCACCTGGTGTGACCTATTACTTCTGCAGTGCACCAGGAATGACATAATTACTGGCACAATGTGGGGTGCATGGAGGCGCTCTGGAGCATGCAGGAGTGAGCTTCGCCGCCGCCCCCCACTTTCCCTTCCTGCTGGCCAGGTGAGAGGTGGCAGGGAGTGGAGGGTGGGGGACTGGCATGCCCAGTTGTCACCAGAACTCTCAGCTCAAATAATTGCAAAGATATGCAGCTTGTCTTAGATCATGACATTTCTCATAGACCCTGGATGGTAGGCCTTTTCTTGTTTTCAGACAGCCCTCTAACCTAAAACAGCTACCTCACAACAACAATGGAGAATCTAACAGAGACACAACATCTGGGACCAGATCCTGTAACAAACTAAGATTTTATTTTTTTTTATTTATATCATATTTTATTTATTTATTTATTCAATTTATATACTGCCCATCTCCAGGGGCTCTGGGCGGTGAACAGTTAAAATCGATAAAAACAAAAACTAAAATCAATATACAAATAATAAAACAAATTAACAAGGTGCAGTGGTGGGGAGAACCTTCCCCACCCCAAAGGTGGGAGGCCGACATGGCACCGCCCCCTTCAATCACCAAACGCCTGGCGGAACAGCTCTGTCTTACAGGCCCGGCGGAACGATAATATGTCCCGCTGGGCCCGGGTTTCCATTGACAGAGCGTTCCACCAGGCTGGGGCCAGGACTGAAAAGGCCCTGGCCCTGGTTGAAGCGAGGCGGGCTTCCTTAGGGCCGGGGACCACAAGTAAATATTTATTCTCTGATCGGAGCGATCTCCGGGGAATGTACAGGGAGAGGCGGTCCCGAAGATATGCCGGTCCCAACCCACTCAGGGCTTTAAAGGTAAGAACCAACACTTTGAACCTGATTCGGAATTCAACCGGAAGCCAGTGCAGCTGGTGCAGGACAGGTGTGATGTGTGACTGGTAAGGTATACCAGTCAGGACCCGTGCCGCCGCATTCTGGACCAGTTGTAGTTTCCGGATCAGGCCCAGGGGTAGCCCAGCGTAGAGTGAGTTACAGTAATCTAGCCTGGAGGTGACCGTTGCATGGATCACTGTAGCCAGGTCCTGGGGCGTCAGGTAGGGCGCAAGTTGCCTGATCTGACGAAGATGGAAAAATGCAGACTTGGCAACCGCCGTGACCTGGGCCTCCATCGATAGGGAGGCATCCAGGAGCACACCCAGACTCTTTACCACTGGCAAAGTTGCCAGTGGTGTCCCATCCAGGGCAGGGAGCTGGATCCCAACATCTGGCAGCCCCCGTCCCAGCTGCAGGACCTCCGTCTTCACTGGGTTCAATTTCAGCCTGCTCTGTTTCAACCATGCCGTCACAGCCTCCAAAGCTCTGGCCAGATTGTCTGGGGCCGTGTCTGGCCGGCCGTCCATCAACAGAAAAAGTTGGGTGTCATCCGCGTATTGATGACAACCCAGCCCAAACCTCCGCACCAACTGGGTGAGGGGGCACATATAGATGTTAAATAACATCGGGGAGAGTATCGGCCCTTGGGGAACCCCGCACACCAAAGGGTGACGGGGCGATAGATCTCCCCCGAGCGCCACCCTCTGTCCCCGACCCTGGAGAAAGGAGATCAGCCACTGTAAGACTGTCCCCCTAATCCCCACGTCGGCAAGGCGGCTGGCCAACAAATCATAGTCAACTGTGTCAAACGCTGCTGTGAGATCAAGTAACACAAGCAGCGCTGACCCGCCTCGATCCAGATGCCTGCGAAGGTCGTCTGTGAGGGCAACCAAGGCTGTCTCCATCCCATGGCCAGGACGGAATAACCAGACTGGAGTGGGTCCAGGACTAGAGCATCATTCAGGAATTCCTGCAGTTGTACCGCCACCACCCGCTCAATCACCTTGCCCAGGAATGGGAGGTTCGACACTGGGCGGTAACTGGACGGGTTGGTGGGGTCCAAAGATGTTTTTTTCAGGAGGGGCCGCACTACCGCCTCCTTTAACACTCCTGGAAAAACCCCAGAGCTCAGGGAGATGTTAACAATGGCCTCCAAATGGTCCCGTAGCCCCTCTGAGCTGGCCTTCACCAGCCAGGATGGGCAGGGGTCCAGAGGACAGGTGGTTGGCCTCATCCCCTGCAGGATCCTGTCAACATCGTCCTAAGAGAGCAGCCTGAAATGGTCTAATACGGACCCAGAAGACGGCCAAGGGGTCTCCAGTTCCCTTACTGTATCAACAGTGGGTGGCAGGCCACGGCGAAGGGACAAGATTTTACCTGCAAAATAGCTCGCAAAAGCCTCGCAGCCAATAGTTGAATTAAGAATTTGGTGGTCTCCCTGAGAGAGGGAGACCAAGGACCGAACTGTTCGAAATAATTGAGCCAGGCATGAGCTAGCGGACGCAATGGAAGCAGCAAACAAATCCCTCTTTGCTGCTTTCACTGCCACCTCATAGGCTTTCATAAACATCCTATAAGATGTTCTTGCCTCTTCATCGCGCCCCCGCCGCCACACTCGCTCTAGTCATCTCAGAGACCGCTTCATCTGGCGAAGCTCCTCGGTAAACCAAGGAGCTACCCGTTTGCGGGCTCGGAGAGGACGGCAGGGGGCAATAGCGTCGATGGCTTTGGAAAGACGGTCATGCCAATCATCCACCAGCTCATCTAACGTACTGCCAGGGGGCATCGGATCCCACAGAGCTGCCTGGAAACCAATTGGATCCATAAGCCTCTGCGGGCGAGCGTAAATCCGCTCACCGCCCACCCGGGAAAGGAGTGGCATGCTCAGACGAGCCTTCAGAACAAAGTGATCTGACCATGGCACTGCATCATAGGCATCCAGGACCACCATCATCCCTGCCCCAAAAATCAAATCCAGCATGTGACCTGCTTGATGCGTGGGAGCCGAAACAAACTGGGAGAGTCCTAGGGCCGCCATGGAGGACACCAGGTCAATGGCCTGCATGGAGGCATCGTCGTCAGCATGGACGTTGAAATCCCCAAGAACCAAAAGTTTCGGGAATTCCAAGGCCCAGCTGGCCACCGCCTCCAAGAGACCAGACAGGGAAGATGCAGGTGCAGTAGGCGATCGGTACACCACGCATATTGCCAACCTCTCCTCGGCGTCCAACGCTAGGCCCACACAATCAATGCCAGTAATTTTTGGGGTGGGGAGTGGTCTGAAGGAGAAAGACTCCCGAATGAGCAGAGCCATGCCTCCCCCCTGACCACTTGTCCGGGACTGGTGGAGGACCGTATAACCTGGGGGGGGGCTAGTTCTTTCAAAGCGACCGTCTCGCCCTCCCTCACCCATGTCTCGGTCACGCAAGCCAGGTGTATTCCGTCCTCCCTGCAAGCAGGCTCAGGTTGGATAACAACCTTAAAATCATTTTAAAATGTTCCATATTAAAACATTAAAACATCATATAAAAATAGCAGCACTCTTTGCCTGGCGGCAGCAATACAACTATTAACAAACAATACAGTAGTACAACTAGATATAGCAGCACAGTAACAGCAGCTGAAAAACAAATGTCAACTTTGTCCCCATATATTATTATAGGATACTATATGATATTGTACTATACTTATACTAGTACAGGATCTAATAACACCAGCTATCTTGGGTTAATTCAATTGCTCATCCTCTATAGTGATATATGCCATCATGATGCCGAGAATGGCATCATGGCGTGATGACGTCAGAAATCATGCCAGGAAGACAATGGTATTCTGACAGTTTAGCGCTATGCCGGTACGTGTGGATTCAGCCCTCGTCCATGATATATGCAGGAATAAAATTTTGTTACTTTTTAAAATGTTACAACAAGACTCCTGTGTGTATTCTCAACATATGAATATGGGTTTAGAGCTAGGTAACACTTTAACAATCCTTTGCAATTTAACCTCTAGCCTTTTTAATTTAACCTCCAGCAATATTTAATCATAAACCTAGAGAGACAATATTACTGGTTTTGACTCAACTCACCCATTGCTTGTATCATCTCATTTACCCATCCTGCCCTAATATGCGAGTGTCCAGGTTTCATATGTAAACAGATTGGTAAGGTGCCACTGTGGTTCATCGTTGCTTGGTTAATTATTCTTTTTTGTTGATGACATGATAACTGCAGCTTGCTTGTGGATTTTCATCTGTACTTATCAGAAGAGTGAGAACTGCACTGTCTAGGAGCATGAGTATTGCTAGCTCCCAAGCGACAGAATAAGCGCAAGTCCTGGTCTGAAAGGATATCTTGACATTTGTCACCACAATCAACACAGAGATCCAGTGAAGTAGAGGGGTTAGAGTTTTGGACTAGGAATAGAGAAACCCAGGATCAGATTTCACATATCTATGAAACTCAAGGTCCAGTTGCTCTTTCTTAACCTAAACTTCCTCACAGAATTGCTGTGAAGATAAAATGGAGGACGGAAGAATCATAAATTTATTTCCTTACTTCATTTATATCCTGCTTTTCTCCCTAATGGGGATCCAAAGCAGCTCACATCATTCTACTCTCCTCCACTTTATCATTACAACAGTCCTGTGAGGTAGGCTAGGCTGAGAGTATGTAACTGGCCCAAGGTCACCCAGCCAGCTCCCATGACAGACTAGGAATTTGAACCTGGGTCTCTTAGATCCTAGCCAAACACTCTTAACTATTACATCACACTGCCTTGACCTCGTTTGGAATAAGAGTAAAATATAACTGTGAATAACTGGTGTTTAATAGATTTTATTGTGCTGAAGGGTGTTGACAATGTAGGAGGTAGACTGTGGGCAGAACAGAGATGATTTAAAATAGCCAGAGGCACACTGATGAACAATATTGGGACTTGCTGCTTCTCTGGTCTACATGCGCTCAAGCAGAGTCTGCCTTCCAAGGATGCCCAGAGGTAGTTGGCATGGGCTTCTGCTTTCACTATGGCCACACAGAGAATGTAAATTTTCTGCTTTTACTCCTGCATAAGGTGACAGCATTTCAAAATGCTTCTTCTTGAAAGAAATGGCTTTTTAAAAAAAAGTTCCCAAAGGAAAGAGAACTTGTGAAGAGGAGGATTTGAGTCCAGTGGCAACTCGGAGACCAATAAGATTTTCAGAGTGTAAGCTTTCGAGAATCTGTGAAAATCTTGTTGGTCTCTAAGGTGCCACGGGACGCAAATCTTGCTGTTCTACTACAGACCAACACAGCTACCCATCTATGCTTGTAAAGAGAAATAGTGCTGTGAAAAGAATAAACAAGTGTGGTGTCATGGTTAGATTGTCAGGGCAGGATCTGTGAGACACAGATTCTAATCTCCACTTCTCCATGGAAGCTGGTTGGGTGGCCTTGGGCCAGTCACTCCCTCTCAACCTAACCTATAACAACCTTGAGTTCTTATGGGGATGAAATGGAGAACAATGTAAAATACTTTGGGTGTCCAATGGGGAGAAAGGTGGGTACAAATGATGTAGACAGGCAGGCAGGCAGGCAGGCAGGCAGGCAGGCAGGCAGGTAGACAGAGAGAGAGAGAGAGAGAGTTAGTTCAGTTGAAATCTCAACTGAGCCAGGAACTAAACAGATGACCTTAAGCAATAGGAGATATGGGAGAGGGTCACTAGTATCTATGGTCTATCTTGCAGGGTACTGAGGACTAAAGGAAGCATTATGGTGGCCACTGGTCCTACCTGTGTCAATCAATGCCATTTTAGAGGAAAATTTAGAAATTTAAAAATTGCCACATGGGCCAGCGTCATGGTGGCACCATGCAAACTTGTCCCCCCACACACACACACCTTTTAAAGTGCTGAAACAGCCCTCCCCTTCCAACAACTGTTTTGGCACTTGAAAGTCATGGGAAGGGGGCGAGGGGGACAAGATCACATGGTGCTGCCAAGCCGTGGTTTTTTAAATAGCTTTCCTCTAAAATGGCATTGGTAGCCATGGGTTGGATTCTAGTTTGGAACTAAGAATTACTGGATGTGAAGTGCTTTACATACTTTGGAAATGAAGTATGTACTACTAAGCATTCTAATACGGAAGCAGTTTAAACTTCCAGGCCCACCTCTCTAGACTTATTTATAAAATCAAGGGATCAGAGGTGATCATCTCCTAGGACTGAACTCTTATAAAATAACTCCTGTCTATACAGACGGGGAACTACAGGTTGGTTCAAACGCATGTCCTTGTAGAGGGTGCTCACACATTAATGAATCCATCAAGTTTGCTCAGCACTCCACCAGTATCTGCACAGCCTCAAGGGAAAATGTGCCCCCCTCTCAGATTCCCACTGATTGCCCAGCACAGCCTGATAACCCTACTTGTCCTGCTTGGTAATTTTCAAATTTCTACCCCAGAAGAAATATTTAAAATGAAATGTTTTAAAAAAAACAACGAAAAATCCTAGCATCTTGAAAATAGGTCTCAGCCACAAAAGAAATTGATTTGGACAGAAAAAAAATCTGTCTCCACAAGTGATCTTTGAAAGAGTCAAATGACTTTAGAGCACAATTTTCACACTCAACTAATCAATGCTCCTGGTATGACTCATTCACCCTAAGAAAGAGATTAGTTATAAGACAGTCTAAAAAGGCCATTTAAAAAATCCCAGATCTTGAAATGAGATATTAAGGCCCTTCTTGTTTTTGAAAGGCATCTTCTGATATCTTTAGAGAGAGGTAAACACTTTTACATGTCATATAAAATGTGCGCCACAGCAGATGTAGATACATAAAGTTTTCTAAAAATTATGAACAGTTACTGAGAGAGAAAACAGCAAACTGATAAAAGGAAACTGATCCAAATCCAGTGAAGTCAACAGGTTTCTTGCTATTGGCTTCACAGTTTGGGAGATCATACCCTTGTAAGGGAAGATAAGGGTTCATTCACAAAATTAAATTGGCACAGTGAGAATACAGAGTAGATGCTGCCTGTGGGTGCTACTTGTGGGTGATTGCTGTGACCACATGATTGCTTCCGTGCAAGAACAGGATGATGTCATATATCACCACCACCATTATCTTGGGATCTGCCACAATGAGATTGCCACAAGCCACTTCCAATAAGTTTTGAAGGAAACCAATCACGTAGATTGATCCAGTCATATGGTAACTTCCAGCTCCAGAAAGCCAGCCCTCCCACATTACTGACTTTCTTTCAATGGTGCCAAGTAGCACAGAAGCAGTGGCATTATACCACCTCCTATGCTGCTTCTGGTACTGTATTATCTGGCCCAGCTTGCAACCTGATCTGTATCCAAGGGCCAAACTATACAATACATTTTTAAACAAAAATGATATGTCTGGTATGGACTTGACTTGCTTCCCCCCAGCTGCACAGTAGCTATAGAGGATGTTGTTTCTAAAGCCAGCAGGATATAATTCAGTCACGGGGACTGTGCTATGAAGGGAGGAGGGGCTCCGTCCTCCCCCCATGCCATTTCCCCAAGCTGAAATGGCCCAGGGGAGTTATGTGCACCATTTTGGAGCTGCATATACGGGCTTTAAAAATGCCCACCGCTGTGTGGCTGCAGGGAGAGCGAGTTGGGTCTGGGGAACCTGAACCCAACTAGTTAAAAAACATATTGTGTAGTTTGGCCCTCAGTCTTCTTCACTGCAAATGTACCAACTGTGAGCTGAGTGCTTGAGCAGTGACAAGAAGTTGAACTGTGCATTGTGGTGAAGCTGTTATTACATGATCCCTTCATAAAGAAGGAGGACTCACTTTCCATTTGCTCACCTCATGTTCTCATCATACTTTCTTGGCAATGGGCAAAGCAGCAAAGAGCTACCATGGAAGTAAGAGGAAGACCCAAGATCTTAGGAAAACTTAAGTTTCTTCACATCAAATCACCAGAGAAAGGACCAGCATAACCCCAGGTATCATCTGTGTGGCTGACCATGCAATCTGATTCAGACTTCCTCCAGTCTAAGCTCACGGATTTCCATGGATTGAGAGTGGAATAATTCTGCAGAGGGTTATCCCATTAGGCACGTGGGTCTGGTTATCTATGAAAAATGGAAAGAAGAAGTCCTCACTGCTTATGCTGAGTGTTCCTCAGTGCTTCCGATATCTTATACTGGGAGTCTTTTCTGTGAAAGCTCTTTGGCATTCTCCTGCTATAGCATGTTACATCTCTCCCACTATAAGTGCTCCCCAAGATAGCTGGGCTTTGCCAAATACCCTTTGATTTTGCAGAAAAACTCGCTCAAGAGCTGGCCTGGGCTTGGGGTTTTTTTTGCAAATACATTTAATCTTGAAGTTTTTTGTAAATGCACGTAAGTGCCAGTTTTGCCAGATTTGTTATTCTGGAAGCTTGGTTGATCTTGCTGCGGCAGCAATTAAGTCTTGAATTTGCTAGCTGGTTTTTCTGCTCCTGTAATCTGTTTCAAAATCAGAATTGGTTTTTAGGAGGTCAGACCATTGGTCATCTGGTTCAGTTATGCCATATATTAAGTTAATGAGCTGCTTGTGGAACAATGCTGAGGTTGCTTGGTGTCATTTAACATCCTTTGCATTGGTTTTACTTAATATCTTGTCTTGTGTTGGTTTCCTTTTTTTGGTTCCACACTTTCCAACTGCTAGGGTTGCCAGCTCCAAGTTGAGAAATGTCTGGAGATTTTGTGAGTGGAGTCTGTAGAGAGTGGAGTTTGGAAGGGGGAGGGACCTCAACAGGGTATAATACCATAGGGTTCACCCTCCAAAGCAGCCATTTTCTCTAGGGAAACTGATCTCTGTGGCCTGGAGGTCAGTTGTAATTCCAGGAGATCTCCATCCCCCACTGGGGATTAGCAACCCTATGAGGAAAACAGAGTTTGCCTCCGCTCACTTTTGACTCATAAGTGTATACTCTGGACAATTTTGTTGGTCTTTAAGGTGTTACTGGACTCAAATTTTGTTCCCAAAAAAATGGAAACTGAAAGCAAAATGCAGCATCAGACTTTGTGGTGTTGTCAAAAATAACATTCGCATGTGGCCTGCTTGGTTCATTACCAAAAAGTCAGGGATAGCTGCATTCAGATAAGTTGCTTTTTCATCTTATAACTCTTTTCTTCTCCATTTTATCCTCACAACAACCCCATGCGGTAAGTTAGGATGGGCGAAAAATGATTATTTATAAATGGTCTAAAATAAAGGATGGGCAGTGTAGGAGCCAAATCTGCAGATTATACCAATTTATTCAAGATGGTGAAAACTAAGGTGATTTGTGAAGAGCTCCAGAAGAATCTCTCTAAATTGGTGAGAGGACAATAATGAGGCAAATTATGTTCAATGTACGCAAGGGTAAAACACCCAACTTCAAGTATATGCTAATAGGTCTGAACTTGCTGAAACTGATGGTCTCTCTAGAAATGCAGATTTTTAAAGAGTTGGGTCCAGGTTCCCCAGACTCAGCTTGGGTTCCCAGCAGCTACACACCAGCTGTGGGGATGGCTGTTAAAGAAGAGCCCAAATAGCCTCAGAATGCCTCCAAGGGGAGAAGAAGGGCTCCTGCTAGGCTTCCCAGATCCCTTTATCATCCCGGGGGGAGGGGGATCTGGTACTTACTGGGAATCTTCTCCTCACACTCATGCAAAGTGCTCGTGTACTTCTAGTGCCAACATGATGACCTCACTTCTGGAAGTGACAACGTCATGCCAGCCACGGGAGTGCTCCCATGCTCTGCATGGGGCTGATTCTTTGAGGCCAAAATCAGCCCCAAACAAAGCAAGGGAGCGCTTCTGCAACTGATGCAACTACATCAGATCCGAAAATGATGTCATCGTATCTGCCAGGAGTGCAAACGCTATGTGTATTCCCAGGGTGCCTGCCAGTGGCACGTGATCTCCAAGCAGTCCGCAACCTCCCACCAGTTACTGGAGAGATTGTCTGCTGGTAGATTGCCTGCCACTGGGATTCCTGGCTCCTCCCTCCTGCTCAAGCTGTTTCCCTGTGTCAAAATAGCACTGGGGGAGGGGATTTCCCTGTTTTTACTGTTCCGCATGTACAGAATATTCTATGTGGAGCAGCAAAATAGAGATTTCCCGCCCCCCCTCCCATGCTTGCTATTTTGGAAAACAGCTTGAGAGGGGAGGAAGGAGCCCTTCCTCCCCAGCAGTGGCATTCTGCGGCCATTTGGGCTCTCTTTTATTTTTTAACAGCCATTCCTCATAGCCACAGGAACCCGTTAGGTCTGGAAAAACTGCATGTCTAAAAAGACCCAGAGAGGGAAAGAGATATTGGAGTTGTAGTAGATAGCTCAATGAAAGTGTCAATTCAGTGTACCACCACAGTGAGAAAGGAAAACTCTGCACTGGGGATTATTAGGAAAGGGACTGAAAATAAAACAGCCAATATTATAATGCCCTTGTCTAAATCTATGATGCGGTCTCATTTACAATACTGTGTGCATTTCTTGTCGGCATATGTCAAAAAGGACATTGCAGAGCTGGAAAAAGTACAGGAGAGGGGAATCAAGATGACTAAGTGGTTGAAGCACCTTTCCTATGAGGAATGGCTGAAGAGTCTAGGACTTCTCAGTTTAGAAAAGAGATGATTCATGGAGGATATGGCAGAGGATTCTAAAATTATTCATGCGTTAAAGAGAGTTAGCAGAGAGGACTTTTTCTCCTTGTCCTAAAATACTAGAACTTGGGGGTATCCAATGACGTTGATGAGCAGTAGATTCAGAATAGGCAAAAGGAAATACTTTTTTAGTCAACAAGGTGATTGAAATGTAAAATTCGTTGAAGAGGATATAGGATGGCCATAGGCACAGGTGATTTTAAAAAGGGGATTAGACAGATACATGGAGGATAGGTCTATCAGTAGCTACTGGCCATGGTGACTAAAGAAAGCGTCCACATTGAGAGGCAGTAAACCTCTCAATACCAATGCCAGGAGGCAACATTAAGGGAAGGCCATGGTCTCTATGCTTTGTTGTTGACCCTCTGGAGTAATTGGTTGGCCAATATATGTAACAAGATGCTGAACTCAATGCACCATCGGTCTGATCCAGCAGGGCTCTTTTTAAGTTCTGGGTCAAGTGTTCACCCAGCGAGTTCCAACTCTGAGTGGAGATTCAATAAACAATGCATGTTCAAACTGGGTTTTGAAGAATCAAGTTCCAAGATACATATTCCTATTTCACCTGGAAACTTTGTGCGCAGGCATGGGGCAGAAACAGTGAGTAATGTTGACTCATAAAGTAGCTTATTTTCAGTTGACATGCCAGCCACAAATGGCTTCACACTTAATAGCTTCAAAGGAAATTGCTTCCAAGACTGGAAACAAACAATGGCTTTAGAGAAACACTTTCTACTGTTTTATCGTTGCATTTTATTTGCCTCTGTGACAGAGGCTTCTATTGCGTCACTCGGCTGTTCCTTTGACAAACCTTTTTAGGTAGTTAAAGTATTTATGTACAAGTTTCCTTTTATTCATAATGCTGAGACTAAGCATGAAAACAGCCCTTTTGATGACTGCCAGTACCAAATTGCTTTCAGCTTTGATTATGATCACTATTATCCTGTTTCAGTCATGGATCAGCGCTACATGACAATAGGTCTTGTGAAAGCATGGAACAAAAGGACCCATCCCCTCCAGGGCTGTTTTTCAATGGACAACAGGTGATCACCCACAGGCAGACCAACTGGACTCTACTACAACAGAGACAGCAGAATGCAAGGAACAGCGTCAGTATGGGAATAAACCACACACCAAAGAGTCATGATAAAGAAAACCAGAAATGTAGCCCCATGAGGCTGCATTTGTGATAGGACAAAGGAGCATTTAAACCTTTTTCTGCAAGCCATTTCTCCATTAAAAATTGTCCCACCAGCATGCTTTCGTGCTAAGAAGAAAAGGATATAGCACCTTGTATCTTTTCTCATGTGGATGAAAAAACATCTGAGGAGGGATTTTATTTTCTATGAAAAATCCTAGGAGAGTGGATTAAGGACTGTACTCACATCAGACCACCAGCTGGGTGATTGTAGAGGCTACTGTAGTAGAGTTGCCAGCGCTGCCTTGGAAATGTTGGGAGATTTTGAGGGAGGTGCTTGGGGAGGGTGAAGTTTGGAGAGGATGTGTCATCACTTCTGCATGACTCTCTAAGAATTTTGCCTACAGCATTATTATGAGGCCATTTTCCGGCCATTTTTCTTCCATTCCTCATTTTTTTTTTACCACACCTTTCTCCCCAGTGGGACCCAAAGCAGATTAGTTCTCCTTTCCTCCATTTTTCTCTCTCAATAATCCCTGTGAGGCAGGTTCGACTGTTTGTGACTGCCCCAAGGTCACCCAGTGAGCTTCCATGGCAGAGTGGGGATTCAGTCCAGGGGCACAAAGATTCTAGTCCCTCACTCTAGCCACTACACCACAAGGGCTCAATATCTTGAAGGCAAAGGACTGAGGCCAAAGGTGGGAGTTTACCTACTGGCTGGGCAAATGGAAAGCCTGTACTATAGACCGTAGAGCAGTCATACTCACTGGCTCAGAAGCCATATGTGGTTCTTTGACATGACATACGTGGCTTGCCTGAGCACGGTCCCCCAACATGGCCTTTCCCCCCTTTTTCTTTTTCTTTTTTTTGAAATTTTTTTTATTGGGTTAGGATCAATTATTTTCACATTACAATCAATTCTCCCATTTCCCAATTTCTAACCCCCTCCCTTTCCCCCCCTTTTGGTTGACTTCCAACAGTTTTCCAACCCTTTGTCCCTTTTCCCTTACTCCTTTTATATTCCTCTATCTAACAAATATATATTCTCCCTTTATTCTAAGCAATAATTCTTTAACTATTTTTGATAGTCTGTACCCTAACTTTGAGTCCCTTTTTCCATGTTGGATAAACAATTTATCCCATTTTTCATAATTTCAAATATTTCTATAAATCATAAACCATATAAACCATACATTCATATAAGTCAACCAATTTAACTTATGCTCTATGTGTTACTCATTCTACATATCTTCTTCTTTCTGCTTTAGTTATATTTAATTACATTACTATTTTTGTTCCCCTTCAATTATAAATCTATATAACTATCATCATATAATATCAATCAATTTGACTCATATATATCTTCAGATAAACTTATTCAGTTTGGTACATTATACAAATTTTACCAAAAATAATGTTAATTAGTCAGTCCTTATAATTAATCCTTATGGTTAATTATTTTCTATCAATATTCTATATATTATTCTACATATAATAATCTAATGACATAACTGCTTAGAAATTTTCATTTACCTCTTCGCCCCCCCCGGTAAAGTCACCCCCCTCTGCATTTTATTGTATTTCAATAGTTCTCAAACTGCCACAGTTCTCCTCCCACCTCCCATTTCTTCACCAAATATTGTTTCAGCTTCTCCCAGTCTGTGTTGAACTGTCCTGGGTCAAGGTTTCTCAATTTTCTTGTCATTTTGTCCATTTCCACCATATACAGCAATTTGTAAATCCAGTCTTCGATAGTTGGCACTTCTTGTACTTTCCATTTTTGCGCATACAAAAGTCTAGCTGCTGCTGTCATGTAAAATAACAATGTCCTGTGTTGAGCTGGAATGCCCTCCATTCCCAAGTTCAGTAGCAGGAGTTCTGGGTTCTTATTAATTTGAAATTGTAAAATCTCACTTATTACTCTTATTATTTCCCCCCAGTACTGCCTAGCTACCTCACACGTCCACCACATATGATACAGGGAACCCTCATGTTTTTTACATTTCCAGCATTTGTTAGAGGTGTTCAAATTCCCTAGCGCAATCTTCTTTGGTGTCATGTACCAACGATAAATCATTTTGTAAATGTTCTCTTTGATATTAGTACACGTCGTAGTCTTCATTGTAGTCTTCCACAAGTATTCCCATGCCTCCATTGTTATTTCTTTATTGAAATTTATGGCCCACTTCACCATTTGTACTTTAACTGTTTCATCTTCAGTATACCATTTCAACAGTACTTGGTATACCTTAGAAATTTCCTTCTTGTCATCTTTTAAAAGTGTCTGCTCTAGTTCCGAATTCTCTGTTCTTATGCCTCCCTTTGCAGAGTCCGAATTGTAGAGATCTCTGATCTGTCTGTACTGAAACCAGTCATAATTTGGTGATAACTCGTCCTGTGTCTTTATTTTAAGTTTAGAAGATTCTATTCGGGTTATCTCCTTGTAAGTTAAACACTGTTGCTCAGTATCGACAGCTCTCGGATCTATTACCTCATATGGAACCACCCACAGGGGGGTTCCTTCTTGTAAATAGTCTCTGTACTTCTTCCAGGTTGCATATAGGCTTCTCCGTATATAATGATGTAAGAACATCGAATTCGCTTTTACTTTGTCATACCATAGATATGCATGCCATCCAAATATTTTTTTGTATCCCTCTAGGGCCAATAATTTCTTATTCTTCAGCGTCATCCAATCTTTCAACCACACTAGGCAGATTGCGTCGTAATAAAGTCTTAGATTGGGCAGTTGCATTCCGCCTCTTTCTTTTGCATCTTGTAAAACTTTCATTTTCACTCGAGGCTTCTTGCCTGCCCAGACAAAATCTGATATTTTCCTCTGCCATTTTTCAAACTGCTTAGAGTCCTGAATAATTGGTATTGTCTGTAGCAAAAACATTACTCTTGGTAACACATTCATCTTAACTGCTGCAATCCTTCCCAACCATGACAAATTCAATCTATTCCATTTAATCAGATCTCGCTCTATCTGAGTCCATAATTTTTCATAGTTATTTTTGAATAGATCTATGTTCTTAGCCGTCAGTTCAATTCCCAAATATTTCACCTTACTTGTTACTTCGCAATCTGTTATTTCCATTAGCAATTGTTGTTTTTGCTTAGTCATATTTTTACATAATATCTTTGACTTCTTTTTATTAATATAAAAACCTGCTAAATCTCCAAACTCCTTGATCTTGTCTATCACTTTTGGCATATTCTCCATTGGGTCCTCTACAATTAACATTATATCGTCCGCAAATGCTCTGACCTTGTAAGAAAAGTCCTTTATTTTTATTCCCCGAATTTCTTCGTCTTGTCGTATTTGTATCATCAGGATCTCCAATACCAAAATGAATAACAGCGGAGACAGCGGGCAACCTTGTCTTGTTCCTTTGCTTATAGTCAGTTTCTTAGTCGTCTCGTCATTCACTACAATTGCTGCATTCTGGTCTCTGTAAATTTCCTTAATTGCTCTTATGAATCTTTCTCCCATTTGTAGCTTTTCCATAGTGGCAAACATAAAGTCCCAGTTTAAATTGTCAAACGCTTTTTCAGCATCAACAAAGAAGAAACCAACCTCTTTATCACAACGCTTGTCGTAGTATTCAATAGCGTTAATCACTGTCCTTAAATTGTCTCTAATTTGTCTATCTGGCAAAAAGCCTGCTTGTTCCTCCTCAATAACTTCCGAAAGCCATCCCTTCACTCTCTCCGCCAGTATCTTTGCAAAAATTTTATAGTCATTATTAAGTAACGATATAGGTCGGTAGTTTTTCACATTAGTCAGATCTTGACCCTCTTTAGGGATCAATGATATGTTAGCTTCGTTCCAAGTATCTGGAGTCCGTTGATCCTTTAAAACTCCATTGATCACCTCTTTTAGGAATGGTGCCAGTTCATTGGCCATTACCTTATAGAATTTAGCTGTAAGCCCATCTGGCCCTGGCGCCTTTCCCAAATTTGTTGACTGTATTGCCTTTCTTATTTCCTCATCCGTTACTTCATTATTCAATCTATCTCTCCAAGCTTCCGAAATTACTGGGAGTTTCATTTTATCCAAGTATGTCGCTATTAATTCTTTGTTCACCTCTTTCTTGTTGTACAATTTAGCATAAAATTTGTAGAAGGCTCTACTAATGGCTGTCTGTTCCAAATATGTTTTATTATCTTCACATATTTTATTTATAGTTTTCTTTTCCTTTCTTTTTTTCAGTTGCCATGCCAGGTATTTCCCAGGTTTATTTGCCCCTTCAAACGCTTTTTGATTCAGTCTTTTAAGATTCCACTCCAATTCTTTGTTATTCATTGCTGTCAGCTGTTCTTGAAGTATTTTAATGTCCTGATAAATTTTCTTTTTCCCTGGTCTCTTCTTTAACTGTGTTTCTTTGACTTTTATTTTTTCCACAATCTCCTGTCTCTTCTCTTCTTTCTTTTTCCTGGCTCTACCATTTAAGTCCATTAGTATGCCCCTAATTACCGCCTTGTAGGTATCCCAAACCTTGTTGGTTGGTACTTCTTTATTCATGTTATATTGTATGAACAGTTTTGTCTCTCTTCTCAACATTTCCAAGTTCTCTCCCTCTTGTAACAAATCCTCATTTATTCTCCATCCTTTCCTTTTTCTCCTTCTCCCCAATTTCCACATGATTGGATTATGATCTGAGCCCACCATCGGCATTATTTCCACCTCCTTAGTCCATAACGCTAAGTCTTTTGAGGCCCAGATCATGTCGATTCTCGATAGTGTAGAATGCCTTGCAGAAAAGAACGTAAATTGTCTACTTTTGGGGTTTTGTCTTCTCCATACATCTTCTAAAGTCTCCTGTTGTATCAATTCAAAAAAGAGCTTTGGTAACAGTCCTCTTTTCTTTTGTGCCGTTGATAATTTTTTGTCTAGTTCCAAATTTGTCACTCCATTGAAGTCTCCAGCAAGAATTATCTGGTCATATGAAAGTTCATCTAGTTGCCTCCTCAAATCCTCAAAGAAACTTTCTTTTGCTCCGTTAGGTGCATAAACTCCGACTACCAGCACTCTCTTTAGATTCCATATACATTCCACTGCTATAAATCTGGCTTCCACATCTTTCATTACAAATTTTGGCTGCAGCTCCTCTTTTATATACAACACCACTCCTCTTTTTTTCTTATTAGAGGCTTCTGCAAAATCATTACCCAATTTTTTCAGTTTCAAATATTTTACATCTTGTTTTCTAATATGGGTCTCTTGCAAACATACAATATCACATTTTTGTTTTAATAGCCAGTGGAAAATACTTTTTCTCTTGTTTGGTGAATTTAGTCCATTTACATTCCATGATAAAACTTTACATTCCATATTCATAGTCTTGTTGCTGGTAAGTCTTTTTCATTGTCCCTTAAGAATCGCTCCATCTCTCGCTCAGATCTGATACGCTTTTTGGCCCCTCCAAATTCAAAGGACACACCTTCTGGTAATTCCCATCTATACCTGATTTTCATGTCCTTCAGAATCTGAATTAGTGCTTTGTATTTTTTCCGATCTAGTAACACCGATCTGGGTAGTTCCTTCATGATGATAATCGTCTTGCCATCAATCTCCAATGGATCTTGAAACTGTTTAGTCACAATCTTCTCTTTCATATTTCGAGTCGTGAACTGCACAATCACGTCTCTTGGTAATTTCCTCTGGGTCGCGATTCTTGAATTTACACGATATACCACATCAAGGATAGCCACAACTTCCTCCTCCTCCTTTCCCAGGTATTCAGCTAACACCTCAGTCATCTGTTCTTGCGCTGTCTTTCCTTCCACTTCCGGCAAGCCGCGAAATCTCAGCTGCTTCTCCATGTGTTTACTTTCCGCAACCGCCATTCTTCCCCTCATCAGTCTCATCTCTGTTTGTTGCGTGTCAGCTAAGTTCTCCACCACACCTTCCACTACTTTGACTCTCTGCTGTGTCCCTTGCAATTCGTTTTGTATTATTTCCATACCTTTCTTCACTTCTGACAGCTCAGTTTTCACTGTCTGTTTAACCTCTTTAATCAGCTCCAGTTTCGTGTCCTTAAGTTCTTTAATCACTTCTAAAAGTTTTTTATCCAGGTTTTCTATTGCCGATTGCCACTCTTTTTTCGACATCGTGGGGCTTGCTTTAGCTCGCTCCCACGAGTCCGCTCTCTTCCTTAACTCCGTGGCGTAAAATTTAATGTCTTTTTAAATTCAAATGTCCCGGTCTTCTTGCAAAAAAAAAAAAGGCTTTTAAAAAGTCCAAAATGTCGGGCGTCTTTTCTCTATGGTTTTTCTATGATTTTTGTAATCCAAAATGGCTTACTTCCTCTTCCGCTGAAGCCGCGACCCTTCCCCTTTCAAAAATGGCGATTCCCTTCTTCCTGCCCTTCGGCAAGGGCCGCTTCTCTCCAGCAACTCTATTGTTATTACGTACTTCCTGTTTCCCGACTTCCCACAGTAGCTCTCGCGATGGTAAATTTTTCTCACAGCTCCGTAACCGCAAGTATTCAAAACAATAGTCCAATTTCTTTAATAACTCCTTAAACTTAGTCTCTTTTCTTATGCAACTCTTGCCGAATCTTCCCCTCCTTTTTACTAGCCTGTTGCAGTTTGAAAATCTACTTTACTTCTTCTTTACTTTTTACAATCTGTCCCGTATCAGAAGATAGTGATCTTTACCTTCTCATTCACTTTCCTTGGGTTGTAATCGCTGTTTCAATCTTAATTTCTCCTCTCCACTTCTTTCCCCTTTTGAAGCTTGGGTACGTAGGTCTTATGCCAACCGCATTGGCCCCGAATCTGCCGCAGAGATCTTAGCCGACCTGTCGCAGGGTGGGACCTCAAGGGTGGGGAGGGGGCCCGTTGCGCAGAGCCCCCCCTCGCCCGAGATCAACGCGCCCTGAGGTCTTGAGCACTCTTTGCCTGCTCTCCGCCTGAGAGCAGTCAGCTGCGGGCTAAATTTCCCCCGCCGGCCGCTTAAAACGGCAGTCCGGTCAGCTCCGCGAATGGAGCTGCTTCAGACCTCCATGAATCCCAAACCGGAAGTCTCCTTTCCCCCCTTTTTCAGGAAAGTAGGAAGGCCCAGTGGAACTTGTTGTTGGTAGATGGACCCACTTAGTAGAGTGAGGATCCAAGCCCTTTGTCTCTTGCTACACTAGAGTTCAACTTGCAGGTTTTTTTTAAACTTGGGGAAGCATTTATCTTTTTTACATCCATCCAACTTAATAAAGAGTTCTGGAGAACTCAAAAGTTTGCACATTGCTTTATTACATAAATCTAGTTTGCAAGCCCTTCCTGTCACTCCAACTACCCAAGGGCTGGCTAAGATTCAACAGAGATATGGAGAGGCAAGCCTGCTTGTTCAGAGGTGTTCTGGTAATGGAAAGGTTATAGATATACATTTAATATTAATAATAACGTACATCTTATTGGACTTATGTTTGGTGGGAATACAGCACTCATGTGGGTATTTTGTTGATGGTAATTGCCAATATGGATCTCTGCAAGCAGTGAAGTGAGGACCACTGGAGTAGAGAAAAGGTTACACTGTTTCTTTTCATGGGCACTGGGTAGGCTGACCAAGTGCTCACTTCCTGTGGAAAATCCTACTCTACTGTGCTCACATTCCTGCTGCCACTGATGTTTGTGGTAGGAGAAGGGGAGGGCATAGCGTCTGACCTGGATGTGATGTAATTTTGGGTTACACTCTAAAAATCTTCCCAATCTCTATGGTTTTTACCATGGTGATGGGGGGGGGGGAATTCCTAGAGCATTATCTGATGTCACTTTTGGGTTTGACACAGCTCTCCCCAGACTCCACCCAGGAAGCTTCTCAGAGGGTTGTGGGTAGAGGCCTGGCACCCTTGGACTGGGCGAGGTGGGGGACCTTGAGTGTTGTTCACCTCCTCTACCCATCAAACTTAATAGCCCTTTAGCTAGTTTTTTTAAAAAAAACTAAGTATTCAAACAAGAAAACGTGTAACAACCTGTTGAAAAGGGAGCAGATACATTCCCTAAATAGGCTTGGATCCAATGAAGCATTTCAGTAGATGGAAGAGAGGCAATTTTCACTGAGTTCTCCCTCCTGCAGCAGATTGCCTTCTCATGCTGTTCCTTTCCCCTCAAGAGCAGCATTTCAGGGGGCGTTTGGGGCTGCAGCAGGAGACAGGAGGTAGGGAATTCATGCTCCATGGAGGGAAATCCCTTCTGTCTGTAGAAATCCTCCATAGGAACGAAGCCACAAATCTTTTTGCCAAAACTGCTGAAGGCTTTTTGGCTGAAGAAGTTATACTAATGGCAAAACATAAGATATACAAGATGCATGTTTTTGAATGCTCATAATTGTTAACACATTGCTGGAGAATATTTAAGCATCTAGTCTTCAGAAGGCAGTGCTAGGTTTCTGCATTGCCCTTTTTATACCTATTAAGTTAGTAAAGGGAGAAATTTCCCTACTGCGACCCATAGATGCAATGCAGATTATGTGCGGGATGGGGGGTGGGGGTCACAATGCCACACCTTAGGGCACAACTAGTCTATGGCATCTTTGGGGACAACTTGGCAATGCTGCAGCCAATTTATCTCAGTATTTCTGTTGTTTTAAAAATGCTGTGGGATGCCCAATCCTCCTCAGGCCCATGGAGAGGGAGATGCAGGGGGAAGATGGCCTCCTGTCTTCCCCCCTCCACTCACATCATTCTCAAGAGCTTTGTCCCCAGGGACACCTTGTCATCTAGTTGTGCTCTTAGTCCAGAGAACAGCCGAGGGCGTCCTCACATGTTACACAAAGTCAAGGTTGGTTTGGACAGAACCCCAGTCCACCTCATGTTTAATGTGTGACTGTAAGTTTACCTTTAAAACAATGTGTGTGTGTGTGTGTATATGCAAATAATCTCCCCAGTGCGCACAAAGATCAGTCTTCGTCCCCTCCTTTCACCCCTGCATGCTTAAACTAGCTGAATAAAGCTGTGGAGGGAGGGTCATTTGCATTACTGACAATTCCACATGTCTCCACGGAACTCCCTGCATTGTCTTACCATGTCTAGGCAGATGAGTGGAATCATCATTCATGCAAATACCTCCCCCGCACCCGCCTTTATTGGCTACTTAAAGCATGGGCAGGAGTGTGTGAAAAGAGGGGATGAAGACTCCCCTCCAGCCTCCATGCACACACAGGAGATGATTCCCCCCCCATTTCAATCACACATTAAACACAAAGTGTGTATGTGCATGTGTGTGTGGGGGGGTGTCATCTAAACTAAGTGATGTGTGAGGAAGCCCTGAGATAAAGAGCTCTGATTACCACCACCCATCTTCCAGGATGGGACACCACTTTATCCCAGGGGCTTGTGTTTGAATCACAATCTCCTGAGATAATTCTTGGGTGTCTGAGAAGGAGGCGCATACTCTTCCTCTACCTCCCAATCTAGACTGGGGAATAAGGGAGCTCAGTGCCAGCATAGGGCAGCCCACTTAGCTCCTGTCAAGATCCATTAAGGTCCACATAACTATTTGAATTGCACACCCTTGGTGTAGGTTTTCTCCAGTGGGAAACTGCACCCTCTTGTACACAAAGTTTCACTGTGTTGTTAAAAGAGAATTGTGCTGTAGTGTTCATTTATGTTCTAGCCTCACTTTTCTTTTGCCCAAGCCATGTAAAGAACTACATTTGCAATTTCAACGTTACATTAATTGAGCTTCCCTCCCTGAGAGTCTCCCTGCATCACTGAAGCAGATAAAAGGAAATTGACTTTTGCTTCCATCCCAACAGAAGACAAGTGACAACATTCTGATTTTCATGCCACTTGCTTCATAGTTGGGCATGTATTGATCTCTCTCGTACCATCGTTCCTTCATTTCCCTGTCTGCTCAGTCTACATTTTAAAATTCTTCTTTGAGGTGATGATGAAGGCATTTGTTGGCTTTATTTTCCTTATTTTTTTCTCTGTCATGATCTGTGGCAAGCTTTTCTTTCACTTTGTTTAGCATTACCTTGTTGCTTTTATTTTTCTTCCATGGCCGTTTTCACACTGCTTACCGGCCATGGAACATCGCGCCGAGCTCCCGGAACGACAGCATCTTCCTGGCGCAATTTCACACGAGAACAGCAGTTCTTGCCAAAATTGCACCAGGAAGACATTGTTGTTCCAGGAGCTCAGTGTGATGTTCTGTGGCCAGTAAGGAGTGTGAAACGGCCCTTCTCTTCCCTTTTCTTTTAGCACTATGCCTAGAATTTGCTACTAGGCTTATTAGGAATATTTCTGTCATAGTGGCATCCAGTGCCCTGATTCTCAACTGCTTGGAAACCAGGAAAGCAAGGGTCACAGTAACACAAGGCTTCCATTATTGAATTATTTAAGGCTGCCAAGCAACCACCATTCCACACATTTACAGTGCCATATGGTACATTTCTAAGCCATATGGTTAGCAGAAGGCTGTTTCTACCCTAAGGATGGTTTTGAAATACAAAAGAGAACAAAACCTGGTCCTGACATTTCGCAAGGATTAACACAAACCTGTTCCCTAGTATCTCTTACTTTCTTTGATCTTTGATATGCTGATCCTGAAGCAGCGTAAACATACAAATGACAATTGACACTAAAAGATTTATTTTGCCTAATGTTAATGTCCCCAAATTACCTCTGATGTAATTGGACTGACTATGACCGAAAGGCGTAACCTCACGCGACATCAGTTTACGAGAAAAATGACTTAACTGAAATGGTTGTTTGTTGGGGTTTTTTAAAGCTCCTTTGCGTGACATGAATTCTTATTCATAAAATGAAGGCTGGTGCAGCTGAGTCATTCAATATTTTGCTTTCCCTAGCCAGCTCAGAATTCTGGAAACTGTTGAAAAGCGGGGAGGGGGGAGATCAAACACGGGCTGTGGGCCTCTACTATGTACATGTTGCTATGCGAGCAAGTTTACTTAGGCACAGAAATCAAATATGGGCATAGGAAACTCTGATGGAGAACTGTGGCTAGAAAAGCTGGAAGAAGCTGGACTTGCAGTTCCTTTAATGTAATTAAAAGCCATCATGGCACACAAATAGTGTTTTAAACTGTGCAATCTACCCTTAACCAGCGGTGTGTATTTTGCCATTAATTTAGTGACTAACTAGGGTTGTTAAAAGAAATTCTCTTAAATCCTCATTCTCTAATTTGTCTCTGAAACCATTTCCTCTTTTGAAGAATTTAGAGTCTGTTTCTAAATTACGAAAGGGTGCATTGATTTCTCCTTGAAATGAAGGAGAAATCCCTCTTGTAAAAGAGAATAAGAGGAATACATGGCTGTATCTAAAGAAATGAATTTCTGAAAAAGAAATTCCCCTCCCTATAACAACGCTATTTCTCACTCATCCCACTGAACACCAAGACTTGCTGATCACTAATGAGGCCTCCTTAAACATGCTAGCAGCATCTTTGCTAACCTTCAGGGTCCCCAGGCCCCAGCAGCAATTGCTCCTCCTCTACCATACCTTGAAAATTTTTGTCCAGAAAAGTCGGCTCTACATCTGCGGAATGAATGAATATCCACATCTCACAGCTGAACCATAGTACCATGGATAATGATTATGCTGACCTTGGTGTTATTAGTTATATGCTGTATTTTATTTATTAAAATAATGTATTATAATACTTTGATACTTTACGTAGTGAACTGCCTTTTGCACTCTTTTACAGAACTAAGTTACTGAAGGTACAGCCAGCCAGCCAGCAAGGTGTAGAGGCTAGAGCATCAGACTAGGATCTGGGAGACCCCAGTTCAAATCTCCACTCTGCCATGGAAGCTGGCTGCTGGCTGGATGACCTAAGGCCAGTCACACCCTCTCAGCCTAACATATATCACAGGGTTAATCTTATTAATAAAAATCTTCGCTAACTCCATCGCTTTCACAAATCTAGTCATCCATTGAAGGTACTTTTACATTTTTGTGCATATAAAAGCCTAGCTACCATTGTCATATATAGAAATAGAATACCATGTTTATTTTCAAACTGTTTGTCCATTAGTCCCTACAAAAAGTCTTCTGGTTTAAATTGTATATTGATCTTCAAAATTTTCTGTATCATCATATGAATTTGTGACCAAACTCTTCAGGCATGCACTGTCTTTGACAGTAGTGAGGTTTGTGGCAGAAATGGAAAACTGATCCAAGCCCTTAAAAATGAGAAAAATCTAAAAGTTTTCTGATCGAAGTAAGACAATACATAAATCTAACAGAACACATACAAAATGTAAGCTACTTTGAGCAAAATTCTGATTCCACACATATGGTAGCAGAACTGTTACTACCAGTTTTTGTGCCCTAAGCATGTACATTCCAACCATAACATCCAAGATCGATCGATCGATCGATCGATCGATCGATCCATCCATCCATCCATCCATCCATCCATCCATCCATCCATCCATCCATCCATCCATCCATGGCTTTTTTTCTGGGAAACGAGGTGGTGGAACTCTCTATTATCATGATGATGTCACTTCCAGAAGTGACATCACTCCCGGAAGTGGCATCACTCCTGGAAATGATGCTGCTTCCCGGAACCCAGCACAATGCATTACAATGAGATAAATGTTAGTAAGCTTGGGAAATTACACTATTATGAGAAAGGGTTTTATTCTTTTCTGTATCCTTTACAAAAAGTGAAATCTTCCATTCCCTTTCCCAAACATTTCATTTCTTTGGAATCATATTTTAAAATATGCAAGGAGGGGGCCTCTAAAAATCCAAAACTCATCTCACAAATCTAAATTCTAACAGATTTCCTCTGCCAGCATAGAAAAAAAAATCCAAAATTCTTTCTCAAAATTCCATGGAGTCTGAAATTCCTAATCTAATGAATATTGAATTTTCAAATTTTCAGGGAGGGTTTTACTTTACAGGAACAATTCAAAATTAGATACTTAACTTTAGCTGCATTAGATTTATACTTAGTTTAAAATAGCTTTTTTTTGTTGCCTGCCGACTCTACCTTACCAGTGGCTAAGCCGTTGGGCAAATCCACATGCCCTCGGAGTGTCCTGGCATTGCGCTAAATGTTTGCTAAACACCCGGAAGTATAGCGTCTTTCTAGCACGATTTCTGAAATCACGCTAGAAAGACGCTATACTTCCGGATGTTTAGCGAACATTTAGTGCAATGCCGGGACACACCAAGGGCGTGTGGATTTGCCCATTGTGAAATTGTGAAATGCTCATAAATGTCCCAGACAAACAATATTCATAAACACTTCCTTAACACCCATATGTCCACTGCAATTTCAGTGATGTTAATCAGCTGAGGGTGAGGAGAACCATTTGAGTTACAGCTATTAAGACATAAAAACACCTATATTCTGATGAATATATTGATGAAAGCCTTCTGTGACTTGGACACAGCTATTCATTCCTAGCATAAAACTGGAATAACCATGACTGATATTTTAACTAATACAAATAACCATAACTGATATATTTAACTAACACAGAACCAATTTGCATTCAAAAGCTGCGGGAACCATAACAATGTCGACTTCAGTCAACAAAAGAATGAAAGCAACACGCATACACACACACGTACAGCCCCACCCACCCCATGAAAAGAAAGCAGAATGAACTCAAAGCAGCATGCACACACACAGCCCCCCCTGAAATGAACTCAAAGCAGCACACATACACACACAGCAACCACCCACCCACTCCCCCAATGAAAATAAAACAGAATGAACTCAAACAGCACACACATATACAGAAACCCCTGAATGAAATGAAAGCAGAATGAACTCAAAGCAAATGAGAATGGCTTCTCTTTCTTTCTTTCTTTCTTTCTTTCTTTCTTTCTTTCTTTCTTTCTTTCTTTCTTTCTTTGCAGTCTGTTTATTCCATCTTACTTGTGCTTGGAGAGAGAACCACATGTCCACTCTTAGCTATTCTGCTATTTAGTCCTTGTGAATACCAACATCTTTTCCTCAGATATCTCTATGTTTGTACTTCCATCACAAAACATGTGTTTTATATATACTATCTGTAAGTCCTGTTCTGTTACCTTTTACCAAAATAAATACCCTTATGTATGCAGTGCTGATCCTTTAATTTTGTTGTAGGATTTGTGTTTGCTTGGACTGCAATGCCCATCAGGGTTTTTGAAAAACTATCTAGCTGTTTCATGCAGTGTTTTGTAGCCTTAACTTCAAGAAGCATGAACTAGAGCACATCTAGCTACAGAAATCCTGTTGAACACAAGATGTCTACGAACTGAAACTACAACTTTGCTAAATATATGGAAAGTAAGTTTTGGGTTCTTGTGTAAATTGCACAGCCTATAAGCCTTCTTTTGGCCAGTGTGGGACTGGAGTGCAAAATGTGTTGTAAGAATTATGGCCTCTGTATGTGTCTCAGATATGAGGAAACAGCTGTTCTCCAACTTAAGCATAATGAGGTGTACACCAGTGATTCTTAATTAGAGTCATGTGCCCCCTTGAAGGTGCTCTACAAACTCTGGAAGGGCATTTGGGAGGGGGGCAAATGAAGGACATCTGGGATTTTAGGTATCCCTTTCTCTTTAGTTACAATCCATGAGACCAAGTGTGTGTGATGGCCTTCCAGAAAGAAAACCACAAAGAGGAGCTAACAGCAACAAAGACAAATGAGAAAGAGGCTTCCCCGAAAGTCCTATTGAGTGCATTTTTTTTTTACAAAGGACGTGGACAGGAAAATTTGGTGAGCACCCTGAGTCATCTATTGATAAAAAAGAGTTCACCTAACACTGCCACTTATCAGCTGTACAGCCCAGGCAGCACAGGGAAGGGGGGGGGGGTACTCCCTTGGTGTTGGCAACATTCAATTGAACCCTACCTACTCTATGACATGGTGAGGGGTGGGGTGTTGGCAGAGCTCAATTCCTCTCGACACCATTCTGTTCAAGAAACAAATAAAATACAAAAAATATTGGTTTTGCCATTCTCATTTGCTAAAGAAAAAAGAGATGGAGGGAGGAGGAAGCTACCCTATAAACATATTTTACTATACATTTTACAACAAAAACAACAAAATGATACACCTGAGATATATGTATCATATGCATAGATCATACATTTATCTATATAAACAAAGTTGCTTCATCTGGAGTGCTTTTTTATGCATTGCTGTGTTTTACTTGAGACCAGGGGACATTCGATGATATCCTTGCATACTGGCTGGTTGATAATGGATGGGAAGTTTAGAATCTCTGGTGTAGGCTAAAGTGTTAGGAATCTGGACAATAGGTGTTCCCTGTTTAATGCTTCCTTGTGAAGACTTCATGGAGTGGTGGAGGCTCATCCATCTGACAGGAAAATGTAGACTTCTCCCTACTGTACTTGTTTACCACATCTAGGAAGTTTCATAGTGAGGAATAGAGAGTTCCCTAGCAGTAGTCTAAAACAGTGCTGCAAGCAACTCTACCATTTCATTCTATATACATTGGGCATGGTTTACAAATGCAGTAGAGTGAGGAGCAAATGTCATGGTCGAATCCTGAATGGCTAGGCAGCCAATAGGGGAGTCATATTTTCCCATTCTCTTTGCAAGCAATTACCATAGCAAGGATTGGGTTGGGGAAGAACCTTTTTCAGGACCAAGATGGATAGCCGTGTTAGTCTGTCTATAGCCGGAGAAGAGAGCAAGAGTCCAGCAGCACCTATAAGACTAACAAAAATTGTGGTAGGGCATGAGCTTTCATGAATCACAGAGCACGTATCTGAAGAAGTGAGCTGTGACTCATGAAAACTCATACCCTACCAGAATTTTTTTTAGTTTTATAGGTACTACTGAACTCTTGCTCTTTTCTACTTTTTCAGGATGTGCTGGGTCTTTTAAAAAATTTGCTTGAAGGGCTTTTTAAACATAGGTAATGTTCAGCTGGTCATCATTACCCACCTTTAGCCTGAAGCCATTCAATCACATCTACATTCCAAAACCACACTCTGCGGCATGTGTTCGTCAGCTCCTAGAAAGCCGCCTGCCTTTTCGACAGCTTCTATGAGGCCTGCATACTGCTGTACCAAGTGCAGTTGCTTTATTAAAAGATATCAGAAACCCCCCAACATGATGTCTTTGCGATAACAAAACAGTCCAAAAGGCATTTAAAAATACATAAGCAGGCTGCTGGTTTCTCCTGCTCTAATGATTGATTTTATGAGGCTAGATGCCCAAGAACATTCCGCTCATTGAGAATGAGAACATGCAGTCCTAGGGCTAGTGCAGAAGATGTGCTATTTTTATTACCATTGATTTTCATCCATTTTCTTTGCTTCTTCCTCTTCTCTTGTTTCAGTGACTCTGAAGCTATCTGGGAGAGGGAAAATAATACTCAGCAAAGGATTGTATCAAGCAATAAAATAACTTAAATGCAACGTGATCAGACGACTTTCTTCACCACTGAAGAATATCTTCTGATTGCAATACTAACTTTTGCACCAGTATCTGGGTGCCCTGTAGGAGTATCTGCAGCTCAGTATTAAAGCATCTTCCTTCTAAGCATAAGGTTCCAGGTTCAATCCCCAGCATCTCCTGTTCAAAGGGTCAGGTGATAGGTGATATGAAAAACATCTACTAGACACCCACTAGGAGTCAAAGCAGACAATATTGAGCATGATAAACCAATGCCCAGATTCGGTATAAGGCAACTTCATGTATTCATGACCACTATATAATTACACTGTGTTGCAAAGCCCCTTATCCTTATGCAGTACACAGATAAACTGTTTTGGACTAGGATGTAACACGTTTCTACCTTTCTGAAGTGACAGCTAAAATATAATATTGAAAAGATAACAAGCCATTAAAAGCTATATATTTATATTTATCCAACCGCATGACAGTATTTCCTTTTGCCTTCAGATATAATTTGTGTTGAGGTCAGAGTCTGATTGTGTGGGGAGGACCACGGGGTGGTGGCCTGCTGCTGCAGGGAAGGCTGGCCAAAGAAGTGCAGATTAGCCTGGCCCAGAGACTCCCCCTCTCCAAAGCCAGTGGGGAAAGGGGAGAGGGGAACCTCCAGAGGGTTGCCAGCCCCCTTTACTTGAAAAGCTAGGATCAGAGGGGTCAGCAGGCAAGCAGAGGATCCGTGTTTCTCATGTGTGAGATCTGGGGGCCCCAATGATGTCACTTCCAGTTGAAAACTGGAAGCTATGGAGTCTCAGACAGGCTGAAATCAGCCCCAAACTTAGTGTTTTCACTATGTTGGGGCCTATATGGCCAAGCTTAGACCATGCAGTTTCCATTTTTCAACCATGAGTGCATCACTGGGGCCTCCAGAGTGTGCATGCATGCCATTTTGCCACGTGCTGCAGCAGCTTCTGGACTGCCTTCCTCTCCAGGTGAAAAGTGGGGGCTGGCATCCCTACTGCAGAGCCTCCTCTTGTTCTCCCGCTAAAAAGCCTCAGATATGGGGGGGAGGGGGTTTAAGGTCACCTTTCTCTTTCCATTGAGATGCTTCCAATGCTTCCCCTCTTGACCCTCTCTCTGCTGGCTTTGGAAAGGGAGAAGCCCTGACCGCCTTCTCCTTGGCTCAGGATGTGAGGGTTTAAATAGATTCTCACAGCCTTTGTATGATCTACTTAGGGCTGCCAGCCCCATGGGCAGAGTGGAGGACAACCCTCACCCAACTCCCCTTTCACTCTGTCACTCAGAGCAGTGGTGGGAGAAGAAAAAACTAAAAAATATCCGTTGGGCTGATGGAAGGGTATACTTCCATGGAAACCCAGAAGTGATGTTATGCCTCTCTAGGAATCACTGAAAATGCTATGGTCTTAACATAGAGTTTGTAACGATTCCTAGAGAGGTTTTAAAAACCCAAAATGATAAGAGGAGTGCCTGTAGCCTTAACCGGATGCCCTCAGTGGCTGTTGCTAGGCAACCATAACAATTTAGTCAGTATTCCAGGCTTGGTTTCTGTCAGTAAAAAGCAGGGAGAGGGGGCAGGACCCTTTCCAGGGCTGTTTTGGCCTTTGAAGGAGGACTCATTAGTTTCAAGCCCAGAAGCAACCACCTGATGACTTGATACCATACAACTGGCATGATTCACCCAAGCCTGGCTGCTTGCTACTGTTAAACAGCAGCTCCCTACCAATAAAAACGAATGTAGTATAGGGGTTAGATTTTCAGAGTAGGACCTGGAAGATCCAGGTTCAAATCACCATTCTGTTGTGGAAGCTCATTGGGTGACTTTGATTCAATCACACAATCTTGGTCTAATTTTCCTCTCAGGATTGTTGTGAAGATAATATGGAGGCAAGGAGTATGATGTAAGCTGCTTTGGATCCTCATTGTGGGAAAAGGCAGTATATAAATGAAATAAATTAAGAAATATAGCTGAAGATGGGGACAGATAAAAGATAAATTGTTTAGTGGGTATGAAGGAGAGAAGGACATAGGGAAAGGTGAGCATATGGGGGATGCCAGGAGGAAGGAATGAGGAAATACTGCAAGGAAGGGGATACAGGGAAAAGTGAAGTACCTCCTGCAGGTCCTTGCAGGTTCTCCACCATACAACTGTGCCTGGCTCAGCTGGGACCATGCAACTGGGCCATACTGGGGAGAGACTGCTGAGAGAAAGGGAAAAGGTGAACACAGGAGACAGACAAAGGTGGGTGGGAAGGGGAGAAGGAGAGAGGAAAGGAGGAAAGGCTATGTGGTTGCAGGGAAGGAAAAGATGGCAGAGGGGGAAATGAGATGCCCCCTGAAAGTCCTTGTGGGTCCCCACTTATGGGTCCCCACTTATTTCTTCCCTATTCTTTAAACATTGCTGGTATTCAACAGCTCTCTTGTGAAATGATAAAGTCTTCCATAGAACTAATGATGACAATGGCTGCAGTGATGAAACAGAAGCCTGCCATGATGTTGATGATACCATGAACCTGTGCTACAGTATCAGAATGTGTGAGGTTCACCATGGAGGGGTGGGGGGGTTGCTTTTCATACCTTTTCCAGAGCTGGTGAAATCCCACTGGGAGTCCTCTCCCAGATTTTCTAAGATTTGCCTCCAGAATAAACTTTTTGGAGGGACAGATATTGATAGTATTCCTATAACCTCCTATAACTCTACTAAGGATTAGTTTGTTCTGTAAGCACAGCTACTGCTGGCAAACCTCCTTTAAAACATCCTCTTTGTCTGTTTTCCTGGCTGGATTTGGTTTGGATACTAGCTTAAAGACAGCAAGAGAAAGCCCTGCACAGATTAAAAAACCTTCCCCTCTCCTGTTTGTCAAATATTTTTGGTCTTCACTGGATAGAAAAGCAGAATATTCATTCATTCATTCGTAAATTAAACTGGGCCTGATTGAAACTAGGCCAAAAGTGCTTCATTTGAGTCAGGCCCATTCTTGGTTAGGCTTGGAGAAGCTCACCGTAACTCAATAAAGACTACTTTAAAAAGAAAAAAAAATTAAAATGTCTCACAATGGTGAGAATGGACACCATCTGTTGGGATAGGCAATCACCCCTACTACAAAGACAAACAACTCACATGATGAGGAATCTGTGGATATAATAAAGGTGGAAGAATCCTGTATGCAGTCAGGTGGTTATGAACAGAGATAACAAAATGGTCTCCAAGGGCTGCTGCATGTGCCATTTTTCTGGGCTCGGATGCAGCCATTTCAGCCTATCCGGTCCCTATAGTAACCTGTCTACAGCGAACCTCTTCTTTTGCAGCAGGTCCATCTGAGGTTGGAACACTCTAAGGAAGATAAGAAGTGTAAATCTCAAGCCCACGTGAACTAGTCATCTTGGAAGATCAAAGTGGGAGTTGTGTCTTTTGAAGAATTTTGTCTGTAGGGTTCAAAATAGTATGGCGTTAGTTTCGTGCAGTTTACAAACCATGTAAATCAATATTTGATGAGTACACTCATCTTCTTTGCACTCCAGGAATACTAACCTTATGAAAATTTTAGAGATTCTGTTCACTCTGTATATACTTGTTATAATGGCTGAACAAGGATCAAAACAACCTTCAGTGCACTTAATAACGCATAGGAAGGTGCTGGGGAGGTGAAGGTGGGTATTTGCACAGTAATATTGTATTTAAACTACAGTTGTTGAGTAGACAGAGAATAAATACCCCCATAGCCTGCAGACATAAGTTCTATGCTACAGAAAAAAGGAAGGACAAATGGGAACCTGCAAGAAAATATTATCAATTGTTTTGTGGTTGCCAAAGTTTAGCTGCAGAAGTGAGAACAGTTTGGCAGCCATTCTCAGGCTAGATAAAACCATTTGCTCCCCCCTCAGGTCAGGAGGGCTGCTGTGGCATTCCCAGTAGGTGTGCTTCACAGCTGAAAGAATGGCTGATGGGGCGGGGGGGGGATGTCCCATCTCTTTTCAGGCACCCTCCAAATTCTGCTAGTACATTTGCTGAGGCAGTTCTAGCAGGTGAGCTTGTAAGGAAAGGGGACTGAAGATGGCTTGAAAGGAAGCAGGGCCATCACCCCTCTGCCCAGGCACTCTTGAAGCTCTGAGAGTGGGGCTGCTGGGGCTGTCCTCTGATATATTTGTGCACCATACATTTTAAGGCAATGTTTACAATGTCTGCACACATGCAAACATCAGTTGAGTGATTTTTTGGAGAGAATGTTCCCCCACCTGCATCCTGCTGCCCATTTTTAAAACGTTTTTGAGTATTCTGAAAGCCTAGTGTGTCCCCCAGGGTGGAGAAAATTCTACATCTAACCCATTGTTCATATTTTCAAATATTTATCCTCTAGGACCAAGTTCATACTCAAACTCATAGACAAGAGGTTACAACAGAAGATAATTAATCATTGGAGATTATCTTGTGGGGTTCCGTAGGGCACAATCTTATCTCCCATGTTATTCAACCTCTATGTAAAGCCTTTAGGAGAACTCATTCGTAGCTATGGAGTTGGATGTTATCAATATGCAGATGACACCCAACTCTATATCTCACTATCCAGTTCCCTGCAGGATGCAGTGGAAATCTTAGATCGCTGCCTGAGCCATGGTGAAATGGTTGAAAAACGACCAATTGAAATTGAACCCAGACAAGAATGAAGTGATGCTTGTTGGGAAGTCAAATTGAAATTGAACCCAGACAAGAATGAAGTGATGCTTGTTGGGAAGTCAGAGATCTTGAAAAACATTGTACTCCGCACCTTCAATGGAGCTTGCCTGACCCTTGCAGACTCAGTTAAGAGCCTAGGGGTTCAGTGTTATTACTAGAAAAACAAGTTAAGGCAGCGGCAAAAAATGCTTTCTACAACCTCACTGTAGCCTGGAAGATGGCTTCTTATCTTGACACTGCTGATCTAGCCACTTGGATCCATGCTATGGTAACATCAAGGCTTGACTATTGTAATACTCTATACATTGGCCTCCCATCTAAGTTAACTAGGAGGCTCCAATTAGTGCAGAATGCTGCAGCTCGATTGTTATCAGGAGCGAGCAGGAGCATGAACATCACTCCCATCCTACAGTCGCTCCACTGGCTACCCATCATTTACCATGCTCAGTTCATGGTATTAGTTATTACATACAAAGTTCTTCATGGCTTTGGTCCAGCATACCTATGGGACTGCCTCCCTCCCTATGTTCCTCCATGGCAACTTCACTTATCTAAACAGGGTCTCCTGCAGGTGCCAGGCTGCACACAGGTGAAGTCAGCAACAGCCCGTACAAGGGCTTTCTCTGTGGTGGCCCCTATCCTGTGGAATGACCTGCCTGAGGAAGTTAGAAAAGCCCCCTATTATGACCTTTACTTCCTCTGGGGTAGATTTTTCTTTTAATCTTTCTCTTAACACCCTCTGAGTAGTTTGTTGCCACCAGGAATATTATATTCCAATATTTTTCATTTAAGTTTTCCCTTTGGTAACATTCCTAAGCGTCAGGCTCCTTCGTGGTTCTATGTGGTCCTGAGGATAGGAATGGGATATAGCAACGACAGCTACTCTGGGATATAACAAAACAAAATAAACTTTTATTTAGTCAAGAAGCGTATTGGTTTAATAAAAGTAGTTCTCGGTTCTTAAAGTTACTTCATTTAAACTCATTCATACAGATCTGTTTTTGGGCTTCACACGCAGTTAGCCTCTTTCTCTAACTCAATATTTCTCTCACAGAAATGCTTAAAACTCCTCAGGCAGCACACAGCCAGCCTCTCTTTCTCTGACTCTCATTCACAGAAATATTGAACCTGCTCAGGCAGCACACAGCCAGCCTCTCTTTCCTTGACTAAGTGTTCTTTCACAAACATGCTCAGTTCAGGTTCCGCACAGGTTATATTTCTCTCATAAACACTTCAACATCTTCAGGCAGCACACAGCTAACCTGCTTTCTTCTGACTCAAAACTTTTCTCTCTGCAATTTGTCTAAACTGCATTCTCTCAGCCCACACTCTCAGTCATCAACCAATCATATCCCTCTCTTTCACCCCCACTCTTCACCTATCTCACACCAAGCATTTAAAGACACATGCACCCATTTACTTGAAATCATTACACCCTCACTCTCCTGGCTTTCCGTAAATGATGCAAACCCGAAATATTCAAAAAGGCTTTATACTCAAATGGAAGGGCTGTATTGTAGGGATGGGGTCTCAGATGCTTCACTAATGAGTTGAGGATCATAGATTTCATCGCTATTTTTGGGGACAGGGTAAAAGCCGGAACGAGACGGAACAGGCCAGAACGGGCACTAAAGAAATGCCAGTGCCACAAAAAAGAGGGGGATGTGTTAGAGACACTGCAGAAAAATATTTTAGAAATGAAAACTCTGGACTGCCCCGCATTTATTAACCCGTTCCATGCCAAAAAGCTCCCGGAACAGCACAAAACAGCCCGGAACGGGCACTAAAGAAAGGCCAGTGCCACAAAAAACAGTGGGATGTGTTAGAGACACTCCAGAACAATATTTTAGAAATGAAAACTCTGGACTGCCCCGCTTTTATTAAGCCGTTCCATGCCAAAAAGCTCCCGGAACAGCCCAAAACAACCCGGAACGGGCACTAAAGAAAGGCCAGTGCCACAAAAAACAGTGGGATGTGTTAGAGACACTAAAGAAAGGCCAGTGCCGCAGGCGGGGCGGGGGGCGTCGGGGGGAGCGGCGCAGCCGCGACCCCCGGGGGCCTGGCTGTCTTGGTCTTGGTCTTGGTCTTGGTCTTCGTCCCGATGATGGGGATGATGGGGATGATGGGGATTTTATTTTTGGCAACCTCTTCTACATGCAAAACTTTTTTGGTACAAAGTTGTAATGTTATAAGATGGTAAAAATTTCATAAAATTGTAATTTTATTAACAATCCATCTCAAATAGGTTTATAGATAATTCAAACAGTATTGCTTCGATAATCATATTAGGCATAAATATTAAACATAACTTTTAAATATTAAGTAAAAAGTATTAAATACTCGGTAGAGATGGGTTGAAGGTTTTATCTTAAATCCTGAGCAGCTTGAAACCTTCAAGTGAGAACTGAAAACACGTTTCTCTGTTTTAGAGAAACTGCTTTTCAGTACAAAATAAACGGGATGTATGTTTTTGTTGCACTCTCCCAACCAGGAGACAGACTCCTCCTAAGAGTTTAATGGCTTCTTTCATTAACAAACGCTAGTCGTTTTCATTACGTGAGGTATCAAAATATAAATGTTTATTTAAATAAAACATAGAAAAATAGAACAGATGAACACAACAAGAATTAAGTTTCCTAACATTTCTTAATGGGATCTAACTCAGTCAGATGAACTCAGTGGCAGCAGACTACCCAGAGGGTTAAGGGATAGATTAAAAGAAAAATCTACCCTGAAGAAAGTAAAGATCAGAACACCATCCATCAGCAGATAGAGCTGAGTGTCATCCGCATACCAGTGACAACCTAGCCCAAAGCTGCGGGCTGACGGGGCAAGGGGGCACATATAGATGTTAAATAGCATCGGGGAAAGAATCGCCCCCTGAGGGATGCCACATACCAAAGAATGGTAAGCAGACATCTGTTCCCTGAGTGCCACCCTCTGTCCTAGATTGTGAAGGAAGGAGTTCAGCCATTGCAGGGCTGTTCCACGAATCCCCACATCGGCAAGGCAATGGGTCAGAAGATTATGATTGACCATGTCAAATGCTGCTGTAAGATCCAAAAGTATCAGCAGTGCCGACCCACTCCGGTCCAGGTGTCGCCGCAGATCATCTGTGAGGGCAACCAGAGCCGTCTCTGTACCATGGCCAGGCCTGAAGCTGGACTGGAATGGATCCAGGATAGAGGCATCACCCAGGTATACCTACAGCTGTTCCGCTACCGCCCTCTCAATTACTCAAAGTTATCTCAGAAGTCTCAGTCAACTTGAGAGGAACAATCCTTAGTGAAACTACTCCTTTTTAGCTCTCCAGAGAGCCAGCTAAAAAGAAGAAAGCAAACAAACAAAGTAACTGCAGACAAAAGTATCTCCTTTTCAAGTACAACACAATTCTCTCTCTCATTGTCTCACAGCAAACATGAGAAGGGGGTGGGAGTAGAAGACACTCTGTTGTGCCAGCCAGGAAAAAGGTGGGGAAATAGCTTCCAATGCTACAAAAAGAAACTTTTCAGCAACTTGAGGAAGCCAAGCAAGAAGTGAGAAGGAAAACAAAAGGGAAAAGGTGGGAAACTGCCTCCAGAGCTAAGAAAAAAACCCACTTCTTAGAGCAAACTGTATCCCAGCAACACCAAGAGAAGAGGCAGAGTGGAAAACAGTAAAATCTTCACAGCTATTCTGCTGTGTCTGGAAAGAAATGGGCAGAAAGTCAGCGACTGTGACCCACCAAGGCTCAGGCAGCCAGAACAGAAGAGCTCACCAACGGCCAAGTCCAGAATACCACAATTGTGACTAGCTAATCCCATGCTAGCTGCAGCCTTATAAAGGGAGTTTCTCCTACAGGTGAGGCTGGGTTCATTAAGCTTCTTTCTCCAAGCTGGCTCATCTCTGCTACTCACGAGGAGTAGATCAGATCCTGTACTGGCTCTCCTGACATTTCCTGTGGCCGTGGGCTGCCAGGCATGCGCTCCTGTGCTTGGTCCATGCCTCTGCCCTTACCCTCAGCCTTCGCTGCTCCTGGGGTTCTTTGGGAGACAGTGACAGTTCTGGCAGCAGGCAGGTCCATGCTAAGGCTGTGGTTGTCAACCCTCCTGGAGATCCCCACAAATTACAACTGATCTCCAAATGACAGGTTTTAACATTCTCCGAAACATGGAGGCTTCTTAGGTTGGCCTATGTGGAATTATACCCCACATAGGTACTACCTGACAATTGATGCCAACCCACCTAGAGAACTCCGAGAGTTACAAATTATACCCCACTGAGGACCCTCCATATTATGATTGCCGTACCTGGAGATCTCCTTCCATTTCAGCTGAACTCCATATGTCCTATTTTACCTAAAATCCCATGCTAGCTGCAGCCTTATAAAGGGAGTTTCTCCTACAGGTGAGGCTGGGTTCATTAAGCTGGGTTCATTAAGCTTTACCTAAATTGGCAGCCCACGGCTTTCCCCCTGCTGAGGAAATGTCAGGAGAGCCAGTACAGGATCTGATCTACTCCTCCTGAGTAGCAGAGATGAGCCAGCTTGGAGAAAGAAGCTTAATGAACCCAGCCTCACCTGATCAGGTGAATCAGAAAGAAGCTTAATGAACCCAGCCTCACCTGTAGGAGAAACTCCCTTTATAAGGCCGCAGCTAGCATGGGATTAGCTAGTCACAATTGTGGTATTCTGGATTTGGCTGTTGGTGAGCTCTTCGGTTCTGGCTGCCTGAGCCTTGGTGGGTCACAGTCTTTGATTTTGGAATCTGTTACTTGACCATGGAGTTTGACCTGAGAATCTTTGTTGTTGGCCCTGTTGTCGTCAGAACTTGCCTCCAACCTAGTGAGCAGGATATTTTTAATCCTTCTGTTTCTATTTGTTGCTGTCCATTATACTCTTAGATTATGTTGCTGCTGTTTCTGTGGGTTTGTCATGAAAATATGGTTTAGAGCAAATTATGCTAAGTGATACATGTGTATTCTAATGAACTTTGTTTTAGAATTTCATTAGGCTGTCTTGGTTTGGGGCATAAATTGAGCCAAATGTGTAAGTTTGGTTTTCTATAGTGCCTTTATTAAATATGAATCTGCCTTTTGGATCTCTTAGCGTATCTTTACGTTGGAAGGGTAAATATTTTTACTTTACCTTTTCAACATAAATTTTAAATTTCAGGCATGGGAGAGACGGAGCTCTTTCAAAGTGCTATCATTCTCTTCAACACCGACACCACACCCTCCGCTTTTCTCCATTTCTCAGCTTCTTCTGGTGGTAGCTAGGATATTTCACCCCATGAAGTAGGTTCAGGTATTTCTGCTGTTCTTAGTGCAGAGGTAGTCAAGTCAAGTTTATTATTACAGTCTGCGACCAGTACATATAAAACCATTTGCATATCAGTTTAAAAACAGTTGAGACTGGATACTGGGGAAGAACGATGAATAAATATAAGAGTAAAAAAATAAGATCATCATAAATTAGTTGTTTAAGCTGCCTTATGTGATTTACGTTGCTTGTAGACCTGGGCACAGAATCTTGCTACTTGACATGGTGTCTGTTGATTCCGATCAGACAAAAGATAATCAAGTTTGATTTTATTTGAACTTCCAGGGAATCTTTCTACTAATGGACTGATGGTTTCCGCTCTAATTTTACTATGACTTGGGCAGTTGAAGAAGATGTGCTCCATTGAGTCAATTTCTCTTAGGGGATAGGAGCAAAGCCTAAGAGAGTAATGGACAGCTTTAAACTTTCCTTCCAGAACGGCAGAGGGTAGAGTTGAACTTCTAGCTAAAGCAAATGCCCTTCTGGAGTTACTGGATTCAAGAAAGTAAAAATAGGCTGCAGGAGCGGCAATATATTTAGTAGTATCTGAAGAAATAAAACCTGGTGCTCTAAGAAAATGTTTGTCTTTCAATGTCTGTCACTCTCTGCTTAATGAGTGATTTTGCTCGGTCTAACCCCATGACTAGCAAACTTTGAGGGGAAAGACCCAATTTTCCCAGGGATTTCAGAGTCGCCTTTTGCCAATTAGATTGTCTTGGAATAACAGAGGGAGCAGACCATGCGGGTTTCGACGTCCTGACAGCCATTTGAAAATTGAAAGGATGGTGATTCTGGCCTCTACCCTTAACATTCCTGTTTCCAGTCTAACCCATGAGTTAGGCATGCATTTGGGCACTCGTAATAGAGCTCTAAGGAATTTGGAGTGCACTCTCTCAAGTTGAGAGAAAGAGGAGGATGGCAGCCCCAAGAATGATCCGTATACTAATTGGGCCAATGGTTTGGCTTTAAACAAACTGAGTGCAGCCGGTACATACTGCCCCCCTTGTGATCGATAGAATTTCAGTATACCGTGTGCTGTTTTTTCTCCCACATCAGCAATGAAGCCGCTATGTGTTTTTTTGGTACCTGAGGCTTGCAAAACTACACCCAAATATTTGAAGCTGGTAAGTTGTTCTAACTGATGCCCCTGAAGCTCCCATCGTCTGATCTTTGGATTTTTACCGAAAGCCAGGACCTTAGTTTTTTGGTAATTAGTTAGAAGGTGTTCAGTATCACAGAATTGGGAGAATTTTTTTAGGGCTCGTTTCAGCCCTATGGGGGTCCTAGAAAGTAATACAGCATCATCTGCATAGAGCAGTACGTGAATGTGCCTATTTGCTAATTTGGGAGGGTGCAATCCAGGGTCATTCAAAAGGTTTACCAAATTGTTGATGTAGAAGATAAACAGAAAGGGGGCTAGAAGGCACACCTGCCTGTAAGTTTGAATGGGGTCAGTCAAATGCCCAATTCGGCTGCACCTTACTCAGGGCAGTTTGCTTGTGCATAGCCCCCAAAAGGGACAGCAGTCGCCTATCGATAGAGGAGGCCTGCAGTTTCCTCCAAAGTCTATTTCTAGAGACTGTGTCAAAAGCTGCTTTTAAATCAACAAATGCCCGGTAAAGTGATGCTTGGTCTCCTGTAGCGTATTTCTCTACAAGGTGTTGCATTACTAGGCAGTGATCTATTGTTGACCTGCCAGCTCTAAACCCAGCTTGCTCATCAGCAATTATTGCCTCCTGTTCTAGCCAGTCTAAAGATTTCTTCAGCAGATGTTTTGTAGACAACTTGCTTACAATGCTTAGTAAGCTGATTGGTCTATAATTGGATGGATCCTCCTTCTTTCCCTTCTTATGCAAGGGGACTACTATAGCCATTCCCCAATCATTGGGGATGTAGCCAGTTTCATCAATATAAGTAAATAGGGAGGCTAGGAAAGTTTCCCACCAGTCCTTATTTGTTTTTAGTAATTCTGGAGATATTCCATCAAGCCCAGTTCTTTAACTGGCTAATATAAGCTTTTACCTCTTTGGCATGAACTGGGGGGCATTTGGCCAAATTTTCTATTGTTAGGGCAGGAGGGAGTTGAATAGGATCATCATACATTTTTTGGAAAAAAGAAGTCCATTTATCTGGGGGGATAGCGGAAGCCAAGGGGGAGGCGGCTGTGGAGGCGCAGTTTGACACTAGTTTCCAGAACACCACTGAGTTTTTGCTCGTAGCTGCTTCAGTTATATTGGCCCACAGTTTTCTGGTATGTTCTTTCTTACAGCGGGCAACCAGTGATTTATACTTCTTTTTTAAAAATGAAAGAGAACGATATGCATCTTGTCTGGTCTTTTCATCAGCTCTCAGTGCTAGCTTATAGGCATAGATTAAAGCATTTTTAGCACAAATACAGCTTTGATCAAACCAAGGTTTAGATGACAAATTGGTCTTGACCAGTTTTCCCTCTCGAGCACCTACCAAAAGGGGCCTTAAGGATTGGACGAGGTCATCATAACTCTTTAAAGGATTTTCAGATTTTGAGGAAACCTTAAAAGCTTGGCTATATAGTTGTAGGTTCTAGTGCAGAGGTATTTTTCCCTGCACTTGTTCCTCTGCAGCAAGTATGCTATGCGCATTGCTACAGCAGAATTTCCCTACTTTCCTCCCTTTTATTGCAGCCATGAAGCTGACTTTCTGCCCATTTCTTTCCAGACACAGCAGAATAGCTGTGAAGATTTTACTGTTTTCCACTCTGCCTCTTCTCTTGGTGTTGCTGGGATACAGTTTGCTCTATGAAGTGGGTTTTTTTCTTAGCTGTGGAGGCAGTTTCCCACCTTTTCCCTTTTGTTTTCCTTCTCACTTCTTGCTTGGCTTCCTCAAGTTGCTGAAAAGTTTCTTTTTCTAGCATTGGAAGCTATTTCCCCACCTTTTTCCTGGCTGGCACAACAGAGTGTCTTCTACTCCCACCCCCTTCTCATGTTTGCTGTGAGACAATGAGAGAGAGAATTGTGTTGTACTTGAAAAGGAGATACTTTTGTCTGCAGTTATTTAATTTGTTTGCTTTCTTCTTTTTAGCTGGCTCTCTGGAGAGCTAAAAAGGAGTAGTTTCACTAAGGATTGTTCCTCTCAAGTTGACTGAGACTTCTGAGATAACTTTGAGTAATTGAGAGGGCGGTAGCAGAACAGCTGCAGGTATACCTGGGTGATGCCTCTATCCTGGATCCATTCCAGTTCAGCTTCAGGCCCGGTCATGGTACAGAGACGGCTCTGGTTGCCCTCACAGATGATCTGCGGCGACACCTGGACCGGAGTGGGTCGGCACTGCTGATACTTTTGGATCTTACAGCAGCATTTGACATGGTCAATCATAATCTTCTGGCCCATTGCCTTGCCGATGTGGGGATTCGTGGAACAGCCCTGCAATGGCTGAACTCCTTCCTTCACAATCTAGGACAGAGGGTGGCACTCAGGGAACAGATGTCTGCTCACCATTCTTTGGTATGTGGCATCCCTCAGGGGGCGATTCTTTCCCCGATGCTATTTAACATCTATATGTGCCCCCTTGCCCCGTCAGCCCGCAGCTTTGGGCTAGGTTGTCACTGGTATGCGGATGACACTCAGCTCTATCTGCTGATGGATGGTGTTATGACCTTTACTTTCTTTAGGGTAGATTTTTCTTTTAATCTATCCCTTAACCCTCTGGGTAGTCTGCTGCCACCCGGAATATTTTATTCCAAGATATTTTATTTAAATTTTCCCTTTGGTAACGTTCCTAAGTGTCAGGCTCCTTCGTGGTTCTATGTGGCCCTGAAGATAGGAATGGGATATAGCAATGACAGCTACACTGGGATATAGCAAAACAAAAATAAGCTTTTATTTATTCGAGAAGCGTATCGGTTTCATAAACGTAGTTCTCGGTTCTTAGAGTTACTTCATTTACTCTCATTCACACAGCTGGCCTCTCTTTCCCTGACTGAGTGTCCTTTCACAAACATGCTCAGTTCAGGTTCCACACAGGTTATATTTCTCTCATAAACACTTCAACATATTCAGGCAGCACACAGCTAGCCTGCTTTCTTCTGACTAAAAATTTTCTCTCTACTCTCAGTCTCAAACTGCATTCACTCCACCCACCCTCTCAGTCCTCAACCAATCATATTGTCAGAAACTGTTTTAACCTAAGTAATGCCATATTTAATCGTGTAGTGTTTAGACTTCTTTCCCTCCAGGCAACACCTGCAAGGAGCCGATTCCATGGGAAAGGATCCTGTCTTATCTGCTGTTTCGACCTTGGCCAGCTCAGCGCACCTCTGAGAAGTTTTGCTGTATGAACTCGGGGGGGAGGCTGGGCTCCGGGAGTGTGAAATGTAACAACCTTTGCTCTATGATTCATTCCTAGCAACGCTTTGCTCGGCCAGGATCTCTAATCCTGGAATATGCACATCCGGGCTTGAATGCTGTCTTTCACAATAAACCTTTTGAAATCAAAAGACCTCGTCTTCTTGCAGAAGGGAGTGAAACAGACTATCAAGTCTGGAATGCCATAGCCTGACACATATCACTCACTCATCCATCTCCTTCACCCCCCCCCACTCTTCACCTATCTCATCAAGCATTTAAAGATACATGCACACATTTACTTGGAATCATTACAGATGGCCAGTCCGATCTTGCTTTGGATTCCTTGGTCAAGGGTCTTGAGGCTGTGACGGTAGGGTTACATGAGAGTCGCCTGAAATTGAATCCCCTGAAGACAGAGGTTCTGTGTCTGGATCATGGGGCAATCGAGCTGGGAACCGGCTCCCAGCTGTTGATGGGGTACAATTGAAACCTTCCCTGATGGTGAGGAGTCTGGGTGTGACCTTGGATGCTACACTTTCAATGGAGGCCCAGGTCATGACTGTTGCCAGGTCTGCCTTTTTTCATCTTCGACAGGGCAGGCAACTGGCGCCCTATCTTTCACCACAGGACCTGGCCACAGTAATCCATGCAACCGTCACCTCCAGGCTAGACTACTGCAACTCACTCTATCCTGGACTGCCCTTGGGTCTGACCCGGAAGTTACAGCTGATCCAGAATGCAGCGGCACGCATCCTTACCGGACCGCCCATCCAAGCGCACATTCATCATGTGCTGTGCCAGCTGCACTGGCTTCCAGTGGAGTTCCAGATCTGGTTCAAGGTGTTAACCTTGGTATTTAAAGCCCTTCATGGACTGGGACCTCCATACCTGCGGGACCGCCTCTTCCATTACGTCCCCTGCAGGGTGTTGCGCTCTGCAGACAAGCAATTCCTGGTGGTCCCTGGCCCAAAGGACATCCATCTGGCCTCAACCAGGGCGAGGGCTTTTTCTGCCCTGGCCCTGGCCTGGTGGAATGCTCTCCCGCTGGAGATCTGGGCCCTGTGGGACCTGTTACAGTTTTGCAGGGCTTGTAAAACGGAGATGTTCTGCTGGGCCTTTGGCTGAGTGCCAGCGAGTGTCCTTCTTCTTCCATCTAAGACCACCATTTCTTCCGGAGCTGCCCTCAGCCATCTGCCATGCCTGTATACGGACTCCCAATATTTGTTTAAATAGCCTGCTCCTGGACTATTTTAATTGTTTTTAAAAAAATACGATTGATTTTATGTTTGTGTGATTTTAATGTATTTTTTAATGTTGTTAGCCACCCTTAGCCCATCTGTGAGGAGGGCAGGGTATACATCAAATCAATCAATCAATCAATCAATAAAAAAGTTACGGTGAGCTTTTGAGCTGCTTGATGTCTGTGGACAGGACCATTTAGGGGGTGCTCAATAGGTTTTCTCAGTTGCATTTTTTTCAAGAAAGTAATCTGTTTAAAACTATGCCCCTCTTGAGGTCTGTGCCCAAGGCGGCTGCCTAGTTGGTCTAATGGTAGCATTGGCCCTGTCTATAGTTATGGCAAACAGAAATGGGGAAAGGGGACAGCCTTGTCTAGTTCCCCTTGCTATATGGATATCTATTGAATGTACATTGTTAGTCCTAACTGTAGCTTTTGGAGAAAGATAAAGAGCATTAATGGCATTTTAGAATTGGTCGCCAAAACCCATTTTTTGAAGTAAAAGTTTTAGATATGGTATTTCCACTTAATCAAATGCCTTCTCTATATCAAAGGCCAGAAGTAATGCAGGGGTTTTGTATGCTTCACAGAAATTAATTATAGTTAAAGTGTTACGTGTATTGTCTGGTCAAGGTGAATGTAGTTGGTTATTTAAATTTAGACAATGTTTTGGCTAATATGCTTGTAAAGATCTTTTGGTCTTGATTCAGTAAGGGTATTGGTTGAGAAGATTCAGTATCTGTAATATGGTTGTCCTTTTTCGGAGTAACTACTATTTCAGCCTCTGACCAAGATAGAGGGATGCTACCTCCTAACATAACAGACTTGCATGTGGCAGTTAGTGGAGTTGAAAGTAGGTGAATGTATTTTTTTGTAAAAATTTGGCAGGGAATCCATCCCTGTCTGAAGTTTTGTTATTTTTTTCAAGGATTTGATAGTGACTGTAACATCTTCTGTTGTGACTGGTTGGTCCAGATATTGTTTATGTTCTTGTGAGGTTTTTTTTCCAAATTTCCTGTGATGATAAATAATTTAAAATATGATTAGTGTCAGGATTGTCTGATGTACAAATGGTTTGGTAGTATTCAGCAAATACATCGGCTAATTTTACAGAATTAGTTTGAGTTTTTCCTGGGTGCCTTTAATAGCTTGTATAGAATGTGAGGAGGTTTTTTCCTCTAATTTTCATGCAAGCAAGTTTATAGATTGGGTGGCCTTTTTTGTGTTCATCTTCTAGTTTTCTTATTCTAGATATCATTTCATTTCTAATGTTTTCTTTTTGCTCTTCATGACAGGAGGCAACGGAGATTAATTTCCCTCTAAGTACCACTTCCATAGCATCCTACACGTGGATTTGAGGAATGCCACATAGTTTGTTTCTATTGTTTAATTTCTAAAGAGACTTCAGAAGAAATTTATTTGTTAAATAAAAGTGATTTATTTCGTTTCCAATTTGTTTGATGTCATTTATTCTCAGTGTACATTCTGTCCAAGCATAGTCTGTCCACAACTTGTCACCAATCCTTGATGTAAGAGTTTGACTAATTAATTTAGGAGATAAGAATATGTCATTTAAATATGTAATTTAGAAGATAAGAATATGTAATCAATCCTTGTGTATATATTGTGGATAGAAGAGAAGTATGTATAGTCTGTTACCAGTGGGTTTTGAAGATGTCACTAGATCAATATATAAAGCCTAAGAGCCATTAATTGATCTTAGCAGCTTAGTAACTGTATTGTTAATTTTAATTGCTTTGACACGATAGGCAGTAAAATTTAAAAGGTCATTCAGAGAGGAGTGATACAAATGTTTACTGCTGACACATTGATTTACCCATGCTGAAGGAAAGCAGAATTGAAAGCCAAGAGAATCAAGTGTACTCTGCATGAAGACAGCTCGTCAGGTTGTTTTGATCTACAAGCAGCTCTCCACACTGAAAGCAGTGAAAGCAGCTTTCTCAGTAACCATGCTTTGCGGTATTATCCAATACAATTTTTAAAGTTTGTATATGTACACTCACACATTATGCAATGCATTTATATTTTGTATCACTTTCATATTTATCAAAATACTTAATTTCACAGGTCAAGGGATGGTGTCATGGAAATATAAATAATAATAATAACTGTGCTTATATACCGCTCTTCTACACATATTAGTGCCTCACCCAGAGCAGTGAACAAGTTAGTGTTATTCTTATCCCCACAATGGAGCTGGGGCTGAGAGGAGTGGCTGACCCAAGGCCACCTACTGAGCTCATGTCAGTAGTGGGATTCAAACCAGTAGACTGCTGATTATGGTTTAGAACACATACTTCGTGAAACATATGCATTCTAAATAACGCTGTATGAACATCACTGTAGTTCTTTTTCTAGTATGGGGTATAACTGGTGCTTTATCTTTGACAGCCAATTAAAAATAGTGAACAGTATCAGATACATGTTCTGTAATTGTTAGCAGAGACCAAGGATGATCTGGTCATGTAACTTTTCTTGTCATTTTTACTATCCATATCTCTTATCTTGCAGCTGGGCATAGTGGTACTTTTGGCTAGGTAGAATGTCACATGATTGGAAATAGTAAAAAAGAATTAAATTATGATTGGTTTGATATTCATCTTTGTTATCATATGAAAAGATCTTAGATTTCTGCATAAGATAATATATAAAAATGGTAATCCAAATAGCAGATCAGGGTTTTGGCCAAAAGAAATCTCATGAAGATCTAGGCAGGAAACTTACCCTTGTAATATGTGCTACGGTAACTTGAATGCATTTCATCGTTCATCTGACTGAGTTAGATCCCATTAAAAAATGTTAGGAAACTTAATTGTTGTTGTGTTCATCTGTTCTATTTTTCTATGTTTTATTTAAATAAACATTTATATTTTGATACCTCACGTAATGAAAACGACTAGCGTTTGTTAATGAAAGAAGCCATTAAACTCTTAGGAGGAGTCTGTCTCCTGGTTGGGAGAGTGCAACAAAAATATACATCCCATTTATTTTGTACTGAAAAGCAGTTTCTCTAAAACAGAGAAACGTGTTTTCAGTTCTCACTTGAAGGTTTCAAGCTGCTCAGGATTTAAGATAAAACCTTCAACCCATCTCTACCGAGTGTTTAATACTTTTTACTTAATGTTTAAAAGTTATGTTTAATATTTATGCCTAATATGATTATAGAAGCAATACTGTTTGAATTATCTATAAACTTATTTGAGTTGGATTGTTAGTAAAATTACAATTTTATGAAATTTTTACCATTTTATAACATTACAACTTTGTACCAAAAAAGTTTTGCATGTAGAAGAGGTTGCCAAAAATAAAATCCCCCACCCCCCACCCCCACCCCCACCCCCACCCCCACCCCCACCCCCACCCCCCCCCACGACGAAGACGAAGACGAAGACGAAGACGAAGACGAAGACGAAGACGAAGACGAAGACGAAGACGAAGACGAAGACGAAGACGAAGACAGCCAGGCCCCCGGGGGTCGCGGCTGCGCCGCTCCCCCCGACGCCCCCCGCCCCGCCTTGTTGGGGTGGAGGGAAGCAAAATCATGGTCTGGGTGTGCTTTCAGTCCCGAGTCTGCAGAAAACTGCAGTCTTTTTTGTGCTGTTCCGTGAGCATATTGGCATAGAAAGGGTTAATTGAAGGGTGCCAGTCCAGAGTTTTCATTTCTAAAATATTGTTCTGGAGTGTCTCTAACACATCCCCCTCTTTTTTGTGGCACTGGCGTTTCTTTAGTGCCCGTTCCGGGCTGTTTTGTGCTGTTCCGGG